>NW_027507790.1:51716434-52303934 GCF_037356315.1 Lithobates pipiens | reverse complement strand
TGTGTAAAGTGAAAAAATATATAAAAATGTTACTTGTTAAAAGACTATAGTCACGGAAAAAGAATATTTCCAGATCTGTATAATGGTTAAATGTGAAATGTGCTGTATATAAACCGCAGCAATAAATTGCATAAACCGCAAAGTGTGTAATGCAGTATATACAAATTCCCCAATATCTGGGTTATATCAGTAAACCACATACATGTAAAACAGTAAGTGTGTCCCATATCTGTGAGACTATACCCATGTAATATATACTGTATCTGAAAATATCTATATATGGGTAACATTCACAAGCTAGACAAAAACCCCCCTCTATGATATTAGTAAATATGGGGAAGAAATGTCAATTGCCACCCACTTGGTGTGTCTGACTAGCGCACACATGTATAATTTTAGGCATTCACATGGATGTTATCATTTTGATCCCATGTGACAAGCTTATAGAGGGTGTTATTGTGAATGAACCTGTGACTATTATAACGTTAAATTTCGGGATGGATGGAAGAGATAATGAAAAATAAGAAACAGAACTGGAACACTAGTACATCATAAAAGATAACATTAAATTGGGGTAATCTTAATCCTGAAGGGGAATTACAGTGTTTCAAAAGATTTCTCAATCATAATAATATGAAACATCCCAATCAAAATTTAACCCTGTCGGAATTCTGGTTTCTAAAAAGAATATCCGGAAAGCCTCACGTTTACAGAGTATGAGAAATCTGTCACCTCCTCGCTTGGGGGTCACCACCTTCTCAATCCCCTGTATAAATAAATTTGAAACATCCTTCTGATGTACAGTGTTCCAGTGTCTAGCCACATTAGTGGAGTTATTCTTTTCAATGTCATATAAATGATCATATCATCTTTAAGTCTGCGTGTAGTGCGTCCTACATATTGCAGAGTCCAAGCTCGGCAAGTTACAACAGGGCTCAAGGCCTGTTGAGGACTATATAACCAATTTTTTTTTTCTTGGGTGCTGATACCCTATGGAACCACTCCGAACTTCGCCACCAGTTTCGCTTGGGACTTTCTGATACCTTAAAGGATGAACTTGCCAGAGTGGGTATGCCCACATCTTTTTGAGATCTGATCAACTTAACTATCCAGATTGAGCAACGATTATGGGAAAGGCAATCCGAAAAACTGCAAAGAACCCCTGCTGTGACTCCTAGATCTTCCGCTCCTTTGTTGGCTGCACTTCCCGGAGAGAAGGAACCACTTAAGATTCACCATAGGAGTTTTCGAAGTCCTACTCTCTCCCCTGTTGAGCGCCTTCGACGACATCAAACCAATTTATGCCTCTATTTTGGGGAGGCTGGTCACTTTATACAGACTTGCTGGCTAAAACTCAACAGACCTAGCCCACATCCACCGCACATGATGTATCTTCCTGGAAAAGATCAGTCATATGTTTCTCTCTCTATAGAACTTTTGCACTCGGGAAGGACAATTTCTGTATCAGCTATCATAGACTCTGGGGCCTGTAGCTGTTTCGTAGATTCCACATTTGTCTCTCTGCATCAGCTACCTGTATGTGCCAAGAAGCAAGGGTTCCATGTCCATCTGGCCGACGGCTCTGGCATTAAATCTGGTCCTGTTACTCAAGAGACCACACCTATCCGCTGCCAAACTACCACAGGCCATCACGAACTCCTTCGGCTGGATGTCATAACATCACCTATGTTTCCTGTCATCCTTGGCATTCCATGGTTAAAAGCCCAAATCCACCTATTAACTGGCTTACAGGAGATGTCTCCTTCACTTCCTACTACTGTCTGACACACTGCCTTCCCCGAAGTACGGTCAACACCATCCCTCTCCTGAGTCTACAACCTGATCCTGAAGCTTTGAAAACAAGAAGGGTGCAGACACTCTTCCCCCGTATAGGACATACGATTGTCCTATTGAACTTTTACCGGGAGCAGAAATTCCATTTGGACGGATCTATCCCCTTTCTGAACCCAAACCGGAAGCTCTACGTACCTACAAAGACAAAAGTCTGAAGAAACAGTTGATTCAGCCCTCCACGTCTCCTGCTGGTGCTGGTATCTTTTTTGTGGAGAAAAAAAGACCATTCCTTGAGACCCTGCATTGACTATCGGGACCTTAATAAGATCACGGTGAAGAACCGGTACCCCCTTCCTCTGATTCCGGAGCTCTTCTAGCGACTAAGGGGGGCACAGGTGTTTTCCAAGCTTGATCTAAGAGGAGCATATAATTTAGTCCGAATTAGGGAAGGGGATGAATGGAAAACGGCCTTCTGAACACGCTTTGGCCATTTTGAATATTTAGTTATGCCATTCGGACTCTACAACGCCCCAGCTACATTTCAGCATCTAGGGAACGATGTTTTCCAGGACTTTCTAGATCTATTTGTCATAGTATACCTAGATGACATTCTTATATTCTCTGAATCTACTGAATCACATCAGATCCATGTGAAAAAAGTGCTAAGTTGGCTCCGTGAACACCGCCTGTACGCTAAAGCTGAAAACGTGACTTAGAGAAGAGAACCATACATTTTTTGGGACTTGTTATTTCTGCTGATGGCATTTCTGTGGACCCACAGAAAGTCTCATGTGTCCTAGAATGGCCTGCTCCCAACGACAGAAAGGCTGTTAAAAGGTTTGTGGGGTTTGCAAATTTTTATAGAAAATGTATCAAGGACTTCTCTGGCATCATCTCTCCCATTACACAATTAACAAAACATGTTCCCTTCTGCTGGACTCCAGAAGCTCAGCAGGCTTCTGAACAAATGAAGGCCTTATTCACTTCTGCACCCATCCTGAAGTACCCAGATCCATCCCTGGCTTATGTGTTGGAGGTAGATGCCTCTGAGAATGCGGTTGGAGCTATATTATCCCAGCCTCAAGGACCCAAGTCTTTACTTCATCCAGTGGCTTTCTTCTCAAAGAAACTGAATCCTTCCAAAAGGAATTATGATGTCGGAGACCGAGAGCTACTAGCCATCAAGGCTGCTTTCGAAGAATGGCGATACCTTTTGGAGGGAGCATCTCACCCGATCCTCATCTTCACGGAGCACAAAAATTGAGAGTATTTAAGGACAGCTAAACGATTAAGGCCACGACAAGCAAGGTGGGCACTCACGTTTTTTGTTCCATATCACCTCCTGCCCTGGCTCAAAAAAAAACTGAAAACTGGATGCCTTATCCACGCATGTTCAACAGCCCTGTAATTTCCATGGAACCGGATACCATCGTCCTGGCTAAAAAAATTATATTTCTTCAGGCAGACCTGGTGTCACAAATAAAAGGCAGATCTGGAAAACCGCCCCCCTTCCCAGGACCTGGCTCTTCAACTGAGGAATAATCTTTTCTTTCATAAGGAACACATTTTTGTCCCTGAGCAATTCATGGTTGCTAGCTTAAGACATTGCTATGATCACCCTCTTGCAGGGCACTTTGGAATTACTAAGACTGCTGACTTAATCTCCCACACCTTCTGGTGGCCAGACCTAATGCAGGACTGTAAGAAATACGTAAATTCTTGTACATGTCTTTGCAGCAAGTCGGACAAAGCCAAGACCTGGGGACTTTTGGAATCCCTCCCTATACCTAAGAAACCATGGAGCATGATCTCCATGGATTTCATTGTAGAGCTCCCTCCATCTGAAGATTTCACCACCATTTTTGTTATTGTCGACTGACTAACCAAGATAGCCGATTTTATACCCTTACGAGGAACCCCTTCTGTCACCGAGACTGCCTCAGCCTCATTAAAGAAGTTGTTAAGCTAATTGGCATCCCAGACAGCATCATCTCCGACAGAGGTGTACAATTTACATCTAGATTTTGGAAGGCTTTATGTAAGGCACTGAACATTGAACTCCATCTGTCTTCCGCATATCACCCACAAACAAATGGTCAAACCCGAAAGAACGAACCGAACCCTTGAACAATACTTGCGGTGCTTTTCTTCCTTCGCACCAGATGATTGGCTGTCACATCTTCCACTTTCAGAATTTTCTTATAATAACTCCATTCACTCAGCACCCAATCACCCTTCTTTGCCAATTATGGGTTTCATCCCTCCTTCTTGTCAGTGGTATCTGTTGAATCTTCCGTACCTGCTGTACAAGACCGGTTAAGCTTCCTTTATACCAAAAATCAACTGTTACAAGATACGATCACTAAAGCTTTGGCAAGCAACAAGAAATTCTTCAATAAAAAAAGAGCCAACCGGAACCTGAAACCGGGAGATAAGGTCTGGCTGTCCACAGCTAATTTAAGGTTAAACTGCCCCTTAAAGAAACTTGGCCCTAAATTCTTGGGTCCTTTTCCTGTCAAGAAGAAAATGAATGCAGTACCATTTGAATTAGTGTTGCCAAAGAACTTAAGGATCCACCCAGTATTCCATGTGTCCTTGTTGAAACCAACCGTGCCTAACCCCTTTCCTGATCTGATTTCCGAAGTCCCTCCTCCACTGCTTATCAAAGGTAAGGAGGAATTTGAAGTGAAAGCTCTGTTGGACTGTAGAATCAGAAACAATCAAACACAGTTCCTTGTTAAATGGAAAGGCTATGTCCCGGAGGAGAATTCTTGGGAACCAGCATCCAATGTTCATGCTCCAAGATTGATGCAAGCCTTTTTTCAACGTCATCCTGAAAAAAAAAAAGAGTCTGGAAGGGCATCTGGAGGCTGCCCTTAGGGGGGGGCAATTTAAGAAAACTATTAGTTCGCTCATAGTGCACACTTGTGTGCATGCGTGAACGCACAGACAATGACGGACCTTCTGAAGTGCTAACGTGCATGGGCACGGGCACAGACCACAACAGATTTCTAGAACCGCTGATGCGCATGCGTGTGCGCAACGGCGTGCAGGAGCGCACCCCTAATGGCAATTAGCACCAGATAGACTATTTAAAGGGTACTCTGCTCATAAACAGTGCTGACTGGTCTTCAGCTTGTCCTGATCCTCTGTACTCTGCCTGAAAACCTGCTTGATACCCGTTGTTGACCCGGCTTGCCCTGACTCTGCCTTTGGACTCGGATATCTGTGACTTCTGGTTTCCTGATCCCGGCTTGATCTTACTCTGCTCCTGCCTGATGTCTTGTACCTCGTTGCCCGCCTGTTACCGAACCCAGCTATCCTCATGACTCTGTTTCCTTCTCCAGCCCTCAGGAAGTCCTGACGACACCTGAACTTGCACATCGGTTGGGTATCACATCACTGTGGGAGCTACCACCCCATTTCTCTCTTAAATATAGATGCTAAGCTTTATGCCAAGGTCATTGCGAACAGACTCCTACCCCTTATTCCCCACTGGGTCTCCACAGACCAAACAGGACTTATTCCCAGCAGAGAGGCATGCGACAATGCCCTCCACACCCTGTCATTAATGACTTATGCGAGAGGCTCCTCCCAGCCCACCCTTCTACTTTCCACAGAGGCAGAATAAGCATTTGATAGGGTGGACTGGGAGTACCTCATGGCAACGCTATCTCATCTAGGAATGGCCCCTCCCTCCTTTCCCATATATCCGCCTTATATAACTCCCCTATGGCCCAAATACGTATAAATGGCACGTTAAAGAAATCCTTTCACACTCTTTAATGGCACACGCCAAGGCTGCCCCCTCTCACCTATTTTATTTGCCTTATCCCTAGAGTCATTCCTCTCGACGGTCAGACATAATCCCTGCATCCATGGAATCACTGTAGGTAACTGAACAAAAATATGCAGCTTATGCAGACGATATTTTGTTTTATATACAACAACCCCTGAGCTCTTTCCCAAACCTCGGGTTAACATTTTCAAAATTCAGTGCCATCTCCAATTTCAAAATTAATATGACCAAATCGGAAATTCTAAACATAAATCGGTACCTGGAAAGATTGTAGCCCAACTTAAAAAATCCTTCCCCTTTAGCTGTCAAAAAAGTAAAATTAAGTACTTAGGTATATACCTCACCTCTAACCCAACGTCTTTATTTCGCACAAACTTTTTACCCCTCCTTAACAATCAGATTCGACTTAAAAAGATGGTCCCAAATAGCACACTCTTGAAGATGAACATACTACCCAGGCTGCTATTCTTGCTTCAGATGCTACCATATGGAATCCCTGCAGGATTCTTTGCATTGATCGGCTCAATAATAGGCAGATATGTATGGAACAGAAAAGGTCCTAGATTAGCTAGGGCTCTTCTGGACAGACCTAAAAGACAAGGGGGCCTAGCTTTACCTAATATTAAGCAATATTTCTTGGCTATAGTAATGAATAGAATTTCTGACCGGAAGTATCATAAAGAATCTAAAATATGGGTTAGCCTTGAAATGTCACTCAGTGGATCAAATCTCTTTACCCAAATATGGATTCCTAAGAAATACAGAACTTTATCCTCTACCACTTCACCACTCACGCATTCAACCCTTATGGTGTAGGACTCTTTGTGTAAGATGCATAAATGGCAACACAACTCCCCCTTCATCTCATGCCATTGATTGCTCACAACTACTTCCCACCTGGAAATACAGACCCCAGAACCCCATGCCTGGAATCTGGGTCCTACACCTCTCCTTCATCAAGTTACAATCAGGCATTATACCCATATCTACATTACTACCCAGCTCAACAACTACACCCCCAGTCCACTGAAAATACCACCAATTGGCTGCCTTTCTCCACTCTCTCCCGAAGCCTCTTTGGACCACATCAGACCTAACATCTATAGAATCTGCCTTCTCTGAAGACCAGCCAGTGGAGAAACTAAGGCAGACTCTCACCCCTCCCCCCCCCCCCCCCCCCATGTTTACCCTCATCTCTTACCCTCCTTTTATTTCTCTCTTTCCTTCCTCCCCCACTTACTCTCCATACTGTGGACTACACAAATGTTAAATGTTTCTACGAGGCCCCTCTATGGGGCTGACTGTTTTCAGAATTCTTATCGCAAGTGGGTATTGCTGCTGCCTGAGCTTTCTGAGGAGGACTGGGAAGAGGCTACAGAGGTTTGCTTTCAGGATCAGTTGATTCAATTTAAGTTTGTCCACCACTTATATTATACTCCAGCCAAGTTGGTTTGTATGGGATTGGGTTTGGATATTGCTTGTTCTAGATGTGATCTTGATGCTGCAAATTTTTTTCATATGTTCTGGAACTACCCTGGCCTATCGTCCTTCTGGAAGTATCTATTTGGTTTGTTTGAGCACAAGCTTAATCTAATCCAATACCTTAAACTCTGGAAGTTGAGCTTTTAGGTGTTCTCAATGATTTTGTCCACCGGATGCATGCTAGGACTCTGCTACATATACTGTTATTAAATGCTTGTAAAACAATTTTATTACACTGGAAGGAAATGGGCCCTTTCACATCTCACGCTTTCTTTCGTAACATTCATAGTGATCTACCCAAATTCAAACAGATATATAAAAGTAGGGCACGCCCTAAGAAATTTACCAAGATATGGCAACCATGGTTGGATGTCTCTGATGCTTTTTGGGGAAATGTCTTATCATCACAGCTTACTTAATCAGGTTCTCTACACTGATGAAACTTAGTGTGGCATACACAAAGGGCCGTTGTTATTTTCGCCTTGCATTGTTTCACTCTGGTTTATCATCCAAGTTGGAGTTTGGTAGGGACCATGGCGCTGCTGTATGGGAAATGTATGTGGTGTTGGTATGAATGTGTACGTGTGGATGTAGTTAGGGTACTTTTTTTTTTTTGCCCCTGTAGTATTTTTATAATCCTGCTTATGACGTTCTAATCTTCTGGGGTCCTCTACTTTTTTAACAGTGCAAGAGCAGCGTGGGCATCTAATTTACTAGTGTCTGGGTATCCCATACACACTGTTTATGCAATGAGTAATAGAAATGATCTACATTCCTCCTATGTATATCAAGTGTCAGAGTAGTTCTCTTCTTGTTTATATTTTATTTCTGTAAAATCAAAATAAACGCCTTAAAAAAATAAATACATAAAAAAAGATTAAATAAGATTTTAGTGATTGGCTTCACATCTAGCTTTTAAGGAAAGTTTTCAACACTGTGTCAAATCCACGCAAATATCCAAAGGCAAAAGATGACTTGCAAGTAGTTCCAATAACATGGCCATTGATGTACATAGTGGGCTGCAGCCAAAGACAGGCATGACCTGCGGATAATGTTTACAAGATAATCTATAGAATTCTGACAGGTTCAGGAGTAAAAGCGTATCTACTACTAAAGTCTGCACATTTAAAGGGTCCTGACAGCAATACAGAAAATGTCATGAAGAATATCTGTAAAATAATATTTCCCCGCACTGAATTGCAATATATTTCACATATATACATAACAATACAATTATATATAAATATAATGTATATACATCACACTATAATATAATTCATTTAAGAATTATCACTAACAATAATTATATATATATATATATATATATATATATATATATATATATATATATATATATATATATATATATATTAGTAATTATTATTATAATGATTACATATATATATATATATATATATATATATATATATATATATATATATATATATATATATATATATATATATATATATATATAATCATTATGATGTAATATTAACTATATATAATATAATTAACAATAACAATAATAACACACAACAGTCACCAGTGATTCTCCTTTAAATAAGAACCTGTTACATTGTGCTACAATCCCATAGAGAATGGCATCCTCCTACAATGATGAGTGATGTAGTTGGATGCAGAGGATGATCGTAGTGCCTGGATGGAATATACAGCCCATTGTATGAAGCATGCAATACATAAGATTAATGTAAAGCTCCTGCCCTGGTCTGTGTACATTACTGGAGTGGCGATGACATCAGCAAGTAGAAGCACAATGCAATACGGTGGAAATGTCAGAATTTCGGATCAGTTTGCAGAGATTGTGTACAAAGCGTCACACCCCCGGACTCCTCCCGCAGTGTACACTGACTGTCTCCAGCATACAGGATATACTATGCCTAGTACACACCCTTATACATTCATCGTATAATAATGATAATAATAATCCCATCCAGTGCTGAGTTTGATCAGTGTGCAGACACAATGGAGGATGAAGCCAGTGAAGTCAGGATAGAGTAGAGAATAAAGCATGCCTGTACCTTTCCTATGTGATCAGGAGAGGCTCCTCTGTGCTCGACTGTCAGTGATGGTAACTTTATACAGAGTGCGAGGAGCGATCTCCAATCACAGATCGTAAAATCAATCCGAGCTCTGTGATTGGACTCACTGGGCCCCTATCCCCGCCCCCCAGCAGATGACTCTCTATAAACTCTGAACTCCCTGACCGGTAACGTCTTTCTTATAGGTTAGAGCGGGGTGGACGCTGATTGGAGGTGACAGTGCGGGCTGTACGGACAGGAGAGCGCTGCCTACTCCATGGCTTTCTTCAGGGCTCAGCCGTAACCACACATGACACACTGACATATAAGAACTCTCACTGCAACCTATAAACTACAGGACTTCTAAACTCATCACATTGCTTCTGTAGGAGTCCAGCTAGGAAGATTATATACATAGTTATACTGATCCAGCTTGCACCTTCAGTGATCCAACTTGGATCTTCAGTGTTCCAGCTTGGACCTCCAGCGATACAGCTTGGACCTCCAGCGATACAGCTTAGATCAATGTAGCAATGTATATACCATACCTGGCTGATGCACCTGGAAGCTGGAAATACTAGTCACCACAACTCCAGTGAGCTCCACTAGTGTCCAGATCTCATGCTGAGCAGCTGCCCTGCTACATTCTGAACACAGGAGGTTGGCTGCTTGGGACAGGTGCCCTTCACAGAATGCTTTGTATTCTCTCAATGACTCCCTGATTGGATGAGGTGGGAAGAGTGATGTACCACTCCACCTCTCCACTCCTGCAATCAAATAACACTTTGCATTCATTCAGAAAATACAAAACATTCTGTGAAGGGCACTGGTGTCAAGCAGTCGACCTCTTGTGTTCAGAATAAGCAGGGCAGCCGCTCAGCACAGGATCCGGACACTAGTGGAGACAACTGATGTAGCGGTGTCTAATGATTTTGAGGGGGATCAGCCAGGTACAGTATGGTGTATACATGGTTACTTTGGTCCAAGCTGGATTACTGGAGGTCCAAGCAGGTTCAGTGTAACTATGAAGTATGGTATGGCCAGGTATGGTATATGCATAGTGCCAAAGGGTAGAAGTGGCTGCACCAGCAGTCATAGGCACTGCCAACTATGGCAAGGCTTTCTGCTCCCTTGCTATATTCATAGTAGCCATGCTATAGCTTCACAGAAAGAAAAGCGCACTATGAATGGAGGACCGATGAAAGAAAGGTCCACCTCCTCAGATCATAGAGATCCTTTCATTGATGGAAGCCATAGCATGGCTTTGATGAATGAGTGCCTATGACAGGTGAAGCAGCTCATATTAAAGGCACTAAACATACCTGTTCTCTGATGGTCTGGGTCCCTCAGCGGTGCTGGCATCTTATCCCTGGGTGCTGGTCTTCAGGCATCTCCACTGGCTGGCACAGGATGACAAACCTCCTCCACATGGGCAGGAACTAGTCATCCTGGCACACAGGGACCATGCCGATGCATGTACAGCTCAGTTTGCATGCCACAGAAGAAGGCAGGCAGGTAGGTGTATATTATTGAAGAAGAGACATTCTAAGCCTCTTCTGCGATAATAGTCTGCCTCAGTGTCAGCCTGTCCTATCCATGTGTCCGGCTCCCTAATCTACATGCAGGGCGCTGGACGCAAGGACTCCAAAAGGGGGGGGGGGATTTAAGCAGGTGATTGGAGCCAGAGCCTCTAATTGGCTTTAAAAAAGGGTGCACTCTGGGCACATAGCACTGCGCTCCGAGCCCACCCAGTTGTGTGACAGTAGCAAATGATTATTCGCTATTGTCACACTGATCCTCCTCCTGGCCAATCAGGAAGTTGAAAGGATAGGAGATCCTATTGGACGCCTAGGAGGAGGAGGGAGGAGACGCACAGCTAATGCAGAGGAGGAGGTGACGCGATGGAAGCTAGTACCCGTAGGATCGCTGCCTGCTCCCAATCTAGATGGGGTGATTGCGGGGCTGGATGCCCAACCGACCAACATCGGGGGGTGCCGTCGGCTGACCAAGGAGGGTGTTTACCTTTTTGAAGGTTCAAAAGGTAAGTTCACCTTTTTGAAAAAAATAAATAAATCCACATATTTTTCAGAAAAAAGTGCATTTTTTTTTATTTTTTTCACAGGAGTCTGCAGAGGATTACGGGTGCAATACTAGGCTCCTGTATACACTGCCCACAGTACTGTTGCTTGTAACTCTGTATGGGCCTTCATGTTACAGAACTGTAGGGAGTACGAATAGATTACAAGCGCCCTGATCA
The DNA here is from genome assembly GCF_037356315.1 of Lithobates pipiens. Taxonomy (NCBI): domain Eukaryota; kingdom Metazoa; phylum Chordata; class Amphibia; order Anura; family Ranidae; genus Lithobates; species Lithobates pipiens. Next base: position 52,292,560 of record NW_027507790.1, on the reverse strand, counting down.
GCACACTTGTGGTTCATTGAGAATTACAAGCCGCCTGCTGCAGTGGAAGACAGCAATTGTAGTTCATTCATTCACAGATTCTTGTGAATGAACAATGCAGCTGTGTTGGAGCATAATTTTAAAAATGTGATAGCAGGTGCTGGGAGAGGAACACTTGCCTGCTGTCACATGGAAGGGGGGGATTGGGGGTGCAGTGAACAGGTCTGGAACGTGTTACACATTATACTCTAAATATGGGTGTAACGTGTAAGATGGTCCAAAAGGTGAACTTATCCTTTAAGCCTGGATCATACTAACTATGCATTTACTAGAATCGCTAAGAGAGCAGCAAGATCATCTATTCCTACAGCATAGTTCATTCACTGAACAAAGAACTTAGACCCCTTGCACACAAGGCTTATAGGCCATGTGTGTCCAGTCCTGGTGGTTTAGCGCGTCTGGGAGGAGTAGGTGTAGTGTCCAGCCCTTCTGCCTGCAGCCTGTCAAAGTCTAGGTAGGCTGAAATACACTATAGCTAGACAGGGCTGGACTCTGTACTGGGTGGTGCTTGTGCTTAGCGCCATATGCATTTCAGGGATGTATGGCATTCTGTGTTCCATGCATACACCTCTGAATGCATAGAGCCCTAAATGCAAGTAGTACTCAGTACAGCCTCCAGCTGTAGTGTATTTTAGCATATCATAGACTTTAACAGGGTGCAGACAGCAGGGTGGATGCTTTGCCTTCCAGGCACACTAAAGCACTGGGATTGGATGCACATGTGCTAAACGCCTAGTGTCCAGGGGGCCTAAGGTGTCACTCTGTTGCTATTTCCTCTCTGACCAGGGCAAGATCTGGACCTTGGGAGCCCAGGGCACTTTAGGTTTAGTGGGCCCCTTATGCACAGGAATTAAAATACACTGCAAACCACTATTTAATCAATTTACACAGCAAATCTATTTTGCGAAGGTAATTGGAACTGGCAAGTTATACATGCATAGAACGGTTAATGTGGCTCTAAAGGCTAGACATTTTTTACCCTAATGCATTTGCCTGCATTAAGGTAAAACATGTCCCACTAGTTGTATCGGTTCCTCACCTTCCTTTATACTTACCTTCCCATCTCAATGCAGCACTCTGCCGGTCTGCTGCGGCTCTGATCCCTCTCTTCTCACAGAACTCAGTGAGAGTGGTTTGAGCCATTAGCCATTCTTTTTTTTTTTTTTTTTTGTATTAGCCCTGTTGGGGTGTGGCTTTGGTGAGATATCAGGGGTCTTAACCCCTGACATCTCCCTTTTCAGACAAGGAAAGGGACTGAGGACACAGATTCTCCAGTCCCTGAACTGTCAGCGGACGATACTTAGTGACAGTTATGAATGAACAGAGTCAGTGATCGCTGACTCTGTACATTCAGAAAAGGAAATAGCCAGTAAATGACAGGTTTACCGGCTCCTTCCTCCACTCTCCATCCTGACAGATGCAGGACAGAGGCACAGAGGAGCACAAAGGGGAACCGCAGCAGGGAGGGGGGCTGAGGAGCACAGAGGGGGACTAGAGGAGGATATGGGGGATAGTCAGGGATGATCGTGCTGCACTGGGGAGGAGTTACAATCACAAATCTTCCTGTATAGATTTCAATAAAGCAGCTGAAAGTCACAGGAGGGAGAGGAGGAGAAGCGGCTGTTAGCAGCTTTATTGAAATGTATACAGGGAGATTGGTGATTGTAACTCCTCCCTAGTGCCACACTGATTACCCCTGACTGTCCAGGTATTGGATTAAACACTTGCTGCCCGCCATATAGCAAAATGACCACGGCAAAGTGGTTTCAATATCCTGAATGGATATCATATCGCGGCGACCGTTGTTGTGGTGTGTCAATCTGACACACCGCAACTCCGAACTAGGTAAACAGTCTCTGACCAGTCTCTTTACCACGTGATCAGCCATGTCCAATCATGGCTGATCACGATATATACAGGAAGAGGCGGTGATCAGCTTTTAGACGAGAATAAAGTAGAGCCAATCGGCTGCTCCTCTGACAGGGCGGGGCTGCGCTGTCCCAATTTAAAATGCCGGGACACGTTATGTGTTTTAAGGCCTTTTGTAGGGGCTTGAACGTGGATTTCGATTTAAATTGTTTTATTTCTGATAGGTAATTTATTTTTATTTGTCTGAATTTTTTTTTTTTTTCCATGCACGGATCAGGGTTGTTACGGGTGATGTCATCAGCTGTTGGTTTTTTGTCATTTTTAGAAATGTTTTGCTGGTTAGTTTGGATTAGATGAGGGATATTTATTCCCCTATAGAACTAACATTAAGTGAATATATTTTTTATAGTTTTAGTTTAATTAATTAATTATTGCTGTTTGAGGCAAAGTATGTTATTCTCCCTATGGGATAGCTTTATAGTTATCGCTTATTAAGGGATCGCTGGAGGTGTAGTTTGTGCTTTTCGATTTCCCGCTTCCATCTGAGGCTTTTTTGCCCTGTCCTATTAATTGTTAAGGATATGATGAGCGGTGTTGTGTTTTTGGCTCATTTTGCCTCTCCGGCCGATTCACTAATTATCTTTTGTTTTTCCTCTCTCGCTCTGGGACATGTGTGTATTTTCGACTTCCGGGGCCACGTTTGTAATGTTTACCCCGTTATTTGACCTGCGCATGGGCGCATTTTTTATTGGCTATTGATCAGCGCTAGTAGTATAATAGCGTCCGCTCAAGGTCACACCATCGCTGCTGAAGAAGTCCCGCCTACCTGTGGGGACGCAACGCGTACGGACCACGTGACATTAGCCGTGACATCACCCGCTTGTTTACTACGCTGATTCGTGCATGGATGTTTTTCGATTGTGTTTAAGTCTCGTCTGTAACTTGGCACTGGAGAGCAGTGCTATATCATGTGAGTGTATCATTTTAATGAGTCTTTTTTAATAAATTTTGAAACGGAGAGCACTAGATATTGTCCTCTTATGTTTTCACATACATATTATGGAATCATGCTACTATCCTGGCGGTGTTCCCACTGTTGACTCCTCTCCAGACTGCAGACAAGATATAAAACAGGAGATGGTCATAGGTTGCAGACGTGATACAGGAGATGTCAGAGGCTGCGGGCATAGTACAGGAGATGTCAGAGGCTGCGGACATGGTATAGGAGATGTCAGAGGCTGTGGGCATGGTACAGGAGATGTCAGAGGCTGCGAACATGGTACAGGAGATGTCAGAGGCTGCGGGCATGGTGCAGGAGATGTCAGAGACTGCGGGCATGGTACAAGAGATGTCAGAGACTGTGGGCATGGTACAAGAGATGTCAGAGACTGTGGGTATGGTACAGAAGATGTCAAGATGGCAGAGGTTGCGGGCATGGTACAGGAGATGGTTAGAGATTGAGGACATGTTACTAAAGATGGTAAGATATGTAGACATGATACAGGAGATGGTCAGAGACTGCAGACATGGTACAAGAGAACAATGCAGCCTCACCAGTGCCCATCAAGTGCAACCTCACTGTGCCCATCAGCGGAGAGCTGAAATTACACAGTGCAGAGCTCAGTTTGGAGAGCTCTGAGAGCTGAAAGGAGGGACAGACCACACACCCCTTCATGCAGCAAATAGGAACAGAGCTGAGGTTGTCAGTCACCTTTTTTGTCTTGGTGTCAGGAAAACATGTCAGAAGTGACTCATGCTGATAGCAGAGGAACCAAGCAGCAGACAGAAATTATACTTAGTGCTCTTAAAGGGGTTGTTAACCCGGAGTTCACAATTCACACTAATCTCTCTGTTTATTAATGTAATCTGCCCCTGTGTCTGTGCCTTATAAAAAAATGGAGCTATATACCTGATTTCAGAGCAGCATTTGGCGCTCGCGTGACCAGCCAGCTCTCTCCTCTCTCAGCCTGACAGCTGCAGTGGGCGGGGCTGATAATCCCCCACTGACATCAGTCAGGAGGGGAGGAAGAGAGAGCCGGACGGTCAGATGAGTGCCATTCTGAAATCAGGTATATAGCTGCATTTCTCTATAAGGCACAGATACAGGGGCACATTACATTAACAGAGAGGATAGTGTGAATTGCGAACTGTAATTTTAGCAGCAAGAGGGGAGGGGGGCGGGCACAGACGTGGAGCTGACAGGCAGGAAGGGGAGAGAGGACATGAGGCAGCGGATGACGGAGGCACGTAAACTGACTATGGTATCAGGGCTCAGCTGCCTTGACAAACCGTGGTCAGTTTACAAAGCTGAGAGTATAGCCAGGGAGAATTAGACAGGTATTACAGGTGATACAGGGGGCCAAATTACACAGCACAAGCACATTTTTTTTTTTTTTTAGGGTAACAAACGCTTTAATTGAGACAAGAGCACACAATAGAGGGATATGCTTGTTCATATTTCATGTCTGAGGTTTACAGTCACTTTAAGGAATAGAGACTTGCACTTATTGCAAAGACATTTTGGCATAGCCTTTAAAATACAATGAAACTTTGTTCCTATTGAATACGCGATCATGTACAAGAAAGATAAAAAACAAGACTTGCTTGCAACACAGCTTCACATTTTTCTCTAAGATAGGTGAACATTCACTTTTTAAAGTAAACAGTCGCTCTTCATTTAGTAAATCAATCCTAAAGATAAAGCTCATGTGCACACGGTATATATTCTCGCCAGGAACCAGCCGAGATTGGAACCATGTATGGGCATGCTGAATGTACCAAGTTGATAGATCGATCAACTTGGGTACAACCAGCATGCTGGGTTTTACCTGCAATTATCGCTATAGCCACTAACAACAATACCTTCTTCCGGTGGAAGGCAATAGAGAGCAACAGACAATGGCCGCCAGGAAGGATTGCCCCAGTAACACTATACGTGTTGATGGGGGAATCAAGCAAATTTCTTTCCTGCAACCCATGGTAGCTGGACTTAGGGCCCTCTTCAGATTAGTGTAAGGGCTTATTTACACCAGAATGCGGAGCAGGAAACGTTCCTTGTATGTTTCACACTCCGTGTTCAAAACACATTGGGAGTGCGATCTGCTGCAGGTGTCAATATATTTTTAACGACACCCCAAATGCAGATCACAAACGCAATGCGTTTGCCTGCACCAAATCGCATGGTACTGCAGTACATGCACTACTTTTTGTAGATACCAGCCCATTCAAATGGATGGGCTGCCTTAGTCTACTGTATATGCTTTATTGAAATTTAAAGAAATGCTGAAAGCACTGCTGCTACAGCAATCTCCACTAGCTTCTGTGGCGGCACAGTGGTGCAGTGGGTAGCACTCTCACCTAGCAGTAAAAAGGGCTGCTGGTTCAAATCCCAACAACAACACTACCTGCCTGGAGTTTGCATGTTCTCCCTGTGCCTGTATGGGTTTCCTCCCACACTCCAAAGACATGCTGGTAGGTTAATTGGCTTCTGTCCAAAATTGGCCCTGGTATATGAATGTGAGTTGGGGACCTTGGCTTTTTGGCTCCCTGAGGATAGGGACTGATGTGAGTGTGCAATGTATGTGTGGAGCACTGTGTAAATTGACAGCGCTATATGGGTACCTTAAATAAATAGGGATAATTGTAGACACACACCCACACTCACTCAGCTTGAACTGGATGGACTGGTGTCTTTATTCAGCCTTATTAACTATGTAACTACTATGTAGCTTCTGTGTCCCATACTGAGTGGCTGCCCTGATGCTTAGTGAATGCTTTTTCTTGAATGCAGTGTGTTCTCTGATTGGATGTGGTAGAGAGACGGGGCAGTGAAGTCACGATCTCCAACACAAAATGCCAATTCATTCATGGAGAAAATGCAGCGTCCTCTGAATGGTGCCCGGTCTGAGTGAGCAACCTCCTGTTTAGTCTGTAGCAGGGCAGCCACTTCAGATGATGCCTACTACAGTGATTTCCAGATTCTCACAGGTATAAAACATACCTGGAATTCAGCTTTAAGCAGACAACTAAATCCAAATTACATCTGTGTGTTTTAGGTGCATTGCATGTATGATGCATTAGAAAATGTCCTGCTGGCTGAATCTTTTGTGTTTTTCAGTAAAACACATTACATAGAGTTTAATGTTAAAGTGATCGTAAAGGCTCTTTTTTTTTCAATAAAAATAATAAACATGTTATACTTACCTGCTCTGTGCAGTGGATTTGCACAGAGTCGCCCAGATCCTCCACTTTTCAGGCCCCTCTTCGGTGCTCCTGGCCCCTCCCTCCTGTTGAGTGCCTCCACAGCAAGCAGCTTGCTATGGGGGCACCCATAGCAGAGTCATAGCTCCCTGTGTCCATTCAGACATGGAGCTGAGGCCCAGTCCCACCCCCTCTCTCCTGATTGGCTGACTGAGTTTGATTGACAGCAGCGGGAGCCAATGGCACCACTGCTGTGTCTCAGCCAATCAGAAGGTAGAGTCTTGGACAGTCAACACACTCATGGGCATCGCAGGACAGAGATGGGGCTCAGGTAAGCATTAGGCGGGGGGGGGGGGGCTGCACATAGAATGCATTAAGATAAAAAAAACTTCTGACTTTACAACTACTAGTTATAATACTAGTAGTATTTAATACACTGTTTAAAGGATTGTTTTTGTGGTGTGAACCAGCCCTTAGACACTCTCATACATGAAATTGTTTTATCATATTTAAATCCTAACCAGAGAAACAGAACTAGAAATGGTGTATATGAATTACAATTGTTATCATAATAGGTATAATTATGTAGATCATGGACAGTGCATGCCAGTTTCACATATGTGTTTCTACAGATTTTCTTGGCCTGATTTCAGGCATATTAGCTGTTTGAGAACCTAGAGGCTGAACAGAATCCTAATGAAGTGAGAGTGATAATGGTAGGCACAATCATTGATGAACACAATCCCAGCATTGTGAATGGTCACTGCTGAAATACCCGTTTAGAGCAGACTTTGCAAACATCAGTAGCAACTGAGGAATTTAGAGGTGGGACTGTTTAGTATGCAGTAAGCATGAGGAGAGCTTACATCATTCTTTATAATATCCCAGGAATGAGATAAGGAACGCATGGAAAGGACGACTTTAGAGCAGATCAGATTTCTAGATGGGCACTCCTTCTCTTTTAACTTAGATATTTTCTTACTTATTCCAGGTGTATACAGACTACTTATGGACTTTGTACTACAATATACCTTCATACTGTGTAGGTTTTAGTTTTATGAAGTTAGACCATTGAAAAGAGAAATAAAAAAAACAGTGGACATTGTTTGTCTTAGCAAGTGATGAATTCAGATATACTGTCTATACAGTCATGATTCATGAAAGGATACAGGTTGAAGAATTCCAGGTATGGATATTTTATACATACTTACATTGATCCAGCTTGGACCAAGGTATTTTTTTTTTCAGAGAGTTCAGGAGTGTGCTCCATACAGAGTGTGAGGTTTAGGAGTGTGCTACATACAGAGTGTAGGGTTTAGGAGTGTGCTACATACAGAGTGTAGGGTTTAGGAGTGTGCTACATACAGAGTGTAGGGTTTAGGAGTGTGCTACATACAGAGTGTGGGGTTTAGGAGTGTGCTACATACAGAGATCAGGGTTGTGTTATGGACAGATAGCAGAGTTCAGGGTTGCGCTACACAGAGCACAGAGTTCAGGGGAGCACTATGGACAGAGTGCAGAGTTCAGGGGTGTGCTACACAGTGTGCAGAGTTCAGCTCTTTCACTTACCTCTGCATCCCCCATCCAAATCCCACTTGCACCCCCCTCCACTGCCCTCATCTCCTCCCCCCCTAAAAAAGATTGTAAAGGAAATATTTTTATTTTTATTGCACTTACCTGCTCTGTGCAGTGGTTTTGCACAGAGCAGCCCCAATCCTTCTCTTCTTGGGTCCCCCACCAGCGCTCTGGGCCCCTCCCCCTTGCTGAGTGCCACCATAGCAAGCCATTGCTGTGGGGGCACTCATGCGTGCTTGCTCTCGAGCCCACTCTCTGCATCCATATATACTAACATTATGCCTTTGCCTTACAGGTTTTTTTTTCGTTAGTGGGTATACAACCGCTTTAAGACAGTTGAGACAAAGACAGTTGAGTCTCTTTGGAGAGGATTTCATTGTTTGTATCGTCTACCTCAGTGCAGTTCCAGTCTTTTCATTACACAGTTACATCCCCAATCCTGCAGCAGTGATCTGTCCAGGCTTCACCTTTCTGTGACACTCCCCTTGAATTATGAGCACTTCCTGTCCTTAGGATGACCATTATATGACAGATACATGAACAGCAACCTATAAACGGCTTCTCAGAAGTGATTACCCATTTGCAATTTTCATTGTGCAATTTGTGCTTCACACTGTTCAGCTCCATTGAAGTTCAATCCCTTTTTCTCCCATGTCCTGGTGGTGTGAATGAAAGACATGCTGCTAGAAGCTCTATGTATCCACATTGACAAAGTTGTCTTTGTTATCTTTTGCACTGGTGGTAGTGTGGTATTTTTATCTTAATTTTATTTTGCTACATTGTTTTCAATAAAGTATATATTTTTCCTTTAACCCTGGCGTCTCTACAGAAGGTCACTGTGAGGATTTGTTATCCTGATTTTTTTTTCTTATGTGACGGTGGCCTTAGAAAATCAACCCCATACTCTCTTCTATGCTGCCTGAATACCTATGTTAACCTTTCTCCTACATATTTGGCCTGCATTTACAATTTAAACAAATATTTCTTCAGCTTTTTGAACTCTAGCCAAGTCCAAGCAGGTTTATTCCTTAATACTGAATAACTAGAATTTCTAGACATTCAACATCCTTCCTGTATGAAATGTGCACTTTTTTTGCCTATGCTGCATTTTTACATAAAATGAATAAACCCTTTCTAAGATTTTATTTTCTATCTATGGTAATCTACTGATCTGATAAGCTTGTGCACAGAGGGAAATTGGTAAGAACAAAAGACTTATTTGATTGTTCCCACACATATGTTAACCACTTGAAGACCAGGCCTATTCTGACACTTTTTGTTTACATTTAAAAAGCAGTATTTTTTGCTAGAAATATATATTTAGCAGACACCTTGGAGAATAAAATAATGGTTGTTGCAATTTCTTATGTCACACAGTATTTGTGCAGATGTTATTAAAACGCAATTTTTTGGTAAAAAATACACTTTAATGAGCTTTAATGCAAAAAAAAACGAAATATACAACCAAATGTTTTGGTAACATATAAAAAATAATGTTACGCTGAGTAAATAGATATCTAACATGTCACGCTTTAAAATTGCGCACGCTCATGGAATGGCAACAAGCTGCAATACTTAAAAATCTCCACGCATTAAGCTTTAACATCCATAGCATGGAGTCTTTGTTCCTGAAAACGGGAGACGTCCAGGTAGCCTACACAAAGGGCAATGCCAAAGAACTTTATATATATATATATATTTTTTTTATTTAGAATCACAATTTTAGAATTCCTTCATAAAAATATACAGTTCTGTGTTAACGTTTTAGGCAGGTGTGAAAAAATGCTGTAAATTAGCCATGTTTTCAAAAATAGAAGTGTTAATTTATTTTTGTCAATTAACAAAATGGAAAGTTAGAGCCGGTTCACACTGCGGGCGATGCGAGGCGACACCGACTTGCCTCGCCGCGACCTGCCGCGACCTCAGCGGCGATTTGCAAATGACTTCTGTATAGAAGTCAATGCAAGTCGCCCCGAGGTCGCCCAGAAGTAGTACAGGAACCTTTTTTCTGAGTCGGAGCGACTCGAGTCACTCCTCTCAGAACGGTTCCATTGTACAGAACGGGGGCGACTTGTCAGATTGCGGCGAGGCAAGTCGTGTCGCCTCGCATCGCCCGCAGTGTGAACCGGCCCTAAATGAACAGCGAAATCAGTATTTGTTGTGACCACACGTTTGCATTCAAAACAGTATCAATTCTTCTAGGTATATTTAATTAAGCTATAAGAAATCCATCAATGTCTTAAAACCTGGCCTGAAATGTAAAGGAATCCCTTATCATATTTAGCTAAATATTTATTATAGCCTCCTATTTGAGGGAATCGAAATTGAATTTGTGAGGGGGGTTTCTCTGCTTACTTTTTGGATTACTTCTATTATAACAGCAGTAATGATGTGAACTTTTTTATACCGCGCAATGCACTATAGAAGGTAATCACATGTCTATATGTGTAATAGCGTCATCTACTTTATAGCATTATTTATGTTACTATATTGATTTGTTGGGGTTTCTTTAATAGATCCTATATAGAGAGATAATACCATTCACTTAAACTAACAGATCACAATCCAACCAACCAGGGATAAAAATATGGAACAAAAGTTCAATATCCCCTTTAATCTAGGAAAGAGGTAAATGGTCTTTTTATCCTTTTCCAAAAGGGGCTTATTATGTTGAACTAGAAGACATTTCCTGTAAACATATGTAATATATGAAAACTATTATAAAAAAAAAAAAATTAAGCAAATAGAACTGTATTGGAGGTTGGAGGAGGAGGGGGAAGGAGAAGAGGGGACTCTGGGACCACTGTGCTCATATATATGTGTGCCCTGGGCCCTTGCATCTCCACCCCTGAGGGAACATCCCTGTGTAGTGTATTAAACAATTAAATTAAAAATGTTGTTGTATTTTGCTGTATACTAGAGGACTTTAACCGAGAAATGCGTAAAGCTGTAAAGACTACTATAGCGGTGCCCCATGGGGTCGTTGAGTGTAGTAGTTCCACCTGTCACGCTGCTCAGCCAGGCATTCACTTCCAGACACACATCGCCAGACAATAAACAGTCCTTCAGCTTTTTTTTTGTTGTTTTTATTTAGGGGATTTAACTTTGATTGGGAAAAGGGACATAAGATGCCCAGATAATTGATGCCCTCTTGTAATTTGAACAAATGATTTTGGATCTATATTGGCAGTCTCTAAAGCTCCTTACTCGTCCAGCACTAGGGATAAGCTGAACACCCCGCCGGTTCGGTTCGCACCAGAACCTGCAAACGGACCGAAAATTTGTATGAACTTTAGAACCCCATTAAAGTCTATGGGACTCGAACGTGCTAATTTTAAATTGCAAGTTATTGTCCTAAAAAGGATTTGGGGACCCGGCTCCTGCCCCAGGGGACATGCATCAATGAAAAAAAAAGTTTTAAAAACAGCCGTTTTTTCAGGAGCACTGATTTTATTGACGCTTAAAGTGAAAAAAAAAGTGAAATATTCCCTCAAATATCATGCCTGGGGGGTGTCTATAGTATGCCTGTGAAGTGGCACGTGTTTCCCGTGTTTAGAACAGTCCCTGCGCAAAATGACATTTCTAAGGGAAAAAAAGTAATTGAAAGCTGCTTGTGGTTTTAATGTAATGTCTGGTTCCAGCAATACGGATGAAAATCATTGAGAAAATGGCATGGGTAGCCCCCCCCTGCCCATTACCAGCCCCTTTGGGTCTTGTACTGATATTAAGGGGAACCCCATACCCAAATTAAAAAAAGGAAAGGCGTGGGGCTACCAGGCCCTATATACTCAGGACAGCAGAATACAGGCAGTGCAAACAAGACAGGGACTGTGTAGGTTTGTTGTGTTAAGTAGAATCTATTTGTAATTTTGAACTGGTAGATTTTAAAAGTGTAGCTCCAGTCAAAAAATCAATTTTTAAGTGTAGCGGATGACATTTGGGATCAAATGTCACACGCCTGTAAATTTAGTTTTGGCCTCAGAACAGTAAAGGTTCTGAGGGTTAATTGTGTAGGTAGGCCTTAACACCAGTCTGGCCAGGCTGTGTTTGGAAGTTCTGCCTGGTCATGTGGACAGTGAGGTGCACATGACAGGCTAGAACCAAGTCTGGTAGGATGTTCAGGTATCGGCCTTCTCTGAGCTAATCAGTGGGAGTGTCAGGCCCGCTGAGGAGTCTGGGAAGGGATACTTAAAGGGGTGTGGGTCACATGTTCGGAGTTTTGGAGTTGTTCGAGAGACCCGAGTGGTCTGGTCTGGTTCCAGGACCGGGGTAGCCCCACGAGGGGTCCTGGTCACGGGGTGTTCGACACCCCGCAACATGTTCTGTCAGTGGCCCCTGATAGACCTGCTTGGTCTGGGGTAGGGATCCATCCATTCCAGAGTCTCAGAACCTGCTGGTCCAAGGCGCAGTAACTAAGGGAGGATTCAAAGTGTCCTGGTGTGCTCTCGGCTTGGAGGGACACCGCAGCTCGTGGAAGTGACCGGGAGAGGACTCTTCGGAGGAGGGCCAGTAAGTGGCATCCTGAGAAGTGCCTGGTTACTGAGTTGAGAAGGACATTGACGAATTCACACTTTTCCAGTACCATAAAGGAGACGGGAAACGTTCCAGGTACGGAGGAAAAAGGTTCCTGTTTGCCCTTAGTCGTTTGTTCAAGTTTGAGTCAACGTGCTGACTGCCATGATCTCTGGCTAGAGATCTGTTCAGCCTTGAAGTACCCAGCTGCGAGTGGCTACTCTCTGGGTGCAAACAGAGACTTTGCTAGACCTGCATTTCAAGGTGCCTGAGTTCTTCACCTGTGCCCTCTGTTCCCTAAGAGACTGTGTTAATTGAAAGTTCTATGTCAGTGTACAAGTCGTTGGGTATCAACCCTGGGAACCCCTAGTAGTGGAGGAGCAGGCCCAGAGAAGGTAACTGGTAAGCCCATTAAGTCAAGGCCACCCTGCAACAGGTTATGGCTGCTACATAAGCTTTTTGGAAAACATAGGGAAGGGTTATCACCCTTGTATAATTTTTTTTGCTGTCCATCTTTTTTCATCTCACTTCCTGTTGTCTTCTTCCATTTGCAAGTAGGAGATGTTTGTAAGTTGGATGTTTGAAAGTAGGGGTCTGCCCTATATGCTCTGCAGAAATTTGGGCCTAAGGTGTTGGTGTTGCCACAACACTGTAAGCCCTCAAAGTGACTCTTGGTGGGCGCTGGAACGCCCTGCTGTGAACTATTATATCCAGAATTGTAATTACATGCCACTGTTGAACAGTAGCTGAAAAATTGGGCCTTTGGTGGTTGAGGTGGTGCTGGTGCCACAACACTGTAAGTCCTCACAGTTACTCTCGGTGGGTGCTGGAACAGGCCCTGCTGTAAAATATTAGATCAAAAATTGTAATTACATGCACCTGTTAAACAGGGGCTGAAAAATTGGGCCTTAGGCACTGGTGCCACAACATAGAAATAAAGAGTAAACTGCGCTATTCAAAAAAACCTTCCCTACCAGCAGCAACTCTAATCGTAATACTACGATATAGTAAACTAGATATAAATATAAGCGCAGCTCACCATTATATTTATAACTGGTGCCACAACACTGCAACACCTCACAGAAACTCTAGTTGGAGAGCCCTGCTGCAAAGTATTGCATCAAAAATTGTAATTAACAGGGGCGTGTAAACAGGGGCTGAAAAATTGGGCCATAGCCACTGGTGCTGGTGCCACGATACTGCAACCCCTCACACATACTCTAGTTGGAGCGCAGGAATGAGCCCTGCTGCAAAGTATTGCATCAAAAATTATAATTACACGCCCCTGTTAAACAGGCTGAAAAATTGGGCCTTAGGCACTGGTGCCACGACACTGCAACCTCTCACAGATAGTCTTGTTGGAGTGCAGGAATGAGCCCTGCTGCAAAGTATTGCATCAAAAATTGTAATTACACGCCCCTTAAACAGGGGCTGAAAAATTGTGCCTTAGGCACGGGTGCTGGTGCCACAACACTGCAACCACTCACAAATATTGTAGTTGAGCGCAACAACGAACCCTCCTGCAAAATATTGCAAAAATTGTAATTACAAGCCCCTGTTAAACAGGGGCTGAAAAATTGGGCCTTAGCCACTGGTGGCGTCACCCAGAACCAAAAATGTTCTTCCAAGCTATCAGCAGGATCATTGAGGAGGAAGAGGATAGTCAGTCAGCATAACAGGATAGTCACTCAGCATCAGCATAGGCCTTCTTGAAGGGATGTGACATTTCAAAAAAAAAAATATTTGGTTACATCAGCTTCAGGTGCTTGGTAGCTGGTGGTGATCCAAGACTGATACATCTTCATGAAGGTCAGTCGATCGAGTCGGTGGACAGGTGTACCTTGTGATCGGTTACAAAGCCTCCAGCAGCACTGAAGGTGCGTTCCGAAAGAACGCTGGATGCAGGACAGGCCAGTAACTCAATTGCATACTGTGTAAGCTCTGGCCAGTGATCCATCCTCAAGACCCAGTAACCCAGAGGGTTTTTGGTGGGAAAGGTGTCCAAGTCTGACCTTGCCCCTAGGTCAGTGATGGTGAACCTTGGCACCCCAGATGTTTTGGAACTACATTTCCCATGATGCTCATGCACTCTGCAGTGTAGTTGATCATCATGGGAAATGTAGTTCCAAAACATCTGGAGTGCCAAGGTTCACCATCACTGCCCTAGGTATTCCTGCACTGTAAATCAGACGCTGGCAATGGTTGCTGGAACTGATCATACCTTGGGGCTGTGGACTAAAAAATTGTCTGAACGCATCGGTCAAACGGCCACCTTCTCCACCGCTCCTTCTGTGACTGACCGAAGCCTCAGCAACACGCTGTCCAGGACCAGGAATCTGTAACCTCCCAGTCTCTGGGAACTCATTGCACAGACCTTTCTGCAAGGCCTCCCGGAGATGTCTCATCTTCTGCTCCCTCTGCGAAGGCAAGATAAGGTCAGCAACCTTAGACTTGTACCGTGGATCAAGGAGCGTTGCCAGCCAGTAATATTCTCTCTCCTTGATCAGCTGAATACGAGGATCCTTCCACAGGCTTTGCCGGATCAGGGAGGCCATGCAGCATAGGTTAGCTGAGGCATTCGGTTCCGGAGTCCTCTGGGTCACTAAGGACGACATGATCCACAGCCACCTCCTCCAAGCCACGTACAAGTCCACAGGTTTCTTGAGACTGTAAATCATCCCTAAGAGACTGCTGCTGATGCTGAGTGCCAGGCTCCACCTCCATGCTGACACAATCCTCCTCCTTCTTGTCCTGTGTGATCAGCAGGACAGTAGGAACACTTTCTAGATAAAGGGGGCCTTGAGAGGCAAGGAAGTCCTCCTCTTCCTGCCTCTGTTCTGCCCTGCCCTGTCCATTATTCCATGCAGCGTGTACTCCAACAGGTGGACAAGAGGTACAGGGTCACTGATGCATGCACTGTAACTGCTCACCATCCTCGTGGCCTCCTCAAATGGTGATAGGACAGTGCATGCATCCCTAATCATGGCCCACTGGCGTGGGGAAAAAAAGAGCTCCCTCGACCCTGTCCAGGTGCCATAGTCACACAGGTACTCATAGATGGCCCTCTGCTGCATGTGCAGCTGCTGCAGCATGGCCAACGTTGAGTTCCACCTGGTGGGCATGTCACAGATAAGGCGGTTCTTGGGCAGGTTCAATTCCTTTTGGAGCTCAGCCAGCCGAGCACTGGCATTATATGACCGGCGGAAATGAATACAGACTTTCCTGGCCTGCCTCAGGACATCCTGTAAGCCTGGGTACCTGCCCAAGAACCGCTGCACCACCAAGTTAAGCAAGTGAGCCAGACAGAGCCCATGGGTCAGTTGTCCCTGTCGGAGGGCGGAGAGGAGGTTGGTGCCATTGTCGCAAACCATCATTCCTGGCTTAAGCTGGCATAGCGTCAACTACCTCTCAGCCTGTTTCTCTCCTCTTTCTGCCCCAGTGTGCCTCCTGTCCCCCAGGCACACCATGGCATCTTTTTGCCTGCGTACTTGCGTAGCCCCTTGAACGCCTACGAAGCACCACTGGTTCAGAGGACAAAGCACAGGAAGAGGCCATGGAGGAAGAAGAGGAGGGGGTGGAGGAGAGAGGTGTGTCACAACCAGTAGTAGAATTTTGGAAGCGTGGTGGCGGAACAACCGCCAACACTACTGCACCTTGTCCTGCATCCTTCCCAGCTGCCAGAAGAGTCACCCAATGCGCCGTGAAAGATAGGTAACGTCCCTGTCCATGCCTGCTGGACCATGAGTCAGTGGTAATATGCACCTTTCCGCTGACTGCTCTGTCCAGTGAGGCATGGACATTGCCTTCCACATGCCGGTAGAGAGCTGGAATAGTCTTCCATGAGAAAAAGTGGCATTTGGGAACCTGCCACTGAGGAACCGCACATTGCACAAACTCACGGAAGGGGGCCGAGTCTACCAACTGAAAAGGCAGCAGTTGAAGTGCTAGCAATTTAGCCAACCTAGCATTCAACCGCTGGGCATGTGGATAGCTGGGAGTGAACTTCTTTTGACGGTCCAGCAGCTGGGGCAAGGAAATTTGCCTGGTACAATCGGATGTCGGTGTACTGCTAGCAGAGTGCCCGCAAGTACTTGGCTGCGACACACCTAATTCTACACCTTCCTCTCAGTGCAGTTTTCAGAGAGGACTGAAGGTATAGTGGGGTTGCAGATCCCAGCTGATGAGGAGCAAGGAGAGGTTTGCTTTGTTCTTTGGTGTGGGTCTTTAAGGTACGCTTGCCAATGAACTGCATGGCAGGTCAACATATGTCTGGTCAAGCATGTGGTGCCCAAGCGGCTGATGTTTTGGCCACGCAAGATAAACTTGAGACATATGTTACAAATAGCAGCGGTGCGATCTGAGGCCCACACCAATTAACTTTTGGAATAACGCGCAGACGCAGCGCCCATCACAGGCGGAGCTCTACGGTGTGATTCAGTCAGTGTGCTGCCCTTAAGCTGGCCCCTGGAGGGCATCATGCCTCATGGGAGATGTGCCTCCTCTTCCTTCTCTCTCCTTTTAGGCACCCACGTGGAGTCAGTGACCTCATCATCCCCTCCCTCCTCATCACTGGAGCAAACCTGGCAGTATGCTGCAGCTGGTGGAACATGACTGTGTCAGAAACCATGAATCAGACTGAGACAGAAGTACAATTAAATCACACTTGTTTATTAATAAAAATAAAAAGGTAAATAGAAAAAGCGTAGTCAAGCATAGCCAGAGTCCAGTAACCAGATCAGGTAGTCAGCCAGTCCAGAAGTCAGGGATACTAGTAGAGCAACAGCAAGCAGGTGTCAGGAACCATGAAAGAGACAGAGACAGAAGCAAGCAGGAAGGAAGCCAGGAGGGATGTAGCAAGCCAGTCTTGAAACAACAGCAGGAGATGGTTCCTAGTGATGTGACCAGGAGATGGTTCCTAGTGATGTGACCAAACGTGAAGGCAATGGAGAAATGAGCTGGAAGACTTTAAATAGGCAGGCCAGACGAGCATCATCGGGAACAGCTGGTAACTGTGGAGAGAGAAGAGAGCTGGAAATTAGCCGACAGCTCAGCGGCCAGCCCAGAGGAGGAAGGGCTAAGCCAACCCTGACAGTACCCCCCCCCCCAATGACCCCTCTCCCACCGGGCTTGAGGGGAAACCGTCTATGGAACTTGTGGAGGAGGAGAGGGGCATGTACGTCAGAGGATGAAACCCAGGAGCGTTCCTCCGGACTGTACCCCTTCCAATGCACCAGGTACTGTATGCGCCCATGGAACAAATAAGGTCTATATACATGTACATATGTGTTCTTATTTATCATTGTAGATCAAAAAAATCTTTTTTAATAACATAGACCTGCATAAATGATGGATCCCTGAAGAAGGAGAAAACTCCGTAACACGTAGGACATATCATATACAGATTATTTGTGCATATGTGATTATGTTATAGATGTGTCACACCTGTACATGCATTGAAAAGAATCGTTTTCATTTTTTGAATAAGTTTGGATGTAATTAGGTTGTATACCTGAAAATACATTCTTGTATCTCTCTTTTTTTATTATGTGTATACTTTTTGATAAATTGTTACAATAAAGTGATTGCACGATTTTATATGTATGTTGTAAGTTTCACAGTCTATGCCTGAAAAGTCCTGCCATTTTGAGGGGATTTACTTCTTGGTAGAACCTAAGCGCTATACAATGACACATCTTTGAGAACCGGTCAACCACCATAAGGATAACAGTGTTGCCTTGGGAGTTGGGCAATTCCACAATGAAATCCATAGACAGGTGAGTCCAGGGCCTCTCTCCATTGGGTATGGGTTGTAAGAGGCCCACTGGAAGGTGTCGTGGAGTCTTACTCTGAGCACACACAGGACAGGCAGCTAGGAAAGCAGTAACATCAGCCCGTAGACTAGGCCACCAGAATTGTTGGGAGATGGCCCAAATGAGTTGATTCTTCCCAGGATGGCCAGCTGCCTTTGGAGAATGATAAGTCTGGAGCACTGCAGTACGGAGACTCTCTGGGACAAAGCAGTGGTCACAAGGTTTATCAGGAGGAGCATGGACCTGAGCAGCAAGAATTTTGTCACCCAAAGGAGAAGACTGGTGTGAACCGTAGCTCCGACTCCGACTTGGAAGTGAAGGAAAATTGTCATGACAAGGCATCAGTCCTTACATTCTTAGTACCGGGTAAGAATGAGACAATGTAATTAAAGCTAGACAAGAAAAGAGCCCATCGCGCCCTTCTGGGAGAGAGTCGCTTAGCCTCAGACAAGAATGTAAGATGCTTATGGTCAGTAAGAATAAGAATGGGCACAGTGGTACCTTCAAGGAGATGTCTCCATTCTTTCAAGGCTAAAATGATCGCCAATGGCTCTCTGTCACCAATCTCATAATTGCACCCAGCAGGTGAGAATTTCTTGGAAAAGTAGCCACACGGATGGATAGCGCTCTCAGAGTTAGGACATTGAGACAGAAGGGCGCCAACTCCAGTCTCAGAAGCATCAACTTCTAGGATAAAAGGCAATGTAGGATCAGGATGTGCCAACACAGAGCAGAAACAAAGGCAGCCTTGAGAGTCTCAAAGGCCTTAATGGACTCCGGAGACCAACTCTGTGGGTTACGGGTCGAGGCCATTGTAGGACTGCCGAAAGTTTCTATGGGTCCATTGAGAAACCAGCAGTGGAAATGACATGGCCCAGGAATGTAACCTGTTCATGATGGAACTTGCACTTCTCCAGTTTACAATAGAGATTGTTCTCTCTTAGTTTCTGAAGTACACGGCAGACATCTGTGTGGTTGCTCTCCAGGGACTTGGAAAATATCTGAGGATCTCATCGAGATACACAACCACACACATCTGCAACAAATCTCGGAGGACATCGTTAATAAATTCCTGGAAAACTGCCGGGGCGTTACAAAGGCCAAAAGGCATTACCAGGTATTCATAATGGCCTGTTCTGGTATTAAACACAGTCTTCCACTGGTCGCCCTCCTTAATGCGCACCAGATTGTATGCCCCTCTCAGGTCAAGCTTCGTGAAAACCGTTGCTCCCTTGAGGCGGTCAAATAACTCCATAATCAATGGAATCGGGTAGGCATTCTTAATCGTGACACGATTGAGACCCCTATAATCTATACAAGGTCTCAGTTCACCTCTCTTCTTTTTCACAAAGAAGAAACCAGCACCAGCAGGAGACGAGGATTTGCAGATGAAACCTCGAGAAAGTGCGTCAGCAACATACTCCTCCATGGCCTTATCCTCCAAGACCGACAAAGGGTAAACCCGGCCACGAGGAGGTATGGCACCAGGTTGAAGGTCAATTGCGCAATCATAAGGGCGGTGTGGAGGAAAACTACCGGCTTGACCTTTATCAAAGACATCGCCAAAATCACGGTACTCCTCCGGCAAGGAGGGGAGTGAAGCGGTGCACAGGACCTTGGATACCTTCAGGAAGCATGTCTCACTGCATTGTGGTGACCAGGAAAGAACCTCAGCACAGAGCCAATCAAAAGAGGGGTTGTGCCTCTGTAACCAAGGATAACCAATAACCAGCGGAAATCTGGGTGAGGAAATAACTTGGAATTGGATAATCTCATGGTGAGGAGCCCATACGGCCATGGACAACGGAACCGTCTCATGAGTCACATGGGCAGGCTGTAAAGGTCTCCTGTCAAGAGCCTCAATGGCAAGTGGAGTGTCACGCAGCTGCAGCGGAATCGAGTGCTGCGAAACAAATGCAGCATCAATGAACAGGCCTGCAGTCCCAGAGTCGATTAGAGCCTGTGTCTCGATGGACGACTCAGCCCAAGAAAGGGTGACCAAAACCAGGGGCTTATCCTTCTGGATAACTGGGGACGAAAAAACGCCACCTAACGTCTGTCCATGACAGGACCTCAAGGTTCGGGCGTTCCCTGGATGGGTAGGACAAGACTTCAAAAAGTGACCTGCCTGGCCACAACAAAGGCACAATCTCTTCCTCCTCCTAAAGGCTCTCTCATCCGCAGAGAGACGCGTGAAGCCCAGGTGTATGGGTTCATCTTCACTGACCAACTCGGTACCAGGAGGCATGGGAGGTGAGGGAGGCATGGGTGGGACTACAAAGCTCGGAGGCAAATGTACAGGAGGCTTCCGAAAGTGCTCCTTAAGAGAAAGTCTCTCTGAGTCTGGAGTCAATGAGGATGGCAAACAAGATCAAGCTCTCCAGCTCAGTGGGTATATCTCGGGCTGCTATCTCATTCTTGATGGAATCCAAAAGACCATGAGAAAATGCAGCCACGAGGGCCTCATTGTTCCAAGCAACCTCTGCTGCCAGAGTACGGAATTCAATGGCGTAGTTGGCAACAGTTCTCGTACTCTGTTTGATGGACATGAGGCACTTGGCAGCAGAAGCGGAGTGTGCGGGGACGTCAAAAACCCTTTTAAAGGAGGCCACAAACTGAGGGTAACTCAAGACAACAATTTTTGTGTCTCCCATAGAGGGTTAGCCCAGGCCAAGGCTCTCTCAGAAAGCAAAGATATCATGAAACCTACTTTTGCTTCTGTCTGTGGGAAATACCTGGGGCAGCATCTCGTAGTATATCTCAACCTAATTTAGAAACCCTCTGCATTGAACTGGATCACCCCCAAATCACTGGGGAAGCGGAGCAGAATCAGACATACCTCTTATAGAGGTAATACTCGAGGCGGTTGCCTGCACAGAGACTGGCGCAGCAGCAGGGCTGGCCTGCGACTCAGGTTGTACCAGAGCAGCCACCGTGGGGGATTCCAGGTGAGCCGTGTGATTCAGGAGCGTTTGTAAGGCCAAGGCAAACCGATCCATGTGGTGATCTTGCTCATCCAATCTGGAAAAAATATTACCAACAAGTCGATTGACTGTATCTTCTGAATTCATGGCCTTCACGTACTGTCAGGAACCATGGAACAGACAGAGACAGAAGTACAATAAAATCACACTTTATTAATAAAAATAAAAAGGCAAACAGGAAAAAGCGTAGTCAAGCAAGCCAGAGTCCAGTAGCCAGATCGGGTAGTCAGCCAGTCCAAAGTTCATAAACCAGATCGGGTAATCAGCCAGTCCAGACGTTAGGGATCCAAGGAGAGCAACTGCAAGCAGGATGGAAGCCAGGAGGGATGTAGCAAGCCAGTCTTGAAACAACAGCAGGAGACGGTTTCTAGTGATGTGACCAAACGTGAAGGCAATGGAGAAATGAGCTGGAAGACTTTAAATAGGCAGGCCAGACGAGCATCATCGGGAACAGCTGGTAACTGTGGAGAGAGAAGAGAACTGGCAATTAGCCGACAGCTGAGCGGCCAGCCCAGAGGAGGAAGGGCTAAGCCAGCCCTGACAGCAGGATAAGGAGCCAGAAGGGATGTCAGCATGCCAGTCTTTAAACAAACAGCAGGAGATGGTTTCTCATGATGTGACCAAGGCGAAGGCAGAGGTATAGTGAGCTGGAAGGCTTTAAGTAGGCAGGTCAGACGAGTATCATCAGGAACAGCTGGTAACTGTGGAGAGAGATGAGAGCTGGCAATTAGCCGACAGCTGAGCGGCC
Organism: Lithobates pipiens; assembly: GCF_037356315.1. Classification (NCBI taxonomy): domain Eukaryota; kingdom Metazoa; phylum Chordata; class Amphibia; order Anura; family Ranidae; genus Lithobates; species Lithobates pipiens. Next base: position 52,270,823 of record NW_027507790.1, on the reverse strand, counting down.
AGCCCAGAGAAGGAAAGGCTATGCCAGCCCTGACAGACTGCCAGATTGCTGTCCTTCTTGGGCATCCCCTCTCTCTGGGCTCACTCTACTGCCTTCCTCTAGCTGGGTATCATCAGAGCCTTCAAAACGCTGGGCATCCTCCTGGAGCATGTACCCAACACTGTGCTCAAACAGTTCGGGGGACTCCTCAGGAGGTCATGGTGGGTCTAGGGAAGGAGTGACTGATGCCATTGAGACAAGGGAAGAGGCTGTGTTGGTAGCTGCTTTGCCATTACCCTGAGCCTGGTTGAGAGAGGATGAGGAGGGCATGGTCATCCACTCTACCAAGTCTTCAGCATGTTGCGGCTCAACACGTCCAGCTGCCGAAAATAAGGACAAGCTTGTCCTATGGTCACCTGCTGATGACGATGCACCGTGTCCACGACCAGCACTGTTGTCTCTAGACACAGAGCCTGCTTGCTTTTTATTGGCTCGTGACTGTTGCCTCTCCTTGTTGGCCTTCCAGACATACTAATGGCCTACAGGGAGATGAAAACACCAGCAATTCGGGTAGATTTAGGTGCACACTGAGCAGATGACACAGTACACTGACTGTAATTACTGCAGCTGCCTGCCTATGGTATAGGATCTGAAGAACACGAGCAATTGGGGTAGCTTCAGGTGTACACTGTGCAGGTGGCACAATACACAGATGGTAACTCCTGCAGCTGCCTTTGGTATAGGACTAGAACAACACGAGCAATTGGGGTAGCTTCAGGTGTACACTGTGCAGGTGGCACAATACACCGACTAACTGCTGCAGCTGCCTGTGGTATAGGACCAGAACAACATCAGCAATTGGGGTAGCTTCAGGTGTACACTGTGCAAGGGGCACAATACACTGACTGTAACTGCTGCAGCTGCCTGTGGTATAGGACTAGAACACCACCAGAAATTGGAGGTAGCTTCAGGTGTACACTGTGCAGGTGGCACAATACACTGACTGTAACTGCTGCAGCTGCCTGTAGTATAGGACTAAAACAACACCAGCAACTGGGGGTAGCTTCAGGTGTACACTGTGCAGATGGCACAATACACCGACTGTAACTGCTGCAGCTGCCTGTGGTATAGGACCAGAACAACACCAGCAATTGGGGTAGCTTTAGGTGTACACTGTGCAGGGGGCACAATACACCGACTAATTACTGCAGCGGCCTGTGGTAAAGGACTAGAACAAAACAAGCAATTGGGGGTAGCTTCAGGTGTACACTGTGCAGGTGGCACAATACACCAACTGTAACTGCTGCAGCTGCCTGTGGTATAGGACTAGAACAACACCAGCAATTGGGGGTGGCTTCAGGTGTACACTGTGCAGGTGGCACAATACAACGACCGTAACTGCTACAGCTGCCTGTGGTATAGGACTAGAACAACACCAGCATTTGGGGGTAGCTTCAGGTGTACACTGTGAAGAGGGCACAATACACCGACTGTAACTGCTGCAGCTGCCTGTGGTATAGGACTAGAACACCACCAGCAATTGGGGGTAGCTTCAGGTGTACACTGTGCAGGGGGCACAATACACCGACTGTAACTGCTGCAGCTGCCTGTGGTATAGGACTAGAACAACACGAGCAATTGGGGGTACCTTCAGGTGTACACTGTGCAGGTGGCACAATACACCGACTGTAACTGCTGCAGCTGCCTGTGGTATAGGACCAGAACAACACCAGCAATTGGGGTAGCTTTAGGTGTACGCTGTGCAGGGGGAACGATACACCGATTGTAACTGCTGCAGCTGCCTGTGGTATAGGACCAGAACAACACCAGCAATTGGGGTAGCTTCAGGTGTACACTGTGCAGGGGGCACAATACACCGACTGTAATTGCCCTAGGTTCAAAAGAAATGTAGACACTGTCCCTGCCTATCTGTCTCTCTATGAGCCGCCGCAACACACTACGCAAAGCCACCGAGCAGGTGGCCTTATATAGTGTGGGGCATGTACTAAACCTCCTGAGTTATAATTGGCCACAGGCATCCTGCCTGTGGCCAATTATGGCTCTCCTTGCTGCCAGCGCTGTGATTGACCAAGCATGCGGGTCATAGTGCATGCTTGGCCAATCATCAGCCAGCAATGCGGGTCGTTAGCACCGTTAGCGCCACACAAATAGTAAACACATAAAGTTCTGGCTTCGCCGAATGGGCGAACACCCGGTGTTCCCAGCTCATCCCTATCCAGCACATCACTTGAGTCAGGTCCACTTTCTGTACTGCACAATCCTAGAATCCTGTCACAGTTAGCACATTGTTAGGCCTCACTCTGAATAAGTCCCAACCGTCCAATAGCCACCATTTGCTGGCAGGAGTCTGCAGGCCCCTTTGGTGTAGCAACCAATAGTGATAAAAAGAAGTACTTTTGTGCTAACAATCTTGGTGAACTACTGTTCCCAGTAAGTTCTGTGCAAGTCCTGCAAACCCTCCTCACTGTAGCGACTTGACTCAAACCCCAGCAACATCACAGTCTCTCCTTCTGGCTTCACATCCTATCCTGGCATGTCTCTTCCAGACCTCCACGCTGCGCCTGTCACTCACCGACCCCGGAAGGGATCCCTCCTAGTGACTTGCCTGGCAATGCTCCCCGTTCTGCTCCTGTTTAGGACCCCCAAAGATAGCTTTTGTATGAAGGGGTTTCCTTCCCAGCTCCCAACCAAGACTCAACCCCCAGAAAGGGGGATCCTACAGCCTAACACACTGTAGTCAAGTCCCTGGGCTCTCCAGACTTAATTTGACCTCCAGAGTTAGGGATAGCTGACATCCTTCTGTGTAGATTGGGTTATGAGGCATGGTGGGTGCAATGTAAGGTAGAATGGGCTCCAGACACTTTTGAATGCAAAGAGATTTATTTTCTCTTAAGAGAGCTGCGGGAAAGAGTGTTAGGGCCAGGACATCATTTAGTAGTTGCAATGTTAATTAGCAGACTCTGAGACTTCTATAAGTAGACAGCCATGCAGAGAAAGCCATTCAGCTGGACACCACATCTGCATGTGTAGACACCAGGGGCTGATCCAGGGGGGGCAATGGGGCAATTGCCCCCTCCGAGAAAGTGGGTGGCTGTGCAGATGATAGCGCAGGCAGGCGGCTCAGCAGGTGACTCCACGGGTGACAGTGCGGGCGGCTCGGTCGGTGAGTGGGCAGTTGAGAGGGGGGGGGGGGCAGCTGGGTGGCTCAGTGTTTGAGATGGCTGCTGGACAATCAGGAAGCCAGCGGGCAGATTACATCATCTCTCTGCGGCCCAACTTCACTCTGGGACACAGCAAAAGACCACTTTAGCAGGAAAGTGACACAGTAGGTGACAATCCGCAATGGGTGGCAAGTGACAATCTGCAATTTATGGCAGATGACGTGGCAAGTGACAATCCGCAATGCGTGGTAGGTGACATGGCAAGTGACAAATCCGCAATGTGTGGCAGGTGACGTGGCAAGTGACAATCCGCAATGTGTGGCAGGTGACGTGGCAAGTGACAATCCACATCTGATGACAGATGATGTGGCAAGTGACAATCCGCAATGTGCGGCAAGTGAGGTGGCAAGTGACAATCCGCATTTGGTGGCAGGCGATGTGGCAAGTGACACCCTCAGGGCTCCCACTGATTCTGCATTATGGTGAGTTGAACCATTTAATTGTATATTACAATGTAATAATAGAAATAATGCGCTTCAATCATCCTTAAACTATAACAACCATGGTGCCCGGATGATTGAAGCGCCAACACCAGCCATTTCCCTGATAAATTGCCCCCAAAAAAACATTTTCTAGCAGTGCCCCTCCCGAGACTAGACTCTGGATCTGCCCCTGGTAGACATGCTGTCTCCTATGGCAACAATCTTGAACAGTTTTTAACAAAGATTCTAATGAACTCTTTTAGCTCCTCCACAATCTCCTTCTTAGATCTCCATTCAACAGAGCTCCCGGTATATCACCTAGACCCGCTGATCCACTGTCACTGGATCTCCGGAGTTCTTCCAATCTTCTCACTGAATATCTTCCTCAAGCGTCACCTTAGATTGCTGGGTCCCTAGATGGTGCTGGGTCCCAAGATTGTCACTCACAGATACTCCTCAAGCGTCTCCCCACTGGCCTGCTCAATCCCTGGCTTGGCACACAAAACTGCTCTACAAGCTTCACCTCTGCTGGCTAGGTCCCTGGCTTGACACCTGCTGAAGTTTCCCAATTCTCACAAACCTTCCCCGGTTAGTGAGAATACTGCTCTGGTACTTGCTTCAACTACTCACGGTGGTCCCTGGTAATAAGGTGGATGCTCCCTTAGTGGAGACAGCTTCCCCTCTATCTCCAACTACAACAGGTTCTCTGGCCGGCAAAACCGTCACTTTTGGTTGGACTGCAAGCCACAGTCCCAACCCTGCGCTGCTCTTGCTTACTTCTGGATAGGCCCTCAGAGAGCCTAGCAGCCAGATGTTCCCAGGATAGGCCTTAAGATTTGGCCTAGCAGCCTGGGGCAGTACAACACATATCCACCCAGACAGTCATCCAGGTGGCACAGAACCCTGATTACCTGACCTCACCCAAATAAATAGGCTCTCCCAGCGGGCCAAGGGACCAGGCGGATGTTGATTGGTAGAGCATTCCATAGCTGAGGCCCTTGGACAGTGAATCTCCGATCCCCCTTGGATTTATACCGGGCTTTGGGCACAAGGAGGAGGTTTTTGTAGACTGCGGTTTGGTGTGTAATGATTTATTTTCTCCATTAGGTATTGCGGAGCTTCTCTATGCATGCATTTGTGAGTGAGGCAAAGGGTCTTGAACGTGATCCGATTTTTTACGGTTAGCCATCAGCCTTGCCGCCGTGTTTTGGATCAGTTGTAATCGCGCAAGTTGATATTGTGGTAACCCTATGTAAAGCGAGTTTGCGTAGTCCAGTCGTGAATTAATGATTGTTCCAACTACCACTGCTTTGTCATTCTTTGGGATAAAAGGGATGAGTCTGCGAAGCATGCGTAGCAGATGGTGAGATCGACTGACTACAGATCCTATTTGCGCATCCATTGACATTTGTGCATCTAAAATAACCCCGAGACTCTTCGCTTTGGTCTTTGGGGAGATAGTCTGCCCAAAGACGGTTGGTGGAGACCAGGAGGTTTTGGTTGCGGGATTATGATTTGGGTGTAAGATAAGAAGCTCTGTCTTTGATTGGTTCAGCTGGAGGGAGTTGGTGGTCATCCAGTCCTCTATTGATTTGAGGCAGTTTTCAAGTTGTTGTTGGTGATCTTTTTTTCCATTGATCTGGAAATAAAGTTGCGTGTCGTCAGCGTAAGAGTGGAAGCAGAGATCTGAGCATCTGATGATTTAAAGGAGTGGGCGAATGTAGATGTTGAAGAGAACGGGTGATAAAGGAGAGCCTTGAGGGACTCCGCAGGTGACTGCCCGAGTTTCGGAGAGGAATTTTTCTTAGTTTCACTGTCTGTGACCGATTTCCTAGGAAGGACGCGAACCATTGGAGATCTATGTCTTGGACTCCGGCTACTTCTGTGAGTCGGTTGAGTAGAGTATTGTGATCTACTGTATCAAACGCTGCACTTAGGTCTAGCAGTACGAAGAGACACGGCTCTCCGTCATCTGCTGCTTCGAGGGCGTCATCCCAAATCTTGAGGAGAGCTGCTTCTGTTCCATGACCCGGGCGGAAGCCTGATTGCAGAGGGTCCAGGAGTTTGTGAGTATCCAGGTGAAGTTGTAGCTGATGTACTACAGCTTTCTCCATGATCTTAGAAATGGTGTTGAGGCTTGTAATTGGCCTATGGTTGTTTGGATCCTGAGGGTCCAGGTTTGGTTTCTTGAGTAGAGGTTTGACGATGCCTTGTTTGAGGATGCTGGGAACAATCCCTTCGTGGAATGATCGGTTTATGAGGTGGGTTATGGTTGGAGCCACGATGTCGGGGCATTCTTTCAGTAGTTTTGTGGGGATGATGTCAATAGGTGAGGTACTGTCACGCAGTTTATTAATAATGTTTTTTGCGGTGTCTACAGTAATTGGGGATAGTGAAAATTTCGGCGGTTCAGACATCCTCTTTATGTATTTGCTGGCTGAGGTCGGATGTTTTCTTCTGACAAATTGTTTCCCTGATGGTTTTGACTTTATCGATGAAAAAATCCGACAGTTTGTCACAGTAATCCTGGGATTCGCTTTCTGGGGGTTCTAGGCACACCGGCAGGGGCGGACTGACAACTCATGGGGCCCCCGGGCAATAGGAGATTATGGGGCCCCCAGGCAATCAGAGATTATGGGGCCACATAGTATACACAAACACACACACAGTATAATATCACACACACAGTACACACAGACATGTTTCTATTGGCTGAGAAGGTACTGGAGAGGTGGGGCAACTATAATCTTGGGTTTTACTGAGGCTGGCAACCCTGATGGGGCCCCCTAGTGGCATGGGGCCCTCGGGCAGTGCCCGAGTAGCCCAATGGTCAGTCCGCCCCTGCACACCGGATTCATTGATTGATTAACAAGTTTAAACAGTTCCCGTGGTTGGTTTGCGGCCGTTGAGATTGTATATGAGAAGTGGTCCTTTTTGGCTTTGAAGATTGCTTTCCGATAATTCTCTGTGAGACCTTTGTAGTTAAAGTGGTTTTCCTCAGTGGGATTTCTTCTCCATGTTCTTTCCGCTCTTCTGCGTTCTTGCTTTAGTACTTGCATCAAGTAACAGAAGAGAGAAGTGCAGAAATTACAGAATTAGGGTGGAATCAATTGACCTCCTATCAATCGGCCAAGGCAACTATCACTTGGCAGGCAAATTTGCTAGCAATCAACCCTGCCTAAACATCAGGGCGCTATAAATCCATCACTAGTTCTTCCACCTGACTAGGCTGACTATGAGTATACATAGGAGGCCTGCCCCCTGCCAATCCTAGTTGGGGATTGGTCAGGGCTCCCAGATACACTCCATGCAACTCCAATCTTCTGCCCTGCCTCTTTTCCAGAACCTTCTAGAAACAGAGTTGGCGCTAGAGCAATTAAGTGCATGTCAGTCACCTGCTGCTATTCTAAAAAAAAATACCCGCAGCCCCCACATCAAAACAAGCAGGCCTAGCTCATTGCTGCACTAACAGTAAAAAACAAAACCAATACCTCTAGCACATCCTACCTAAAGTAGAGGGTACTACACTATTATGCGCAATTACCACAGTGTCAAAATCGATTGGGTTTTATATACAATTGTATTTTATTGCAATTTGTTGTTATATGGGCTGAACCTGTTGAATTTTAGCAAATTTGAATAAATGTTAATTGTACTTAAAAAATATGCTGTGCCTTAAAAGTCCCACGCCTTTACTTTTACTATTATGTGAAAAAAATGCATTAGGATACATTGGTGTGTAGCCTCCATTTGCTTTCGAAATATATGACATCATTGAGCAAGCCAATGGTTGAAGAACCTGTTTTATGGAATGATCAGAGTAAAAATTACCTGGAACAAAATCCATTGGTTCCTACTGGCTAAAAATTACTTACTAAGCTGAAGGGCACTGCATCACCTGCATGAACGTCAATAGAAAATGCTCTGATCCTGATATACAGCATAAAGATACATATTGGAAACAATAGCAGACTTGCAATCAGAGGTCTGAGAAGCTTCCAGATGACCCTGTCAACAGATAGAGTTTGATTTAGTCTAGCAACAGTGTGTACTACATCTAAACTTTGTCTTGATTGTGCCAATTATCTGGCTTGTTAAAGCGGAGGTCCACCCTAAAATGGACCTCCGCTCATCGGAATCCCCCCCCTCCGGCGCCACAATCGGCACCTTTCAGGGGGGAGGGGGGTGCAGTTACCTGGATAATCCAGGTAACTGCACCCACTTCCGGGCTAGCTCTCTGCGGAACGGGCGTAGGTTACGCCCCCGTTCCGCAAGCGCCCGCCCCCTTCAGCAAGTGCCCCGCTGCCTGCTGGGAAACACACAGCTCCCAGAGGCAGCGGGGACCGTCCGGATTGCGCCGCGCGGCTCGCGCATGCGCAGTAGGGAACCGGGAAATGAAGCCGAAAGGCTCCATTTCCTGATTCCCATACCCAAGATGGCGGCGGGACCCGGCAGCCGAGCGAGCGATCGGCTTCGGGTGCCGACATCGCGGGCGCGCTGGACAGGTAAGTGTCACTATTTAAAAGTCAGCAGCTGCAGTATTTGTAGCTGCTGGCTTTTAAAAAAAAAAAAAAAAAAAAACGCGGAGTCCCGGTGGACTCCCGCTTTAATACATGTCTGCAACATGATCCAAAACAATCAGATACTTGAGAAAAAAATAATGACTACTTTTTCCTGCAATGTTTCCGCTAATTAAATGAAATGTTAAGTCCACCTTTTCCAATAAATAAATGCACCAAAATTAGTATTAACCACTTCAGTACCGCTCTATTGCCTACCAGAACCCCCGCCTGGTGCTAGATCTGGTGTAACCTGTGGATTGCTTTTATTTGGGCATCTACTCCATCTGCAAATAGTGATATGTTAGTTCTTCTCTTCTTCTTATACACATCCTAATGCCGCGTACACACGATCAGACTATCCGGCGGACTTAGTCTGGCGGCCAAACCGCTGTAAAGTCCACTGAACTGTCCGAACGAGCGGACCTGCCTACACACTGGACTTTTCTGGCGGACTAGATCCGGCGGACTATCCGCCGTACTTTTGAAATGAATGGACTTGCCCACACACACGGAGGAAAGTCCGTTCATTTTGAGCGCGGCTCCAGGTAGCCGGGAACAGCGAAGAAAGCGGCACTGGCCCTGTCACCTGGTATGGACTTAAATGGGAAGCCCTATGGCGAAAAAAACGGCGTGGAGGTTCCCCCCAGGTCCATATCAGACCCTTATCCGAGCACGCAACCTGGCCGGTCACAAAAGGGGGTGGGGCGCTCACTCGTCCCCACCCCCCTCCTGAGCCGTACCAGGCTGCGTGGCCCCTCCCACCCCAAAGCACCTTGTCCCCATGTTGATGAGGACAAGGGCCTCTTCCCGACAACCCTGACAGTTGGTTGTCGGGGTCTGCGGGCGGGGGGCTTATTGGAATCCGTGAGCCCCCTTTAATAAGGGGGCCCCGGATCCCGGCCCCCGTCCTGACGGAGGAAGACCCCGGAGCTGTGCAATAAACTATTTTTAACCCTTGTGTGTTGTGTTTTTTTTTACATTTTTTTCACTGGTGAATGGGTAGGGGTACATTGTACCCCATACTCATTCACGTGGGGGCCCGGGATCCGGGGCCCCCTTATTAAAGGGGGCTCATGGATTACGATAAGCCCCCCGCCCGCAGACCCCAACAACCAACGGCCAGGGTTGTCGGGAAGAGGCCCTTGTCCTCACCAACATGGGGACAAGGTGCTTTGGGGTGGGGGGGGGCCGCGCGGCCCCCCTTCACCAAAGCACCCCCCCATGTTGAGGGCGCGCGGCCTGGTACGGCTCAGGGGGGGCGCCCGCTCGTCCCCACCCCCTTTCCTGACCGGGTTGTGTGCTCGGATATGGGCCTGATATGGACCTAGGGAGGACCCCCACGCCGTTTTTTCGGCGTAGGGCTTCCCCTTTAAGTCCATACCAGGTGACGGGCCAGCGACGCTTCCTTCGCTGGTCCCGGCTACTTGGAGCCGCGCTCAAAATGAACGGACTTTTCTCCATGCGGGAAAAATCTGTTCATTTGAAAAGTACGGCGGACTAGCACACACACGGCCATATTGTCCGCCGGCTGCGAGTCCGGTGGACATATTTTGGTGCAAAACTACTTTCTTAGTCCGCCAGACTTTTAGGTAAAAAAAAGTCAGCCGGAGCCTACACACGGGGGGATTGTCCGGTGGACCCGAGTCTGCCGGATTTTTCCACCGGATTGTTTGATCGCATGTACGTGGCATTAGTTAGCACAAAAGATCTGTGAATTTTACATTTACAGAACTTGCCAGTCATGTTTTTCCATATCTGTGCATCGTGAACTGTAAAGGAGTTATTGTCCTTTCAGGTCTATTGTAATATTTACCCTGCTATTATAATTTAAAGGTACACTGTAGTGAACATTAAACATTTTATTTTATGTAGAACAGTGTTCAGCAAGTACACTCTAACTGCCCTACTATTGTTTCTTTGTAAATCTGAGTACTTTTGAAATTACATAGATCTCAGATTAAAATAAAGAAGCTGAATGAGTGTTTTTTTTTTTCTTTCTTTTTTTTTGCCTGGAAGTGCTCTATAGGCCCCTTTCACACATGCGGACGATATGTCCGTATTTCATCCATCCGTTTGTGGATGAAATACGGGCATACATTCATCCCTATGGGATAGCAGGTGTCTGCGGATGAACATCCGCAGACACCCGATATCGTCCGCCTCCGCTACTGTCCGATTCTGCAGACGGTGGAAAATCCTATTTTTCTATCCGTCTGCAGAGCGGATCGGATGAACACGGACAGACGGTCCGTGCTCGTCCGATCCCCATAGAGGAAAGCGGAGAGCTGACAGGGCGGTCCCTGCACAGTGTGCGGAGACCGCCCTGTCCGCCGCCGGCTCAGCGGGGACAACGGAGCGATCCCCGCTGAGCGAGCGGATCATCACGGGGCGGATCATTACTGATCCGCCCCGTGTGAAAGGGGCCTTAAAGTGCCATTAAACCCAGACTATGAAAAACCCTCATTACATACTATATAACAGTGTACATACCTACAAAGCCACTAAAGCATTTGTTTCTTGTAGAGTGAAATATACCTGTAGGTTGCCTTCAGCTGTCCCTCCCATCTTCCATGTGTCCCCAATGCAGCCTAATGCCCCATACACACGATGAGATTATCGGACGAATGATCGTCCGTTTTTTATTGCATGCTAATCTCAGATCGAATCTGATGAGTTTACTAAAGTCACGAAAATTCCCGCACAACAGAAAAAAAATTCGGAAGTGATGTCATGTGTTGTAATGCATTTGTATTGCATTTTCGAACGATAGCTGTACTGATTAAACGAAAATCGTATGATCTGGCATCGTACGAAAACATTTTCCGTGCATGTCCGATAGAATAATATCGGATGAACTGTCCTAATCGGCTCTCGAAAGCTCTGTACTAACGATCCGATTATAGTACGATCGTTTCGAAAGCGTTATTTTCAATACGATTTTCGGATCGTGTGTACGGGGCATAAGATTGAGTAGACGAGCTGTTGCCATCTTCTAAGCATGCTCCAATTTCAGTTTCCTTCTAAGCTCTTCATTTCCTCCTTGTTCAACAACAGTTACTGGAAAAGGATTGCTCTTGGACCATTTATCTCACTTTCAAACAGAGTAATTGGACTGCAATAAAACATGATAGTGGTTCTTACCCCCTCACCACTCTATTTAAATAAAAATAAAACTTTTGGCTTTAAATACACTTATATAAAAAGACAGTAATCCTGAGTTAATCAGGTACCAGTCCATTCTGGCATTCAACTCAGTGCCCAAGGGATTTGCCCTATTTATGTCTTCTGACCCTTGGCCCTGCATGCATGGAACCCTGTCTGTTACTTTTCATAACCTGTAGTTCTGGATACTCTATGCCGCTACCCTACTTCTGGTTTGTATTTTGAGGTCATAAATACTCTGTTTCAAATAATCATTGGCTTTTCCTCTTCTGCACGGCCTCTCTGTACACATGACATGATAACATCCAGGAGGTCCCCAGTTTCCTGGGAATTACATGCACTCCATCCTAAGGTGTGGTTAAGTACTACATTGATTTATTATGGTACTAAGAGAGTATTCTACTTGCTTTATAGGTCATATGTCCTGCCAGCTCACCGCTGTAGTGTGAAAGCCCTCGGGCTTTCACACTACACATAATGTTGCAGATTCTTTAGGGCGGATTGCAGGCGCTATTTCTAACGCTATAGTGCCTGCAAAACGCCCTGGTGTGAAAGGGGTCTAACTAGGGTAGGACCCACTAATTCGGGGTACTTTGACGCAGCAAGTGGGCTTAGCACTATATAACCATATAGTGTGCACAAACCCCCGTATTTTTTGAATATGTTCAGGTGTTTTTAACTAGCCTGTTGGAAATGTCATTCTTGAATGTGTGCGCTGAAATATGTTTTGTACTGTATCAAAGATTGACACTGTTTACAACGTGATTTGTAATTAATAAATAATTTTATGAATGATATGAATAAGGTATCCATTCAGTGACATGCCTCATACAAAGTCTCATTCCTTTCTCTTTTCTGTTGTTTGATACATATTAGGGATGGAGGCCTGCCATTGCTATAATCAGGTTGTTTTAGGTCGCATTGGTATATTGCCAAATAGGGTAGAAGACACCCACTTTCCCAGTGACCTGCCACACCTTAACTCAGTAGTTAACTACTCATCCATATTTAAATTTAGTAAATGAGCTACCTGTCTTTAAACTTTTTAAACCACCATATATATCTATAGTCATACACCCTGGCTTTTATTGCTGGAATAATAAAGGTATTAGACATAGTACATGGGATACAATATAGTGTACTTCCTTCGGCCCTGGATGAGACCCCTTGCTGGGGGGAGGGGAGGTGACAGGATGGCTTTCTGACCCCGGGGCTGCGATGCATAGCAGTCTCTCTCCTTCTCCCACTATCCCCCTAAACAGGTTGCGGAGCGAGGGCTTGCCTCCTATGCATCAGCATCAGGATTGGATGCCCTGCTCAGTGCGTCAATACACCTGAGCATGGAGCAGATTCCCTCTTTCCACCTAATTGAGGCTGGGACTAGCTGGGCTCCACGGCGGATTTGTATGTCGCTGACAGAGCCAAAGCTTGTCGCCATCTCCCGGCTCATTGGTGGGATTTCATGAGGTTGGTAGGGACCCGCCCCTTACCGGGAATATAAGCTGCTTGGGCTGGCCAGCTGACCATTTCCCATGGGCCATTCACACAAGCAGGATTCCAGGCATGCCTATGGTCACAGAATCATACACAAAGTAATTGAGTTTCACTCATACCCACTACTAATCCAAGAGGGTAATTCACTGGATAGTTTTTTTGAAGTTTCATAGTTTGGTTGAAAAAAGACACAAGTCCTCTTTCTTGTCCGTTGTGCGGCCAACCCCGCACCCCCTTAGCCCCTGGGTCTCATGACTCGGGAATATTGCACTGGCCCCCGGCTCCAGCTGGTGGGCCAGTGTCAGTCTATAATCTAAACCCTCATAACATATGTTCTATTTCGCACTTTCATGTGAGCCTCTTTTTTAGGTTTTATGATCACATACCCTGCGTGGGAATTTGTTATCTGGTTCTTCCCTTTTATATTTCAATAAAAACATTGTACCAGAAAAAAAGACACAAGTCCATCAAGCTCAACTAATAGAAGGGACAAAAATGTATAGAGATCTATGCACACAATCCTTTACTCACAGTTGATCCAGAGGAAAGCAAAAAAAAAAAAAAAAAAAACCCAATAAAGCATGATCCAATTTACTGTAGCAGGGGAAAAATTCCTTTCTAAGCCCCCAAGAGGCAATCAGATATAAATATTAGTATCCAGTTATATTATGTACATTTAGGAAAGAATCCAGGCTTTTCTTAAAACAATCTACGGAGATAGCCAGAACCAAATCTTGAGGGAGTTTATTCCACATTTTCACAGCTCCTACCATGAATGAAGAAGCCTTTCCATATTTGGAGATTAAATCTCTTTTGCTCCAGACTTAAACCATATTGCCTTGTCTGCTGTGATGGCATTAAAGCAAATAACTCAACGCCAAGTACGCTATATGAACTACTTATGTATTTCTATATGTTGATCATATCCCCCCTTAATCTCCTCTTCTCAAGACAGAATAAATTCAGTTTCTCTAATCTTTCTTTATAGCTGAGCTCCTCCATGCCTCTTATCAGTTTTGTTGCCCTTCTCAGCACTTGCTCCAGTTTCCTAATATTATTTTTGTGAACTGGTGCCCAAAGCTGAACTGCACATTCTAGATGAGGTCTTAGTAGTGATTTGTACAGGGGAAAAATATCTCTCTCTCTCTGCAGTCCATACCTCTCTTAAAGCGGAGGTCCACCCTAAAATGGACCTCCGCTCATCGGAATCCCCCCCCCTCCGGCGCCACAATCGGCACCTTTCAGGGGGGAGGGGGGTGCAGTTACCTGGATAATCCAGGTAACTGCACCCACTTCCGGGCTAGCTCTCTGCGGAAAGGGGCGTACGTTACGCCCCTTTCCGCAAGCGCCCGCCCCCTTCAGCAAGTGCCCCGCTGCCTGCTGGGAAACACACAGCTCCCAGAGGCAGCGGGGACCGTCCGGATTGCGCCGCGCGACTGGCGCATGCGCAGTAGGGAACCGGGAAATGAAGCCGAAAGGCTCCATTTCCTGATTCCCATACCCAAGATGGCGGCGGCACGAGCGAGCGATCGGCTTCGGGTGCCGACATCGCGGGCGCGCTGGACAGGTAAGTGTCACTATTTTAAAAGTCAGCAGCTGCAGTATTTGTAGCTGCTGGCTTTTAAAAAAAAAAAAAAAACGCGGAGTCCCGGTGGACTCCCGCTTTAATACAAGAAATTATTTTTCTAATTTTTGAAGCCGCAGTTTGGCATTGCATGCTATTATTAAGCTTATGATTTACCAGAACACCCAGATCCTTCTCCACCATTGACTCGCCCAGCTGTTCTCCTGCTAGTATGTATGATGCATGCATGTTTTTAGCCCCCAGTTGAATTAATTTATATTGTTAACTAAACAGCAGAAAAGAGAAAGGAATGTGACTTTGTATGAGGCACATCATTGAATGGATACCTATCATAACATTTATAAAATTATTTATCAATTACAAATCACATTGAAAAGAGTGCCAATCTGTTATACAGGACACTATGTACTATGATACACTTGTATGAATATATAGTTATTATACAAAATAAGATACAACATAATTAGCGGTACAGCTACATAAAAACACTCATCCATGCATAAAAGTTCAATGAACATAAACAATTGCTCATGATGAGCCAAACTTGTCTGGGCATCAGTTCAATGTATACGCGATACACGTTTCATGGCTCATGCCAATCATCAGGAGTAAAATACTCTTAAATTAAATCACTGATATCTATAAATATAGGATGCTCTTTAAATGGAGAACAATCTCTCAAAATAAAGGTATGTAACTTACAATGCGGCCCAATGGTGACGCCCAATCTATGTCCAATGGAACACAGGGGACAGGGACGATGATCTTTCCCAGGACTGAGGTGAGGAATCCCATCCAGACCAGAGACAGCAGCCAGGTGAGGACCAGGCGACCATGTGAATCTGGAGTATGCTTAACAGTCCACACTGCTCTGCAAGGATATGAAGATGGAACCATGTGAAATGAATGTATTGATTAATGGGATGAACCTATGCCTGTGAGTGAGTGAGGTGATGAATGGTGATGATTGCCATAGTGATATTAAGTATATTAGCTAAGGGAACTACAGCCAGTGAAATTGTGTATACATGTAGCCACAACAGATTAAACCAAAAACAAAACCACCATGTAATGGTGGACTGTAAAATGTGAAACTAAAATGAACCCAAAAAGTGTTGTAGTGGGTATGAGTGAAACTCAATTACCTTGTATATGATTCTGTGACCATAGGCATGCCTGGAATCCTGCTTGTGTGAATGGCCCATGTTAAATGGTCAACTGGCCAGCCCAAGCAGCTTATATCCCTGGTAAGGGGCGGGTCCCCACCAACATCATGAAATCGCATCAATGAGGCAGGAGATGGCAACAAGCTTTGGCTCCGTCAGCGGCATACAAATCTGCTGTGGAGCCCAGCAAGTCCCAGTCCCAACTAGGTGGAAAGAGGGAATCTGCTCCATGCTCAGGCATCCAATCATGATGCCGATGCCCTGCTCAGTGCATCAATACGCCTAAGCATGGAGCAGATTCCCTCTTTCCACCTAGTTGGGGCTCGGACTTGCTGGGCTCCACGGCGGATTTGTATCACCTCACTCACTCACAGGCATAGGTTTATCCCATTAATTAATACGTTCATTTCACATGGTTCCATCTTCATATCCTTGCAGAGCAGTGTGGACTGTTAAGCATACACCAGATTCACATGGTCGTGACTTGGTTGCCTTGTCTTCACCTGGCTGCTGTCTCAGGTCTGGATGGGATTCTTCACCTCAACCCTGGAGGAGATCATCATCCCTATGCCCTGTCTTCCCTTGGACATAGTTTGGGCGTCACCATTGGACCGCATTGTAATTTTTGGTTTACATGATTAAAAAATTATTTTAGTCCTGAAGATTACTTAAAACCCCCAACCATTATATATTTTTTGAAAACAGACATCGCCTAGAGAATAAATTTGGGTTACTTCAAAATTTTTATGTCGCATGATATTAGCACAACGGTTTATAAAATGCAAAATTTCAGTAGAAAAAACTTAAGTTAATTTTAGGGGTACACAAACACAATAGTTTACCCATTTTTTGTAAAATATAAAAGATGCAGTTACACCAAGTACATAGATACCCAACATGTCAAGTATTAAAATTGAATAAGCCTGTGAAACAGTGAAAAAACTTCAATAGCCTATATTTTATATAGGTGATGCTTTAAAAGCCCCTACAGTTCATCAGTTTAGCGTTACCCATGAGCTCTGGTGCTAAAATTATTGATCTCACTCTGGCGTGTGCGGTGACATGTAACATGTGTAGCGCAATTGCCTTTTGTTTATTTTATGTAAGCTTCCCAATGATTGCATTGTTGTATGTATGCCTGTGTGTGTGGGGGTGGGGAGGCTCAAATTTTTTTTGTTTTTTTACTTTTCATGTTGTTTTTTTTTACTTATGATTTTATTGCTATCACATAGGGGACCAATAGTTCCCTATGTGATAGCAGATAAGTGACAGGTCCTCTTGGAGGGGTGGGCAGTGTGTGTAAGGAGAGGTGCAGGACAAGTAAACTATAAAAAGTCTGAACTTTTAGCCCTTGTACACACGGTCGGAGATTCCAACGGAATGTGTCCTATCGGACCGCTTTGTCGGATATTCCGACTGTGTGTGGTCTGCATCAGACTGTTTCCGTCTGAATATCCGACGGACCAAGTTTTCCAACTTGCCGGTAAAATTTTCAGACAAAATGCTCCTATCGGACATACTCCGATCATGTGTAGCCTACTCCGACGGACAAAGTGCCACACATGCTCAAATCAAATTCCTAGA
The DNA here is from genome assembly GCF_037356315.1 of Lithobates pipiens. NCBI lineage: Eukaryota > Metazoa > Chordata > Amphibia > Anura > Ranidae > Lithobates > Lithobates pipiens. The sequence continues at coordinate 52,253,627 of NW_027507790.1, read as the reverse complement.
CCAAAGCTATTGGCTACTAGCCTGAACGTAATCCCGTCATAACGAAATAACGTCATCACGTTATGTACAATCGGATTTTCCGACAACTTAGTCCGACCGTGTATATGCAACGTCACTTCCGGACCTCTTCCGGAATTAATCCGTTGGAATTACTCAGACGGATTTGGTTGTCGGAATCCCCGACCGTGTGTACAAGGGCTTACATATATCCCTCCCGCCAGAGGTCCTAAAACAAATCTCAGCTTCTTTCCCCTTTAAGACTGGGTCTACCGCTATATGCTATTTGGAGGTACAGATCCCGACGGAGGCATCACAACAGTACTCTTTAAATTCCCAGTCTTACATAAAACGAAAGCGAACTTAACAGCATATGCTACAAGGTGACCTTTGTGGTTTTGTAGAATGCCTTCCCACCTCGTACTTATGGTCTTTACATCGGGAGTTTTCTAAGTTCATTTGGCATACGAAACGCCTTATGCCACGTACACACGACCGGACTTTTTGACAGTAAAGGTCCAATGGAACGAGTCTGTCGGACAATTCGATCGTGTGTGGGCTCCATCGGATCTTTGCTTGCCAAAAATCCGGCGTAACCCTATATCAGGGGTGTCCAAACGTTTTTCAAAGAGAGACAGATTTGATGAAGTGAACATGCACGAGGGCCGACCATTGAACCATTAAAATTCGGTCTGAGTGTGTTTATCCGAGCACTAATACACTGCCCAGCAAGAGTTCTCTTACATTTGTCGCACTCGTTCCCGACACACAGACGAATGCTCTGCTCTTTAGGGGTACTGTTAATTCTTAATGGTACCCCACACATTGGAAAACGTGGGGTGCTTTTGGTGATTGTGCAATTTAAAAAAAAAAAAAGCTTGGGGACTTCTTTTCCTGCATTTTTGTGAGTAGGGAAGCCCATTGAAATGAATGGGCTGACCTACACACAGCCTGCAGCCACACAGATGTGAACCAAGGGCTTGTTCACATGTCAGGTTGGAGGAGCAGTAAAACCACATGGTTAAGCTGTTTTTACCACCCCCAACTTCTCCCCCTTTAGCTGCAGAGGGAGCATCTGGGGGTGTACACATGCTGTGGTTGCAGCTGGAGATATACCCAGGGTGAATGGGCCTGCACTTCAACTACCCCGCAACTGTGTGGATTGCACAGTTGTGGTATAGTGATGCTGCATTTACGGGTTTAAAACAGGTGGTGAGGAGGCAACATAATGCCTCTTTGCCGTCTTTCAAATGCCTCTCAAAAGCGATCTGTGCATAGATTGCTTTGCAGAGGAGCAGCAGTCCTGGCTGCTATCACGCACAAGCCCTACAAAAGCAGTTCTGATGGTACAGGAATGGGGGAGGGGGGTCCGGATTAAAAGTAACATACACACAGACACATGCACACACACATACAGACAAATGCACGCACACACACATACAGACACATGCACACACATACAGACACATGCACACACATTGACACATACATACAGACACATTCACACACATACAGACACATGCACACACATACATACAGACACATGCACACACATACATACAGACACATACATACACACACATACAGACACATGCATACACATACACACACATACATACAGACACATGCACATGCATACACATACAGACACATGCAGACACATACATACAGACATATATACAGACACATGCATACACATTCATACAGACACATGCACACACATACAGACACATGCATACACAAACATACAGACACATGCAAACACATACATACAGACATACATACAGACACATGCATACACATACAGACACATGCACACACATACAGACACATGCATACACATTCATCACAGGGGACTTGCTCAAGTCCTTTGGGCAGACCCATCCTTAACAACAACTCTTCTGTTCCGTGCCACCTGCAGGCAATTTATTATTTAGGGCTATGTCAATATCATCCTCATTAAGAAAATGAGCTCCTATGTATACACAGAGCCGAAGAAGGTATTGAATACATTTGTCTTCTCTTTGTCCCTAGTCACCCACTCCAGATTATTTTGTAAAGGCAATGTAGAGACATACCCAAAAAGACTTGTAGCTGTAATTGCAGTGAAAGGTGATTCTACAAAGTATTGACTTGGGGGGGCCGAATACAAATGCACGCTACACTTTTCAGATATTTATTTGTAAAAAAGTTTGAAAACCATTTATCATTTTCTTACCACTTCACAATTATGTGCCACTTTGTGTTGGTCTATCAAATAAAATTCCAATAAAATAAATTTAGGTTTTTGGTTGTAACACGTGGAAACTTTCAAGGGGTATGAATACCTTTTCAAGGCACTGTATTTGAAGAACTTCTTTGGATTTGTCTTACTCTTTTGCAATCTGTCATTTGTTTTGAATTTTTGCGGCCTTGATTTCCTTTTTACATATTCTTTTATATTCTTTTTAACATTTAAATTATGATAATGTTTTTATATTTTTTAAATACTCTTTTCTTATTATTTTTTTTAGCTTTTTATAAATGGCCAAGAGTCCCATAGGATTTATTTTTAGCCTTTTAAACTTATTGCCCATGAGAATATACTTTGCAGTGTTTTCATATACAGTCTTTTTGAAGAATTCCGATTTCTGCCAAAATACCCTCCCAGTCAAAGTCTTGGAGAGCAACCCTCATCCTTGGAAAACTTGCTCTCTTATGCCATGTACACACGATCGGAATTTCAGCGAGCGGAAAACCGATGAGAGCTTTTCATTGGAAAATGCGACCATGTGTATGCTCCATCGGAATTTGGCTGGCCAAATTCCCGGCAGCAAAAATTTGAGAGCATGTTCTCAATTTTACAGATGGAAAAACTTTCTATCAGAAAATCCGATCGTGTGTTTGCAATTCCGAAACGCAAAAACTCACGCATGCTCAGATTCAACAGGGAGATGAAAGCTATTGGCTACTGGGTATTGATCTTCCTTTTTCTAGTCACCGCATTCTTGATGGTCAGAATTTGGTGTGACCTTGTGTATGCAAGATAGCTTGAGCGAAATCCCGTCAGAATTCCATCAGGAAAATCATCAGAGCTTTTTCCGACCAAAATTCAGATCGTGTGTACGCGGTATTACAGTTAAAGTGTTACTAAACCCACAAGAGTAAAATCTGTCTGTATATGCAGTATTGTGTAAAAAGGCTGTTTGATCTTGTCTTCTCCCCTTCTTCCACTGTCCCCAATCCATTTTCTGAAAGGGAGGGTGCATGTGATCAGCAGAGGGCCAATCAGCACTGTCCAGAAGATCAGAGGTCCTACTTCACTGCCAGTGTCATTTACACAGGAACCACTGCATTTATATAGCAGTGATTGCTGTATAAATGACAATGGTTCCAAAAATCTGTCAAAAATGTCCAATGTGTCCGCCATAATGTCGCAGTCACAATAAAAATCGCTGATCGCCGCCATTACTAGTAAAAAAAAATGATTAATAAAAATGCCATAAAACGATCCCCTATTTTGTAAACGCTATAACTTTTGCGCAAACCAATCAATAATCGCTTATTGCGATTTTTTTACCAGAAATATGTAGAAGAATACGTCGGCCTAAACTGAGGGAAAAAATGTTTTTTATATATTTTTGGGGGATATTTATTATAACAAAAAGTTAAAAATAATGTGTTTTTTTCAAAATTGTCGCTCTATTTTTGTTTATAGCGCAAAAAATAAAACCCGCAGGGGTGATCAAATGCCACCAAAAGAAAGCTCTATTTGTGGGAAAAAAAAGGACGCCAATTTTGTTTGGGAGCCACGTCGCATGACCGCGCAAATGTCAGTTAAATCGACACAGTGCCGAATCGCAAAAAATGGTCTGGTCTTTGACCAGCAAAATGGGCTGAAGTGGTTAAAGGGATTGTAAAGTATTTTTTTTTTAAATAACAAACATGTTATACTTACCTCCACTGTGTAGCTCATTTTGCAGAGTGGCCCCGAACCTGCTCTTCTGGGGTCCCTTGGCGCCGCGTCATTGGATGTGATTGACAGCAGCGCGAGCCAATGACTGCGCTGCTTTCAATCCATCCACTACAGCCAATCAGCGGCCAGGCTGAGTGGTGAAGAGGACGTCGGGGGTGAGCGCGGGACTTTCGAGGGGTCAGGTAAGTAAAATGGGGGGGGGACTGGGGGCACCGGCAGTGTGAGATGTTTTTTCACCCTAATGCATAGAATGCATTAAGGTGAAAAAACATTTACCTTTACAACCCCTTTAAGTTGGGCTGAAGAGCTATATTTAATGTGCATCTGACTTCCAAAATCCTTTGCACCATGACTTTCCTTGGAACCTCAGTGACGTGTTCTTTGTAAATCAGGCCGACTAAAATAGGTTGGAGGAAATGAAAAGTAAAGAGCTGCATCTAGCAATTTATGTATATTTTGTCAGATGATGGATCATCATCTAGACTTGGTCTGAATTTCATTTTCACTGATAAGAGCATCTGTTCTGATTTGATGTAATGAAAATCCGGTTTTCCTCAGGATAGACGGATATGATAGACCCAAAGGGATATTGCTTTAGTTTCATCTTCCACACTGATGTATGCCTGTGTGATGATGCCGCTGGCATCCGAAAAGAAGAACACGTTGAGACAGCTGTGATGACAGATGATTTTATTCCTAGCTAGTGAACTGTGAATTTATGTATGATATATTCAAGGCAAACAGAGGACTGCTCAAAAATAGGCAATCAAACTCATGGTATTCCTATGGAATCAGATAAAAGATGTACTTTGTCAGAAACTTAGCAAAGCAATTTGGAGGATTCCATAAGCAAACACAAGCAGAACAGAAAAATGCCTCTTTTATAGACTAGGAATCCAGAAAAATAGAAGTCTACTGAGAATTGCTTTGGATTACCGCTGCCTCACACACTGTAGCATTAACTACACAAGAGGTATTAAGAGTAGTTTTGTTGACCTTACATATAAATACGATATGCAGCTGCCAACATTAATAGGAGGCCAGTCCCTTTATTGGAGGCTGTAATCAAGTTCATTCCAAAGGCATTACATGGCCATGGAGGCGTAGATGGACCTGGTTTTTTATCAGTCATATACAGTTCACCGCTGATGTTTCTTAGCCCATTGCATATGCTTTCCATGATTTACCATTGATAGGAGAGACACTTTGTGTGCTTTTCTGCTTTTCTAATACACACAGCAAAGAGTGTAACATGTATGTTTTTTTTAACAAAGTTTATTGAAGAAATCAGTCAAACAAAACACATGACAAAAGAAATCCAGCCAACTGCATGACAAAATATTTATCAATAGAATTAATTTCTCATAAAGGGGTTAAAGTGGTTGTAAACCCTTACAAACCACTTTGACCTACAGGTAAGCCTAGATTAAGGCTTACCTGTAGGTCCAAGAAATATCTCCTAAACCTATACGGTTTAGGAGATATTTGCCCGAAGACAGGCACCGCTGTCTACGGCGCATGCGCCGTAGACAGCGGCGCGCAGGCGCACTGAGCGCGGCATTTCCAATAATGGAGCTGCCACGCGCTTCGGCTCCCGTGCGCATACGCGGGAGTGACGTCATCGCGGCTCCGCCGCATGACAGCGGTGGAGCTGCGAGACCCCACCGAAAAGATGGATGCGCCGGACTACAGCTGACAGCGGTGACATCGCTGGCTTCTGGGTCAGGTAAGTGACACATAATGGGCTACTATGCGATGCATAGTATTCCATTATGCTTTGCCTTTGCAGGGAATGAAAGAGGAAGTAAACCCATCAGGGTTTACTTCCTCTTTAATGCCCGATTATACAGCATACAAAATAATGGCAATGTTTAGCATTATTTTGTATGCTGTATAATAGGGGATAAACCCCTTTATGAGAAATTAATTCTATTGATAATTATTTTGTCATGCAATTGGCTGGATTTCTTTTGATGTGTTTTGTTTGACTGATTTGTTCAATAAACTTTCTGTTAAAAAAAAAAACATACATGTTAAAGACCTTAGAAAACAGGTGTATCGTGTCTACCAGTATACTTAAGAACGCTATAGTCTGATTGCTAACATGTATACTTTAAGGGTATGAAAAAAGGGGGGGGGGAGGAGACAAGAAGAAAATAATACAGTGCCTTGCGAAAGTATTCGGCCCCCTTGAACTTTTCAACCTTTTGCCACATTTCAGGCTTTAAACATAAAGGTATAAAATTTTAATTTTTTGTGAAGAATCACCAACAAGTGGGACACAATTATGAAGTGGACTGAAATCTGTTGGATATTTTAAACTTTTTTAGCAAATAAAAAACTGAAAAGTGGTGCGTGCAAAATTATTCGGCCCCTTTACTTTCAGTGCAGCAAACTCACTCCAGAAGTTCAGCGAGGATCTCTGAATGATCCAATGTTGTCCTAAATGACTGATGGTGATAAATAGAATCCACCTGTGTGTAATCAAGTCTCTGTATAAATGCACCTGCTCTGTGATAGTCTCAGGGTTCTGTTGAAAGCGCAGAGAGCATCATGAAGACCAAGGAACACACCAGGCAGGTCCGTAATACTGTTGTGGAGAAGTTTAAAGCCGGATTTGGATACAAAAAGATTTCCCAAGCTTTAAACATCCCAAGGAGCACTGTGCAAGCGATCATTTTGAAATGGAAGGAGTATCAGACCACTGCAAATCTACCAAGACATGGCTGCCCCTCTAAACTTTCAGCTCAGACAAGGAGAAGACTGATCAGAGATGCAGCCAAGAGGCCCATGATCACTCTGGATGAACTGCAGAGAACTACAGCTGAGGTGGGAGAGTCTGTCCATAGGACAACAATCAGTCGTACACTGCACAAATCTGGCCTTTATGGAAGAGTGACAAAAAGAAAGCCATTTCTCAAAGATATCCATAAAAAGTCTTGTCTAAAGTTTGCCACAAGCCACCTGGGAGACACACCAAACATGTGGAAGAAGGTGCTCTGGTCAGATGAAACCAAAATCAAACTTTTTGCTCACAATGCAAAACGATATTTTTGGCGTAAAAGCAACACAGCTCATCACCCTCAACACACCATCCCCACTGTCAAACATGGTGGTGGCAGCATCATGGTTTGGGCCTGCTTTTCTTCAGCAGGGACAGGGAAGATGGTTAAAATTGAGGGGAAGATGGATGCAGCCAAATACAGGACCATTCTGGATGAAAACCTGTTGGAGTCTGCAAAAGACCTGAAACTGGGATGGAGATTTATCTTCCAACAAGACAATGATCCCAAACATACAGCAAAATCTACAAAGGAATGGTTCACAAATAAACGTATACAGGTGTTAGAATGGCCAAGTCAAAGTCCAGACCTGAATCCAATCGAGAATCTGTGGAAAGAGCTGAAAACTGCTGTTCACAAACGCTCTCCATCCAACCTCACTGAACTCGAGCTGTTTTGCAAGGAAGAATGGGCAAGAATTTCAGTCTCTCGATGTGCAAAACTGATAGAGACATACCCCAAGCGACTTGCAGCTGTAATCGCAGCAAAAGGTGGCTCTACAAAGTATTAACGCAAGGGGGCCGAATAATTTTGCACGCCCCACTTTTCATTTTTTTATACGTTAAAAAAGTTTCAAAAATCCAATAGATTTCGTTCCACTTCACAATTGTGTCCCACTTGTTGGTGATTCTTCACAAAAAATAAAAATTTTATATCTTTATGTTTGAAGCCTGAAATGTGCAAAAGGTTGAAAAGTTCAAGGGGGCCGAATACTTTTGCAAGGCACTGTACCTCCAAATTGTGTATGCATGATCTTAGTAGCACATATTCTAACTGCATAGGCATCTATCCACTTTTTATTGCAAATTTTTTGCTCTCATATGTGATTCTATAAAGGGGTAGAACTGAGTTAAGAGAATGTATCCAAGAGTAGGTGGTTCTATTGACTTCCATCTCATTTCTCATCTTGCATAAAATAGAGTGAAAGTTAGGCAGAGCTTAGAATATCTATATCACCATCTATATCTTTCAAGTGACTTAATAGTAGGACAAGAGGGTTTAAAGGCACGTTGGTGTTGCATATATTACTCAGGGTTGTAGATACTACCTCACAGTATGGGCGCAGCTTGGGGCAGGACCAGACCATGTGCCAGAAAGTGCCTATCTTGAGATTACATCTGGTGCATTTCACATCTAGCTGGGGGTATATGCGAGAAAGTCTCTGTGGGGTATAATATACTTTCTGAGGGAACTTTAGTTGGATGAACCTATCCTTCACTGCTAACTTAATTGCTATCATGGAGGGAACAAAGGAAGAGATACATTCCTCCCACACTTCCTGATCAAGAGTCGGGATGTCTGCTCTCCACCTGTCAAGTGAACAGGTCGTTTTGGTGTCAAAGGCTACAGTCAGGTATAAGTAAAGGGAGGGCAGAGGTTTCCCCATCACACTAGAGGTCAAAAGGCGCTCAATAGAGTCCAACTCAAGAAGCATCGGTTGTGACAACTGAGCCCCAAAAGCATGTTGTAATTGCCAGTATCGAAATTCAAATGATCTAGGCACTGAATAAAGATGCCTCATTTCTTGAAAGGGCATGAGTTTACCTGCAATTATAACATGTTTCAGAGCGGTGATCCCTTTTTTGGCCCACAACAAAGGGTCTGGAATATTATATAAGTGAGGCAGAATTAGATTGCCTAGACATGTTTCGTCAATATGACTTAATCAGAACCCCAATGATTAAGTCATATTGATGAAACATGTCTGGGCGTGGCTACACTGCAATTATTAGGAGCTTTTAATGTTCGAATGTACCGGCCATTGAGTGTGCAGTGCTTTTGAAGTGGAGAAAAGTGGAGTGGATAAGAGAGCGAGCAGAGTGGAGGGTGAGACTTACAAGTTGTTTTTGGGTCCGCCAAGACTGCACTACATCGTATTACCACTGCGAGTTTCCCCACTTTGGAAAGTCTATGTTCAAGTGCCTTTATTTGATGAAAAGGATGTAAGTGCAATAATTGAAGGTTTTGTGTGCTGTTTTAAATAAAATAGTTTTACTATACTTCACTATTGGAAGCACTTTTTATTTTTACATGTGGAGCGCAAATTGTTCAAAGAACACCTTTGGAGTCATTTGATACCCTTGGGGGATATTAATCTATACTGCCGAGCATGAGAGTGCAAGGTATGTTCTATTGGTGAGTGCATTTCTTAAGGGAGCGGTGACACTTAACACATATGGTGTGGTGGAAGATTGCTTCAAGTCACTTCAAGATTATCTGTTCACTTTTGGAGTCTAATCACTTGGATGTTTCAATTATTTAATTACTTACAGACTTGAGTCTGAATTTATGGACACTATTATTATTGATCACTTTTCTCACAGGGTGATTGTTTAGGTTTATTCATCTTGTTGTGAAGATTAGCGCCACTATTTTTTTTTTTTTTATTCTTTATTTAAAGGTATGCAACAGAACATAGTGGCATGACATGACAGCACAGTCCCAACAAATTTTCTTCCTTTTTTTAGCAGTGCCTAGATGGAATTAAAAATCACCTAAACCAAGCTATATACACAGTCACTTTGGTGGTAAATTATGTCTAACATGTCTCATGCAATACTAAATAAGATATAACTGCGTGTAGATAAATAGTGGTAGGAACTTGGCTCCCATGTACACACTAAGAGGATCATATCACTTGTAGGCACGCTTCAGTTGTAGAGCAGCGGCAAGTGGCACATCCCTTCAAGAGGGAAGCATCTCACTCCGCTAAAACACACAAAAACATGGCGTACCGTATGATCGGTATACCGTAAGGCATTTTTGAGAGTTTTTTGTTACATTGGAGGAAATTGGTCACTTTAAGTTCCCAAGAAGAGAGAAGAAAGAGGAAGAGAAGATGACGAGAAGAAGAAAAGGAGAAGAGGAAGAATAACGAGAAAAAAAAACAGGGGGGGGGGGTGTTTGGAAGGGGAGCTTCTGCGGGGTTGACAGTACGGTAACCGGGCTTTCAGAGCTAGCTAGTACCCTCTGTTAGTTAATGTTAAGTATTCATCCGAATAATGAAACATGGCCCATTGCTGCCAGCGATTGTTGTGGTCCTCCGTCTTGTCCCTAAGGACTGCAGTGAGGTGTTCCATCCATTGGATATCGTTCACCCTGGCAGACCACTGTGTTATAAGGGGCGGGGTCTGTTGTTTCCACATACTGGGAATACAAGCCCTAGTGGCATTCAAAAGGTGCTTCAGTAAAGACCTACGGTATCTCTTAAGCCGCGTACACACGGGCGGACTGTATGGCCAACTTAGTCCGTCAGACAATCCGACGGACAGTCCGTCCTACTTTCGAATGAACGGACTTGACCACACACGGATGCACAAACAGTCTGTCGAAAGTTTGCACGATGACGTGTACAGCACGTACGGCGGGACTAGAAATAGGAAGTCCAATACACAGCAATGCAACCTTTCGCCGTGCAAATCCTTTCTGAGCATGCGCCATACTTAGTCCGTCGAACTAGCCTACTCACGAGCGGATTGTCTGCTGAAACCAAAGTATGACGGACAATATTACGGAAATTCCGAAATACTTAGTCCGCCAGACTGCACGCTGAAAAAGTCAGCTGAAGCCCACACACGAGCGGACTGTCCGCTGAAATGTGTTTCGACTGACTAAGTTGGCCAGACAGTCCGCCCGTGTGTACGCGGCTTTACTCAACATAGGGGTCAAATTAAGAAGCACTGCTGCAGGGTTGTCTGAAAGAGAGTAGTCTGTAAGTCTGTGCACCATTTGGAGCACCTGTTGCGAGAAGGGGTGAATCTTTGGACAGTCCCAGAAAATGTGGAGTATTGTGCCGTTCTGGGTGCCACATCTCCAACACAGTGGGCTGTGTCCAGGAAAAAGGGATGCCAGTACAGTAGGGGTCCTGTACCAGCGCGTCAAGATTTTATAAGACGTTTCCTGATATTTGCTACAGAGGGAAGATTTGTGAGCAAAAAATAAGATTAGATTCTTTTGATCTTCTGAAAACGAGAGGTTTAGGTCTCTTTCCCATTTGAGTAGATATGGTGGATCTTGGTGAGACGTATCTGCGAGTAAAATTCCATATGAAACGGAGAGAGATTTTCGGATAGGACCTTCTTCCAAACAAAGGTCTTCCAATTAATTAGGTTGTCTTTGAAACTCGGTATGGTTTGGTAGAGATCGGAGGAAGTAGGTTAGTTGTAACATTTTCCACTGGCCGATCGCTGCAGAGTTTAAGAAACTATACCGTTCTGATGGGTGGATCCAACCAGAAGGGCTAAGGAAGGAAGGAGCTCTGACTAGGTTCAGATTTTAATGGAGTTGAAAGGTTCTATCAGCTAAACCCGGAGCAAAGTCTGGGTGACCAATGACAGGAGTCAATGGCGAGGGGAAACTGAGAGTAGCTGCCAGTTTGTAGTATCTAGAAAGTTCTATCAAGGTGGATTCTATCAAAGAGTGGGGAGGTGCCACCTGAGAGTGGTGGACTCCTGCCCAGGGAAGGCTGGCTAGAGGGGCAGTCACTGAATCTTGTTCCAAGGACACCCAAAGTTTGTGAGAGGAGTGTCTGCACCAATCGACCACTCTGGCCATATGTACTGCTATACAATATAAGGCAGGGTCTGGGAGTCCAACATCACCCCTGAGCTTAGATCTTTGTAAGAGTGCCTGCTTAAGACGGGAAGGCTTACCTTGCCAAACATAACGGATAAAATCTGTTTGGATCTTTTGGAAGAACTCTCGTGGCAGTCTGATTGGCAATGCTTGCAGGAGGTATAGGAGACATGGCATGACGTTCATTTTTATGACATTACATCTGCCAAACCAAGAGACCTCCAAGGCTTTCCATTTCTCTAGATCCACGGAAAAAGGGTTGCCAATAAAGGCTGGAAATTATATTGGAAATCAAATGGAGATTAGAAGGGATTCTAACTCCCAAGTATTGGATAGCTTGTGGGGCCCATCTAAAAGGAAAGTTACTACTGAGATGAGAAATTGACTGAGGTGGGAGGTTAATGTTGAGGGCCTCTGATATTTGTAGATTTACTTTAAAGTCAAGACAATTCCCCATACGTACGAATTTTGGATAAAAGAACTGGTAATGATACGAGCGTTACGATATGAGGGTTATAACTAAGGCCTTATAGGCTGAAACGCGTCAACCTTTCTTATTTGCGTTTGGTCACTGTGGCTTGTTAATACTACATTTTTTAAGAGCAATCACCGGAGTGCGGATCATCTTTTCCTCAATGATACGAGCGGATTTGACACATAGAACAGCAAGTCATCTGCGTAGGCCACGACTTTATGATGGTGCGTTCTAGTTTCAAGTCCACTAATGTCTGTGTTATTCCAAATGTGCTGCAACAGGGGTTCCAATGATAAAATGAATATGAGTGGAGAGAGGGGACAACCCTGTCTCGTACCATTACCAATCACAAAGGATCTGGAGGCTACTCCGTTCACTCTGACCGTAGCTGTGGGCATCGAGTACAGGGCAGAGATCCAGGATAAGACTGGGCTCGGCATCCCAATGTGTCGTAAGGTGGCCTGGAGGAAGGTCCAGTTCACCCTATCAAACGCCTTTTCAGCATCGGTAGAAAGGAGAATGAACTGCGTATTAAGATGCTGGGCTCTCGCTATAACATTGATAGTTCTTATCGTATTGTCTCCTGCCTCTTTTTTACGGATAAAACCGACCTGATCAAGGGGGATGATACACTGAAGAATAGAGCCCATTCTCTTCGCTATGATTTTTATGAACAATTTTAGATCGCAGTTAAGAAGGGAGATGGGCCTGCAATTTGCGCAGAGAAGTGGGTCTTTGCCTGGCTTTAGGATTACCGAGATACTTGCCCTGAGGAGATCTGGGGGCATGGTGTGGCCTTCTAAGATGGCATTAAAAGCCCTGGAAAAGTGGAATGCCAGTTGCACCCCAAAGGTTTTGTAATATGGGGTCGTAAAACCATCCGGCCCTGATGCCTTTCCTGCTGGCGATCCAACTATTGCAGCCAAAAATTCCTCTACAGAGATGGGTGCCGATAGTCGCTCCACCTCTTTGTCCGTGGGTGAAGGTAGCTTTGCCACCTGGAGATAGGCTTTGATTGCTGCAGACTTCTTCAGGGTACAAGCCGCCTCGGGGATGAGTGTAAGTTATAAAGAGAAGCGTAGAAATCACGGAATGCTTCTGCCATTTCCAGAGATGAATGAATTTTGGTACCTAAAGGAGTGGATAAAGCTGCAATGTAGGATGAATTACGTTGGAAACGAATAGTGTTTGTCAGGGACCTGCTGCACTTGTCTCCAAATTCATAGAATGTTCTACGTGTCTTAAAAGCCTGTTTTTTGCCTGGAATAATGAGAGGTCTCTGATCTGTTCCCAAAGCTGGTTAAGCTCTGCTTCTACAAGCTGATCAGGGCACAATTTATGTTGTTTTTCAAGGTCATGCAGTTTGGATAATAAACTGGATAATGTTTTCGCCTTATCTTGTTTAACTCTGTGGCCATGTTTAATGAGGACTCCTCATATATAGCACTTATGTGCCGCCCAGAGGAGAAGGGGACTAGATACTGACTCTTTATTGGTCTCAAAGAAGAGTTGCAGCTCCCTCAAGACATGTGCTTTAATGTCTGGGTCCTGCAGCAGGGTTTCATTAAGATGCCAGGTGGTGGGCCTAGGCATCCGGTGTTGTAAAGCTAAGTCCAGTGAGATCGGGGAGTGGTCAGACAGTGCAATATTACCAATGTGTGCACTGGAAACTAGTGGAATTGTGGCATGAGAGACAAGGAAGAGTCTATTCTGGAATATGATCCATCGGGCAGGGAAAAAAAAGGTGTAATCTTTTTCTTGCGGGTGGAGAATACGCCATATATCAACCTATTGATAGGAATGCAGAAGTCCTTTAAGTCTAGTTCTGGATTTTTGAGAGAGGGCCAAAGCGCCCATTGATTGAGTCCTTATATGGGTCGAGAGTGAGACTGAAATCTCCACCTAATATGAGAGTGCCCTCAGAAAAGGAATCCAAGGAGGAGAGGCACGACTAAAGCACTGCGAGTTGATTTGTGTTTGGAAGATAAATATTTGCCAGGGTGAACGTCTCCAACTGGATTTTGCCTTTTACAAAAATATATCTGCCTTCCTGGTCAGTGTGGAGGTCTATGAATTGCCAAGGAAGGGTGTTAGACATGAGGATGCTGGTCCCCTTTGATTAAGATGAGGGAGACACACTATTATAGCTTGTTGGAAAAATTTTATTGTGTAATTTTGGTATTTTATCTGCTTGAAAATGAGTCTCCTCATAGGCAACTGGACCGCTTTTCAGGGGTGTTGAGGCTCTTAACATTCCAGGACAACTGTTTCAATGTCATTCTGAAGAAAACAGAGGTGTAGGAGTACTGGGAGGAGGAATGGGATAAAAAAAAGAGGGGAGAGGGGTTAGGGTAAGTAAATACAACATATATATAGAAGGGCAGTGGCAGAGGAAAGAGAAAGGTCAGATAGACAGAAAAGAAAAAAAGAGCAGAGGAGATGCACAAAAGAAAGAAAAGCCAGAAAATGGTACTGAGTCTCCACGTGGAGATCAACTGCTGACTTGGGCAGCTACGGCCTATTGGGGGAAGAGGTAAGATACTTCAGTGGATGGGCTTCCGGTTGTGGGCAACTCCCGCAGCGCCCCAGATCATATGTCGACCCTAAACAGGTCAGCCCTGTAATGTGATCCTCTCAGTATGATTAAGGAGAGACTAACGGGGGATAAACTTTCATTTAATAAGGCATAACACCTACAGTTTCAATAAGGAAATATATAATATTTAATATAACTTGCAGTTAAAAAAAATAATAATTTGAGGTCCGTCCAGGACCAGAGCCAAAAATCAAGGAGATGTCCAGGCCACGGCCATCAGCTATGAACAACCAGGGACGGCCAATATCTGGACATAAATGCAAGACAATGTTCCCCAAAAATTCCTGAAGGTAACTCACCTTAAGTATACCTGCAAATATAAGTGAGTCACCCCTACATCCATCCGTCGGAGGAGAAAAGTTCCCAGGGGATGGCAGAGCGCCCAAACTGGAAAAAGCAAAAAAACAAAAACAAAAAAAAACCTGGGAAGTTAAAGGTACGTACATTGTAACAGGAGCCCCATATGTCAACAACTAAGAACTAAAAAGCACTCCCCGTTATATATATATAACTATGCAATTCATAATAGCTAGCTGCTTTCAAGGCTAGTCTCTGCATGGGGTCTGTACACACCAGCTGTTTGGTCTGCTGGTTGTTGTTCCAGGAGCGATATCCAGGTGCATAACTTTTTTACTTTTTTACTTTCCCTATTTTCCTTCTCTCTTATTCCTACCTACATATTCCTTGCTCATGGGTAAATTGGTCATTCCTTCTTGCCTATTATCACCAACACATACCCCACCTCTTATTCCCACACTTAAATATATATTCACGCACTCACACTCCCATATACATATCTAATTCACTCCCTCACACTCATTCTTTATTAAGATGTCATTTATTGCTACTCACTCACCACACAGCATCACACTGTTTAGTGTTCATCACCCTTTTTAGGTTATTGTAGATGATTTTCACATTCATTTTTCTTAGCATCAACACCATTTTTGCGCATACTTATAATTATCTATCTGTTCTCAGATATTTTGGTTTCTACAATCACCACACCTTCCACTATTTTGGTACACCTTCTTATGCTGGTGAATTCTTTCTGTGCCGGATATTGCATCCATCCGTCTGCCGCCTCAGTTCCCGTGAAGGGAGTGTGTTCCTGGCCCGCCCAGCGCCCACCGCTGTGCGCTGCATTTGTCGCCCGGACTGGTGAGTCCGCCCTGGCCAAACTACCTATTCATATTATATTCTTATGAATTTATTTCCATCCATTGGTCAGTACATTATTCACATAAATTTTATTTTATTCTATAGGAACTTTGTGGTAGCATCAGCTCCTGATGAGTGGGGAGACACCCACGAAACGCGTCAAGCTTTTTAACGTGATGTCCCAGCTACATTTTATACGAAACCACACTTATAAGTTCTTGACCACTCACTTAGAAGTTCTTGACTATTTATTACAAATCTAATTTTGTTTTATATCTACTGGATGCATATTCACCATGTGCATACATTTGTCGATGTCAGATATGCTATCATGGGCACTATTCTGCCACATTACTTAATTAATTTATTTATTACTGTCATGTGTAGTTATATGTGGATACTATATATTATGTCATATATCATGTTTTTATTGTATTAATGTCTATACATATTATGAATTGGATTCATTTATAATGATTAGTTTTTTATTGAACATTGAATAAAACAAATAAATATGGAATAAAAAAATATTTTTTCTTTCACTATCCAAGTGCTTCATTTAAAGTCCCAAACTTCCCCTTTTTTGTGCATATCAATTACCGGGATGGAGGTACTTAATTGTGCTTCATTTAAAGTCCCAAAATTCCCCCCTCTTCGCTTATATACATATATCGGGATGGAAGCACTTGGATAAATGGGTTTGGTAGTGTTCCCCTACCTTCCCTGTGTTAAAATTGTCAATATAGTGTTATCTTCAGTGCTGAACTGCTTGTATCCACATACATTTATTATTTTTTCCATTGATGCATACATTGTACAATAACAGCATTTACCGACACCGTATAATATGCTTCATATGGATACTTAGTCATTATGGTTTGATACATGCCCACTGGCCGGCCGATTTTGCTCTGTGTGAGGCGATTGGGCGTTTGGGCGGTGCTTGGTCCTTTCCTTTCTCGCGGGTACTGCGATGCGCCAGCGGGTTCTCCCTTCCTCCCTTTTCATCTTGATTGGGAGGTTCGGGTGGACTCCACTCGGCGCATCGGCGCCATGTTACCCACGCCGAGCGTGTGACGTTGGCCTTAACGTCATCACGCCGGCGTTCGGGGATTCTATTCTCCGTGTCTCTAAGAGGGGGTGTTGGCGCACCTGTCGCTGGTTGATGACCAGGGTTGGGCGCGGCCCCTCCCCCTCTGTCTCACGCACATGGCGTTGGCGGCATATTTAAACCCCATTCGGAGCTAGCTGCTTTCAAGGCTAGTCTCTGCATGGGGTCTGTACACACCAGCTGTTTGGTCTGCTGGTTGTTGTTCCAGGAGCGATATCCAGGTGCATAACTTTTTTACTTTCCCTATTTTCCTTCTCTCTTATTCCTACCTACATATTCCTTGCTCATGGGTAAATTGGTCATTCCTTCTTGCCTATTATCACCAACACACACCCCACCTCTTATTCCCACACTTAAATATATATTCACGCACTCACACTCCCATATACATATCTAATTCACTCCCTCACACTCATTCTTTATTAAGATGTCATTTATTGCTACTCACTCACCACACAGCATCACACTGTTTAGTGTTCATCACCCTTTTTAGGTTATTGTAGATGATTTTTACATTCATTTTTCTTAGCATCAACACCATTTTTGCGCATACTTATAATTATCTATCTGTTCTCAGATATTTTGGTTTCTACAATCACCACACCTTCCACTATTTGGTACACCTTCTTATGCTGGTGAATTCTTTCTGTGCCGGATATCGCATCCATCCGTCTGCCGCCTCAGTTCCCGTGGAGGGAGTGTGTTCCTGGCCCACCCAGCGCCCACCGCTGTGCGCTGCATTTGTCGCCCGGACTGGTGAGTCCGCCCTGGCCAAACTACCTATTCATATTATATTCTTATGAATTTATTTCCATCCATTGGTCAGTACATTATTCACATAAATTTTATTTTATTCTATAGGAACTTTGTGGTAGCATCAGCTCCTGATGAGTGGGGAGACACCCACGAAACGCGTCGAGCTTTTTAACGTGATGTCCCAGCTACATTTTATACGAAACCACACTTATAAGTTCTTGACCACTCACTTAGAAGTTCTTGACTATTTATTACAAATCTAATTTTGTTTTATATCTACTGGATGCATATTCACCATGTGCATACATTTGTCGATGTCGGATATGCTATCATGGGCACTATTCTGCCACATTCTGCCACATTACTTAATTAATTTATTTATTACTGTCATGTGTAGTTATATGTGAATACTATATATTATGTCATATATCATGTTTTTATTGTATTAATGTCTATACATATTATGAATTGGATTCATTTATAATGATTAGTTTTTTATTGAACATTGAATAAAACAAATAAATATGGCATAAAAAAATATTTTTTCTTTCACTATCCAAGTGCTTCATTTAAAGTCCCAAACTTCCCCTTTTTTGTGCATATCAATTACCGGGATGGAGGTACTTAATTGTGCTTCATTTAAAGTCCCAAAATTCCCCCCTCTTCGCTTATATATATATAACTATCTTTCTTTACATTGGCATAGCCCTGGGGGCTAAAACATAACCTGTGTGGCACCACCGGAGAGTTCATCTGAGTATTAACTTAGTCTTGGGTACAGTCTCATTCCAATCTGCCCCACGTTAACTTCCCCGGCCATCTGTCAAATAGCTTCTTATGACCTGACATGTTCTCTCTGCCTACATAGGGTAGGATGGTGTGACTCTAACCAGTCTGGATGTCCAAGACAGTGGGCAATCAGATGACTCCAAATTGTGGTGAGAACAGAAATAAGAAACTAAAACTATAAAAAATTGCCAAGACCAGGAGTATTCTACCTTGCAGACGGGGAGGCTTCCCCTGTAGATAAGTATAAAGAACTTGGGGTCTTATCTGGGTTAGTTAATCGGCATCCTGTCCTGGCCCTGCTTAACTGGGTACACTGAGTATGAGCCTAAGGGACAAAAGAGCTTTGAAAATATTCGAAAATCTCTTACGGACAGATACACAATACATCTTGCTTCGGCTTTACGGTCTTGAGGATGCGGCTGTTCTCTTTGCTGGGATCGACGATTTCTATGTGATCTCTGTTGCCTGCTAGCTGTAGGGGTTGTAGTGTTGGTGTTTGTTGGCAGAGTAAACGCCAGCCAGTTAGGGAGGGATACTGGGGCCATCTCTAGTGAGCTAAAGAAAGCTGGTAATTCTGACGGGTGTCGCAAAGGATAAAAACTATTACCTTTCCGAGTGATAAGGTGGAAGGGGTGGCCCCATTTGTAGGTGACAACGATTTAGTTGAACTTCTCTAGAAGGGGCTTCATGCTACGGCGCATCTGGAGTGTCTTCCTTGACACATCTGGCAACAGGAGGATATGGGTTTCATCAAATACTATTGGCCCTCTGTGCCAAGCCTGTTGGAGAACTTCTTCTTTGAGGGAGTAGCTGTGAAGGCAGCAAAGGACATCTCTAATTCTATTCTCATTTTCTTGGACCCAGTGTCCTGTGGACCCTGTCAATGGCAATGCTGGTATCAGAGGGGCATTCCAAATACATGTTGATAATGGAGGAGACTGTGGCTTTAAGGTATGCTTGTTGCGTGGCTTCCGGGATTTTCTAAGTCATCCAAAAGTAACTGAGTAACTTGGTCAGTAAGTTCAACGTGTGCTGTCTGCATGTTGGCTACAGATTGAGTGATGGTAGATGCCTCCAATTCCAGCATGGTGACCCTTGTTGTAACGTCTACTATGTCTTGTTTAAGTCCAGCCAGCTGAGAGCTCTACACGAGAGGCCAGTGATTCAAAGTCCTCTCTGGTGGGGAGCTTTTGCAATAATGCCCAGATAGTCTGCTCTGTGAGCTGCCCAGTAAAAGACCCCTGCTGGGGTCTCACACTACACAATGTACTCACTGAGACCAGAGGTATTGCTTCAGGCTGAGAGAAGCTGGATCCAGGTAGCCCCGCTTGCATGGCTAGTGGCTCATGCAGGGAACAGTGCTCATCCGCGTCTGGGCTAGGAAGTGGTATGAGGGAGAGAGAACGAGGCAGGCAGGGAGAAAGACCACTGGGTGGAGAGAATGGTGGCATATCATTGTTTGAGCCAACCGTTTCTCTCTCCATGTCTGCGGTTAACAGTCTGAATGCCGTCCTCATGTTAGCCACTGGCGCCATCTTTGATGTGTCTGGGGTAGAAGCCGCCGGCTGAACGGGGACCAGGTATCGCTCCATCACGCCAGCGGGACCTCTCTTGCCGCAGTCAGCATTCTTTAACACCCAGGTAGTGTGCTGGTGAGGATAGTATTTGGTATGTCTACCAGGGAGGGCCGCGGGAGAGGCATAGACCGGGAGCTCAGTAGGAACACTTCCTCACACTTCCATGTGGAGACCACGCCCCTAGCGCTACTATTTTATTCATTTGAAATCACACATTTATATATTATTTATAAGTAGCTGCTGGAGTTTTACTTTACACATATTTTCTTTGTGCGCAGTGGTGGTGTAAGAAAGAAACTGTACTGTCTCTATTTTCGCTGTAAGCATGGCCTGGCAGGTGGCTATGGCCCCCATTACATCGGCCAGCCCAGGTGTTGGGGAGTCCACCGACCCCATGGGGTCCGTCTGCGAGGCCATGTGGAAGCAGCCCGTGGTGCGGGCCTCCACGTGAGAGCCAGAACCCGGTGTTGAGTCCTCTGTGATCGGTGGGAAACAGAGCTTTTTTTCCCTTACTGAGTGCCACGTCCAATGATCTGAGTCTCATCCAGGTGGTTGTAGAGTGTAGAGGGAGGAATTACACCCCCAGGAGCAGGATAGAAGACACAACCCGGCAGAGCTCATGCAAGTGCGACTGCTTACGTCGCAATCTTGGACATGCCCCAAACATGTATGTTAAAGAGGAGCTTCAGTCTCCCCCCAAAAATTTAGAAGTCTGCAGCTACAAATACTGTAGTTGCTGACTTTTAATATACAGCGTATCTGGAAAGTATTCACATCGTTTCACTTTTTCCACATTTTCCTATGTTACAGCCTTATTCTAAAAGGGATTACATTCATTACGTTCCTCATAATTCTACAAGCAATACCCCATAATGACAATGTGAAAGAAGTTTGTTTGAAATCTTTGCAAATGTATTAAAAATATAAAAAAACTAAAAAAAAATCCCATGTACATAAGTATTCACAGCCTTTGCCATGACACTGAAAATACAGCTTAGGTGCATCCTGTTTCCTCTGATCAACTTTATTGGAGTCCACCTGTGGTAAATTCAGTTGATTGGACATGATTTGGAAAGGCACACACCTGTCTATATAAAGTCCCAGTTGAAGTTAACAGTGCATGTCAGAGCACAAACCAAGCCATGAAGTCCAAGGAATTGTCTGTTGACCTTCGAGACATGATTGTATCGAGGCACAGATCTGGGGAAATAAAACATTTCTGCAGCATTGAAGGTCCCAATGAGCATAGTGGCCTCCATCATGTGTAAAGGGAAGAAGTTTGGAACCACCCGGACTCTTCCAAGAGTGGCTGCCTGGCTAAACTGAACGATCAGAGGAGAAGGGCCTTAGTCAGGGAGGTAACCAAGAACCCGATGATCACTTTGACAAAGCTCCAGCGTTTCTCTGTGGAGAGAGGAGAAACTTCCAGAAGAACAACAATCTCTGCAAACTTCACCAATCAGGCCTGTATAGTAAAGTGGCCAGACGGAAGCCAATCCTCAGTAAAAGGCACATGACAGCCCGCCTGGAGTTTGCCAAAAGACACCAGAAGGCCTCTCAGACTACGAGAAACAACATTTTCTGGTCTGATGAAACAAAGATTGAAATCTTTGGCCTAAATGGCAAGCATCATGTTTGGAGGAAACCGGGCACCAATCATCACCTAGCCAATACCATCCCTATAGTGAAGCATGGTGGTGGCAGCATCATGCTTTGGGGATGTTTTTTAGTGGGAGGAACTAAGAGACTAGTTGGGATCAAGGGAAAGATGAATGCAGCAATGTACAGAGACATCGTTGATAAATAGCTTCTCCAGAGTGCTCTGCACCTCAGACTGGGGCGAAGGTTCATCTTCCACCAGGACAACGACCCTAAGCACATAGCAAGATAACAAGGGAGTAGCTATGGGACAACTCTGTGAATGTCCTTGAATGGTGCAGCCAGAGCCCAGACTTGAACCCGATTGAACATCTCTGGAGAGATCTGAAATGGCTGTGCAATAACCCTCCCCATCCAACCTGATGGAGTTTGAGAGGTCCTGAAAAGAAGAATGGAAGAAACTGCCCAAAAAAAGGTGTGCCAAGCTTGTAGTATCATACTCAAAAATACTTGAGGCTGTAATTGGTACCAAAGGTGCTTCAACAAAGTATTGAGGAAAGGCTGTGAATACTTATGTACATGTGATTTTTTTAGTTTTTTTTTTTTAAATAAATTTGCAAAGACTTCAAGCAAACATCTTTCACATTGTCATTATGGGGTATTGTTTGTAAAATTTTGAGAAAAATAATGAATTTAATCTATTTTGGAATAAGGCTGCAACATAAGAAATGTGGAAAAAGTGAATCGCTGTGAATACTTTCTGGATGCACTGTAAGCTGTAATAGCTACAAAGGGTGGACCAACTTAATATTGAACCCTATGGACTAAGACTGGGATACCATTAAAGTTCAAGTGCATGTAAAGTCAGGCGCAGGGGCGTATCATGAAATCAGTGGACATCAGTGGAGTATCAGTAGACGGGCTATTTAAATCTGACTGTCACTCTGGGATCTTGCTGTCTGATCCAGAAAACCCGTTTCCTGTGCCTGAACTTTACCCGGCTTGTCTCTGACCATCCCTGTCATCCGCCTGCATCCGACCACGGCTTGTCTGACTACTCTGCTGCTTGATCCTCTGGTACCTCCACTGCCTGCCTGATAACTGACCCGGCTTGTCTGACTCTCCGCACTCTGTATCCTGGTTCCTGACACCTGCCTGCTGCTCTGCTCCCAGTTTGTGGTCCAGCTCATGGCCTGCAGTCCAGTTCCAGTCTGAGGTCCGGCTCCGGTATCCTGGTTCCAGGTCCCTGTCAGCTGCCCAGCTTCCAGCTCGCTGACCAGCTCCTGTCTGCAGCCCAGTTCCAGTCTGAGGTCCTGCTCCAGTGTCCCAGTTCCTGGTACCTGCCTGCTGCCCAGTTCCTGTCTGCCGCACCTGCCTGCCGATCCAGCTCCTTCCAGGCTCCTGCCTATCTTCTTATCCAGTCCGAGGTCCTGCTACACAGTGCTTCCTGGGTTCCTGATCCATCTTCCGCTGTTGATCCTGCCAGGCACTCGTGCCACTCCTGACTCTTGTGCTTCCTGTTCATCCTACCAGGGCTCTCGAGTTGGAGCACCAAGAGAGGTCACTCCCTGCAGGTCGGGCTTGTCCACTAGGTACATGACACCTCCCTCATTTTTCCCTCCCAGCATAAATCCCCCACTCTCCCCTGCCCTACCAACAATGTCCATTGCCCCAACCTCCTCTCCCCCCAAAAAGCATTGTGAAAAAAACATTAAAAACAAATTAAATTGTAAACAAATCAATTATTAAAAATAAACAAAGCGACTGACACCGTCCACTGCCCCCCACCCCCCACCCCTTTCCCTAGAAGCATAGAAGCAATGCGAAAAAAATATTGAGAAAGCGAAAAAATATTTTGCCACGGTGGACGTTTGCGTGTGCGAAGCGCCACCTCCCTGAAATTATTATTATTATTATAATACAGGATTTATATAGTGCCAACAGTTTGCTCAGTGCTTGAAATTAGTTTTTGCAGGTTGGGATGTCTGAGGTTTGGGAGAGGAGATTGGGGTGCATCTTTCTCCTCACACATATGTGTATTATTATTATAGGGACATACTAAACTGCATATTGGGATGATTGGATTATCATACCTCCCAACATTTTGAGATGGGAATGAGGGACACCTACTAGCAAACGTATGTAGGCATAGGACACGCCCCCTGCCACACCCTCTTAATTGAGAATTAACCAAAAACAAAAGGTTAACCAGTTGCCGCCTGCCCTATAGCAAAATGATGGCGGCAAAGTGGTTTCAAAATCCTGACCGGGCGTCATGTGACGTCCTCAGGATTTTGAGCCGTTGCACGCCCCCGGGGGTGCGCATCGTGGCAATTGTTGTTGCGGTATATCAGTCTGACACACCGCAACTACGATCTCGGTAAAGAGTCTCCGACGGAGACTCTTTACCATGTGATCAGCCGTGTCCAATCACGGCTGATCACAGTGTAAATAGGAACAGCTGGTGATTGGCTTTTCCTCACTCGCGTCTGTCAGACGCTAGTAGAGGAGAGCCAATCAGCTGCTCCTGTGACGGGGGGGTCTGTGCTGATCGATTATCAGCACAGCCCCTCTGAGGATGTCCACACTGGACCACCAGGGATGCCACCAGACCACCAGGGATGCCCAGCACCAGGTATGCCACCCTAGACCACCAGGGATGCCAGTCAGTGCCCACAATGGACATCACTGATTGGCATGCATTATTGTTTGGCACTGATTGGCATCCATCAGTAAAATATAATACAATACAATGCTGCCAATCGGTGCCCATCCGTGCCACCTATCAGTGCCCATCCATGCCCATCTGTGCCACCTATCCATGCCCATCTGTGCTGCCTATCCATGTCCATCCATGCTGCCTATCCATGCCAATCCGTGCCACCTATCAGTGTCCATCCGTGTCACCCATCAGTGCCACCTATCAGTGCCCATCAGTGCCGCCTATCAATGCCACATATCAGTGCCCATCAATGCCACCTCATCAGTGCCACTTCATTGGTGCCACCTCATCGGTGCCGCCTTATCAGTGCCCGTCAGTGCAGCCCCATCAGTGAAGGAGAAAAACGTACTTATTTACAAAGTTTTGCAACTTAAACAAAAAAAACATTTTTTTTCAAAATTTTCAGTCTTTATTTGTTTTTGTTTAAAAATACAAACCGTAGAGGTGATCAAATACCACCAAAAGAAAGCTCTATTTGTGGGAAAAAAATTATAAAAATTTCATTTGGGTACAGTGTAGCATGACAGCGCAATTGTCATTCAAAGTGCGACATCGCTGAAAGCTCAAAATTGGTCTGGGCAGGAAGGTGTTTAAGTGCCCGGTATTGAAGTGGTTAGTTAAATCCACTAGTGCTTTTTTTACCATTACTATTCCTTTATATTGGCTTTTAAATTTTACAAATGCAGCAATTTAGAATTTGGATGAAAGGTTTAGCACTGGGAAACACTTTTTGAAAGACAAAAAATGCATTTTATATACAACTATATAGAGCAGACCAAATGAGGGACAAATGAGGAGGAATGAGCGACAGAGGGACATTGCTCCAAATCAGGGACAGTTGGGAGCTATGGGTTATTGGCTGCAGAAACAATGATTATTATACATGTGTGTAAAAAGTACACCCCCACCTAGTGAGAGTTGTGCGCATTGCAGCCAATCATGCCAATGCCTATGCAGTTTAGTACGTCCCATTATTATAACCCGTGCTCTACTCTTTATTATGACTAAACCACGCCTATTGCCACCTTTTCATAGCAATGCCCCCTTCCCTTTCCATGGATGATATATGTCACCCATTGTGTACAATAAGCCCCCATTATAAGATACGCGTGTTGCTGCATTCACGTCTATGTGACAAGGAGAAGACTATTGTACACTATTGTAGTGTAGAGCGGGAAACACAATACACCAGGAAGTCTATACATGTAGTGTTATGCTGTACTCACGTGACAGCGCACATCCGCGAGCCCGTCCGCAGTCATGTGACCGGGGGGGGCGTGACCCGACCTATAGACTATACATTGACGAGGCTGAGTGCAAAATAAAATGGGTTTTTATGTAGGCAGTCTTAGTGACCCTGGCACGCCTGTCTGCTTCACCGGTTGTGGGTTTAAGATTTGGGTTTGTGGTGACAGGCGCGCGGCGGGCAGCCCACGGGGTCCTGATACACATGGCGGCCGTGTGGCGGTGCTCGGCGGGGAGAAGGGTGACCACTATAACCCTCAGGTGTAGCCGGGGACTGGCAGGTACAACGGGCTGGGGGAGCTGTACTAGGGGGGTATGCAGGCGCCTTATGGGCATATGATGGCATGCTGGTCACTGTAGTTCTATAGTTGTGTAATAATTGTATCGGAGGAGGGTGTCCCTGTTATTGGGGGGTCATTGTACAGAAAGTCCTCTATTGTGTCTCTGGAATCCAGTCCTTGGTTATTGAAGGAAAAACCCGTACTGACAGCTATGTGTAGAGTGACCGTCATTGCCTGTTCTGTACATGGCTTTTGTCGTTATTTGCTTTAAAGTAGATCTAAAGCCATCATTTTGTATTCATTAGATTAGAGCAAGGAATAGTAAAGTCCTATTGCATTTATTTTTCACCATCTCTGACTGACTGGGGACATTTTTCTTCACTTCCTGTTTAGTAGATGCAACAGGAAGTGGAAGGAGATGGCTCCAAAGTGAGGGTAATCTCCCTCCTTCAAAGACTTGTTGCACAGGGGCTTCAACTTGTATGACAACCAGCTTTGTCAAAGTATTTGCAGAGCTTTCAGGCTCTGTTGATGCTTTTAACCACTTCACTTCAGCCCTGGAAGATTTTACCCCCCCCCCCTTAATGACCAGGCCATTTTTTTGTGATATGGTGCCACGTCACATTCGACTACCCGCTGGAGTGCGCATGCACGACACCGCCATATGCGTTCCAACACGGGGCCCCTCGCCACGCTTCGCTCAGCATAATTATAATCTAACTCTATGTCCACTTGGATGGTGGGGGTGGAACGTATATGGCGGCGTCGCGCATGCGCAGTCCAGCGGGTAGCCAAATATAATGGGTCGCCATATGTGACAAAACTGCACGGTGTCGCTTTAACTGACCATTGGGCGTGCAACACTGCACCCAAATAAAATTGATGGGTCCCCCCCCCCCCCTTCGCCACAAATCAATTTTGCTGCCTAAAAACCCCAATGTGGGGGAGTTTTTCCCATTTCCAATATGTATTCTGCTACATATTTGTGGTAAACCCCCCCCCCCCCCAAAAAAAAAAAACACAAGCATATATTGATTGGTTTGCGCAAAAGTTATAGTGTCTGCAAACTATGGGAAAGATTTATTGAATTTTTCTTTATTGTTTACTTTGTAATGACGTAGATCAGAAATATTTAGAGGGACTGCGGCGGACAGATCAGGCACCTAG
Organism: Lithobates pipiens; assembly: GCF_037356315.1. Classification (NCBI taxonomy): domain Eukaryota; kingdom Metazoa; phylum Chordata; class Amphibia; order Anura; family Ranidae; genus Lithobates; species Lithobates pipiens. The sequence continues at coordinate 52,226,559 of NW_027507790.1, read as the reverse complement.
CTGACGCTTTTGACACTTTTTGGGAGCCAGTGAAATTATTACAGTGATCAGTGCTAAAAATATGCACTGTGATTGCACTGGCAGGGAAGGGGTTAACATCAGGAGCGATCAAAGTGTTAACAGTGTTCCCTCAGTGTGTTTCTAACAGCTTGTTTACACTTACTTCAAAACATGGCTTCAGACACCGTTTATTTAAGCTCTCTGAAGGCCAGTAAAAAGCTCTTGTCACTAAATAAAATGATTAGCTTATAGTCCTGTTTACACCTTGCTTTTGCTTGGTGCTTCAGTAGGGCTTTGATAAACCTTTTGGTGGGGCTTTGATAGGGCTTCAAGCAAGCTTTGCCATAGACTTCTATGGAGGCTTTGAAGCACAACTAAAGCGACGTGGGGTATAATTTTTGAAGCAAAAGCAAGGTGTAAACATGACTGCAAGCTAACCATTTTATTTAGTGACAGAGGCTTTGACTGGCATTCAGAGAGCTTTAACAAAGCCTGTCCGAAGCCATGTTTTGAAGCAAGTGTAAATTAGCCCTTAGCCTAGGTTCACATTGCAGCAATATTTCAAATTGCATGCCAAATTGGCAGCAATTGCACATCAGAATCGGTGCGATTCCACACACATTCCCAAAACCAGCACAGATGTCTCTGAAATCACCCCCGAAGTTGGGACTGAAATGCGTGAATAAAATCGTGCGAGTTCACCTGAACTTGCATGATTTCATTCCCGCTGTCAGTGTGAACCTGGGCTTAATGTGTGTTGAAGCCGAATCAAGTGTAAATGGGCCCCAACTGTGTGTGGGATGGGCTCCCTGCATGGACACTTTGATCTGTGGTCCTGATTAGCAGGAACACTAGATCAGAGTGTCCATGTCTGACAGCACAGTGGTCTGCTTGTTAACATTGGCAAACTGCCGTACTGTCTCTGCATGGAGGGATCGAGGGTGGCTGGGTGATCGCATCTGCGAGGCCCACTGATTGACTCCCCCCTGTGGCCAATCTTTGCTCGATCGGGGCTCCAATGGCACGTGCACTGCCCTCCCTCGTTTGCCACCTTACCGCAGTATATGTACAGCAGCTGGTTGAAGCAGCCTTCAGCTCCAGTTTGTAAATGAACACAGACCCTAATGAGTGCTAATTGCCACTTTAACCACTTGCTGTCTGTCCCATAGCAGGTTTACTGCTACAGGGCAGCTCACCTGTGCAGGATTGTGTGTGTGTGTGTGTGTGTGTGTGTGTGTGTATATACATTTTATTGTGATGCTGCACTTCTGCAGGAAGCGCACACCACCGGTGGGCTGCTTATGCTGTGATTAATTGAATTGTTTAATTAAAGCTATTCTGCAGGTGCCAGGCACTGGATGTTCTCCAGACCTAAGGGCCTGGTATGCTTTTGGAGGGGGAACCCACGCCAATTTTTTTTCAGAAATTTGGCGTGGAGTTCCCCCTTCAGAGCTCATTCTCTGATTGGCCACGGCAAAAGTCGCCTGGTCTGGGGCGACTTGTAAGTCGCCCCAGGTCGTGTCTAAAAGTCGTGTTCAAGTCGTCTCCAAGTTGCCTCACAAAGTCGTCCTGAAGTCGTGTCGCCCCTGTGTGAACCGAGCCTAAGTTGCCTGGAGACTTGATTGAAGCGACTTGTCTCCTCTCTGGGCAGTCTGCCAAGAAAAGATCAAAAAGATACAATGTTTACACTTGAAATGAATGAACTCCTCTCTGTGTGTAGAGTTGTCAGTTTAGCCATTTAAAGACTAAATCTTTTTTGACACTCAATTAGAACCCCCAAAACTTATATATATTTTTTTAGCAGAGATCCTAGGGAATAAAATAGCGGTTGTTGCAATATTTTATGTCACACGGTATTTGCGCAGCGGTCTTTCAAACTCAATTTTTTTTGGAAAAAATACACAGATTAAAAAACAAAAACAAAAAAAAACAGTAAAGTTAGCCCATTTTTTTTTTTCATCCAAAAGTATGTTTTTGTGTAATATATATATATATATATATATATATATATATATATATATATATATATATGTGTGTGTGTGTGTGTGTGTGTGTGTGTGTGTGTGTGTGTGTGTGTGTGTATATATATATATATATATATATATATATATATATATATATGTGTATGTCATTCTAAATTATACATACAAGTGAACTGTTTGGATGTTTGTTTTTGTTTAATGAATGTAAGAAATTTTCTGTATCACTTAAGGCTGCTCTCACACTGGAGCGAGCAGGCGTTGACGGTAAGACGCTGCCAGTTGTAGCGGCGCTTTACCGTCATTTTAGCAGGGCACTTATAATCCAGCTAGCAGCCCAGGAAGGGGTTACATGTGCCTGTGAAGCGCCGCTGCCAAATCGCATTGCATGCGCTTTGGCAGCGGTGCCCATTCATTTCAATGGGCAGGAGTGGTGGAGGAGCGGTATACACCACTCGAAAGATGCTGCTTGCAGGACTTTTTTTTTTAACGTCCTGCCAGCGCATCTCCTCAGTGTGAAAGCACTCGGGGCTTCCACACAGACTGCAGGGGAGCCGTTTTGCAGGCACTTTACAGGCGCTATTTTAAAGCGCCTGAAAAACGCCCCAGTGTCTGTTAGATTTTATGAGATGAAGGGGAGAAAATAAATAATCGGCCTAACATATCGGCCCAAAAAAATCGGCATCATATATCGGCCGTGGCGATTTCTAAATATCGGCATCGGCCAGAGAAAAACCCATATCGGTTGACCTCTAATTTGTAGCTGCTGGCTTTTTTTTTTTTTTTTTTTTATATAGGTGGACTCCCTCTTTAATATAACGCAGTGCTGTATTGCAAAAAAATGGCCTGGTCATGAAGGGGGAGATCAAGTGGTTAAACAACATGCTAGCAGGCTTCAACACTACTTGAAGCTTGTAAGCCTAAATTCCAGTCTCTTGCGTTCCACCAGTGATCCGGGGCCACTACAAGCAGTCAGGCCAGCTGTCCAAAGGGTGTCTGTGATGAATGAAGCCAGAGGAGACGAGGATTTTGTCACTTCTGGTTTTGGTTCTGTGTTTACCTGGCTGTTAAAGCTAGGGAAGCAACCAATCAAATTGATCACAGTTTGTTTGACTGCCTTGGAGGGCAGAGGGGGGATCAGAAGTTCAGTGATTCTCAACCCTGTCCTCAAGTACCCCCAATAGGCCATGTCTTCAGGTTTTCCATTATCTTTCACAGGTGCTTTAAATCAGAGGCAATGGCTTGGTATTTTGGACAGCTATTTTATCTAAGCGAAATTCCCAAAACATGGCCTGTTGAGTGTACTTGAGGACAGGGTTGAGAACCACTGGTCTAAATTAACCACTGATCTCTCTATAAAGAGTACCTGTCGCTGCCCAAGCTATCACAAGGAATGTTTCTCATTCCATTTAAACGTAATAAAGTTAAATAAAATGAAAGAACACCCCTGTGCTCAAGTGCAAATGCAAACACACACGTAGGTCCTTCATGCATATGTAAACGGTGATTGCACCACAAATGAGAGGTATCGTCACAAACGTCCGAGTGAGGGAAGAAAAATGTACATTTACAATTTTATTTTTATTTATTTTTTAGGAGTTTGGAAAGCATTGCACCCGCGATTAGCAGATGGTGAGTGCAATGTCAGGCTCCTGCAGACTGTCAGTGTAGCTGTCTGCCGGTACTTGGGTTACGGGGAGTTAGGTACTTCAGTCCAGGATGCAACAATGAACTGTGAGGATGCTCAACAGCGCTCTCAAACTTCATTGACAACTGCAAGCCGTCTTTCACAAAGAATTTCAATTCACAGAACTCTGTGAATGAATGACACAGCTGTGAGGGCGGAGCCCCGTATGGCTGCACTCTTTTCAAATTGTGACGGCTGGTGCGGGGAGGAAATCCCCGGGCCCCCTGTCATAGGCAGGTGAGAGATGGGGGAGCTGCAGGAGTGGGAACATTTACATGTTCCACCCTAAAATCTGGTGAAACATATTTCCAAAGGTGATCTTAGCCTTAAGGCTACTTTCACACTGACGCGCTTTACAGGCGCTATAGCGTTAAACATAGTACCTGTAAAGCACCGCTCCCGTCACTCCAGTGTGAAAGCTTAAGGGCTTTCACATTGAAGCGGTGCTCTGGCAGGACACTTAAAGTCCTGCAAGCTGCATCTTTGGGGCAATTTAATCACCCCTGCCCATTGAAATCAATATGCAGCACCAATTTTTTTGGCCGTTAGGGGTTAAAAGCTCCCTGCTAGTGACCAAAAAGCACTGCAAAAACAATGGTAAATCGCCTCTAAAAATAGCACCTCTTTACCACCGACGCCTGCCCGCCCCAGTGTGAATGTGCTCTTACCTCTAAACTGGTAACCTGTAAAGACTTTTAAAGCATCACTCATGGAGATTTTTATATACCGTAGTTTGCTGCCATTTCACAGGCGTGCAAAATTTTAAATGTTGACATGTTTGGTATCGGTTTACTTGGCGCAACATCATCGTATATTTTACCAAAAATGTGTACATTATATTGTGGTTTGTATGCACTAAAATGCATTTAAGTGTAAGGCCGAAACAATTAATCGATTATGAAAATAGTAATCGATTATTTTCATAATCGATTAATCGGCCACTAACATAATGGGGTTAAAAAAAAAGTAAAATTAGCCCTTTATAGTACAAAGAGCAAATCGCTACTGTAAATATTACTTTCACTGTTCCATGGTAAAAAAATTAACCCCTTAGCCCTTGTACACACGGTCGGACATTCCGACGGAAAATGTTCAATTGGACTGTGTTGTCGGATACTCCGACCATGTGTGGGCTCCATTGGACTGTTTCCGTCTGAATATCCGAGGGACAAAGTTTTAGAGCTGGGCTATAAAACTTTCCGACAACATGATTCGATCAGACTTTGTCCGATTGTGTGTAGAGAATTCCGATCGGACAAAGTGCCAGGCATACTCAGATCAAATTCCTAGACCAAAGCTATTGGCTACTAGCCTGAACGTAGTCCCGTCGTAACGAAATAACATCATCACGTTACGCAAGATCGGATTTTCCAACAACTTTGTCCGACCGTGTGTATGCAACACAAGTTTCGGACAAAATCGATGGATTTTGTTGTTGGAATGTCCGACTGTGTGTACAAGGGCTTACAGTTGCGATTATTTGCTCTTTTTGTACTAATTTTTGTTTTTTTAACCCCCATTATGTTACTAAACATCTCAGGCCTTGGTCACACCTCTGTGTTTTTTTTGGTGCTTTTTGCAGAAACACACTATAGTTCATTTACATGGTTTCCTATGGGACATGTTCACATCCATGATTTTTTCAGCTGCTGCGTATTTGGAAAAGACAAGGACTTTTTTTTTTTATAACGCAAGATGGTGCCATTTTGTTTTTTTGGTTCAATAGACTTCAATGGAGAAGTTGCAGAAAAGCATGTAATAACACAATTTGTGTTTTTTAATCTGCCCAACAACAGATTGGCCCAAAAAAATTTAAAAATGCAAATCGCAGCAAAATTTGATTTTAATCGAAACAATAATCAGCCAACTAATCGATTTATGAAAATAATCGTTAGTTGCAGCCCTATTTAAGTGTATTTTTTTCCTGAGGATTTGCATTTGATGAATGACTGCATAAAATATCTTGTGGCTTAAAATATTGCAAAAAACACTGTTTTGTTCTCCGGGGCTTCTGCAAAGTATTGTGGCGCCTGCCTTTACATGCACATGAACTTTAATGACATCTCAATCTTAGTCTGTAGGGTTCAATATGGAGCTGGCCCACCCTTTGCAGCTATAACAGCTTCAACTCTTCTGGAAAGGCTGTCCACAAGGTTTAGGGGTGTGTCTATGGGAATGCTTAACCATTTTTCCAGAAGTGCATATTTGAGGTTAGGCACTCACTGATGACTCGCAGTCTCCGCTTTAATTCATCCAAAGGTGTTCTATCGGGTTGAGGTCAGGACTCTGTGCAGGCCAGTCAAGTTCTTCCACCCCAAACTCGCTCATCCATGTCTTTATGGACCTTGCTTTGTGCACTGGTCCAAATCATTATTTATCCAAATAATATAATGTATGTATTGTTTGGGAGTTCTCAAAAATTTACTAGCAGAAAAATTCAGATTTTTTTTTTAACATGTATGTGAAAAATTTCAAAATTGGCACGTGGTCAAGAACCTTCTGCTATGGAAAGGAGTCAGTGAGAGATTCTTAAAGAAATACTGCCAATTCATAGACTAGTCAGTGCTGTGAGCTGAGAAGCTGTCATGTATTTCAGTAAGTTTCCCTCACAGTAGAGCTGCACGATTAATTGTTAAAAAAAACACAATCTCGATTCACCCACTCTGACGATCTCTCCCGCTGAGAGTAGGCGTTTCTTTCATATAAACAAGTGGAGAGATTATCTGCTCACTCAGCTGTCAAGAAAGCATCCCGGGCAATCTGCCAAGTGTAGAACTGGAAACATTGTAACTAACTTACTTCCTAGATCAAAGGGAAAGAACTTCTTGTGTAAACAAATAATCTGGGCAGTCTGCCAAGCTTTCAAGTGTAAATGCAGGAAGTTTAACCACTTAAAGTTTAAATCTTTTTCCGACACTTCTTTCTTAAGTTAAAATCATTATTTTTTGCTAGAAAATTACTTGAAACCCCCAAACACACACACACACACATATATATATATATATATATATATATATATATATATATATATATATATATATATATATATATATATATATATATATATATATATATATAAAAATCAGAGACCCTAGGGAATAAAATGGCAATTGCGGCAATATTTTATGTCACACTGTATTTGCCCAGCAGTCTTTCAAATGCAATTTTTTGTGAAAAAAGCACTTCAATAAATAAAAAAAAAAAAAACGAAACAGTAAAGTTAGCACAATTTTTTTTTTGTTTTAATGTGAAAGATGATATGCCGAGAGACTCGTGATCTATCTTCTATTTGTGATTCTCATTTTAGCCAGAATCGTGCTGCTCTACCTCACAGTACTGTATCCCCAGCCTCATTCAGCTGTAAACTAACAAAGGGGTCAGGGATGTCATTACCCAAATATGCCAATGTCAATATTTGGGAAATAAGTTGAGACATTGGGTGGGCAGAGCCTGATGGGGAGGGAGTAGTTCCCCATCAGTTCTGCCATTCTTTAGCTTGACAATGGATGGCAGTAGGAAGATTTGAAAGCTGCTATTGGACTGAATAGTGGCTATGGTTCTGCCCACTGACAAGTGTTGCCTGCCTGCAAACTAGTTTCTCATTTTCCCATCAGAAAGTGTGGGGAAATTTACATATTAGGGCCAAGGGGTCATTTCACTAAAGGGCCACGTGACTATTTTTTTTTTGGAATTATCACATGAATTAATAGCGTAAAATATCGAATGTGAGGCAAAAAAATACAATAAAATAAGGGAGATAATTAAAGTCGATGTACTAAGGCTTCATTCACACCTGCGATTCTGCCAGTGATTCCTAAACATGAGGTGCATCTGCGATGTCATTACTTCTTAATGGCACCCTGATCGCGGTGCGATAAATCACTCTGCAATTGTGGCAAATCGTGACGCTGTTGCCCAAAAGAAGCTCCTCCTTGTTTTTAAGCAATCAGCTTTCCACATTGCAAGTTTACAGTGATTGCAGCATGATTTATTGTGGCAAAATCACAACGCGATTGGGATGCCATTAAGAAGTAATGGTATCTCAAACGCATTCCACATTATGCCACGAATTGGAATGGAGCCTTAAGAGCACACAAATGCGTTATTTATCACCTGCCAGGAGGCAGTTGGTAGTTTGGGGAACTCTGTACTGGCCAGTAAATGGAAAATATACAACATATCAGTGCGAGAATACAATGTATCAGTGTGGAAAAAATGCATTTAGCCCCCGTTCACACTGAATGTGACAAGTCGCACTGGTGTAAATGGGGACTTAAAGAGGGATTCCGCCAAAAAAAAAATATTAAAAGCCAGCAGCTATAAATACTAAAGCTGCTGACTTTTAATAAATGGACACTCACCTGTCCCGGGTTCCAGCGATGCCGAGGCCGATCGACCGCTCGGGCCTCGGCAGCTGCCTCCGCCATTCTAGGTGAGGGAATCAGGAAGTGAAGCGAATCGGCTTCACTTCCCGGTTCCCTACTGCGCATGCGCGAGCCGCGCCGCGCAATCGGAAATCTCCGCGCTGTCACTGGGACCCGTGTGTGTCCCAGCAGACAGCGCGGCAGGGCAGGAAATGGCGTAGACTCCCGTGGGAGTCTATGCCCGGAAGTGGGTGAAAATACCTGTCTTTGACAGGTATCTCCACCCCCCTCCCCACTGAAAGGTGTCAATTGTGACACCGGAGGGGGGGGGGGGTTCCGATCAGCGGAGGTTCCACTTTAGGGTGGAATCCCGCTTTAAAGTTCTGAACTCCAAAAAGGTGTGTTTTTTTTTTTTTTTAACCTTAAAGTGGTATTACACCCCAAACCAAATATGTAATATATTGCAGCTTACCAATCCTTAGATGTGGTGGCTGAATTCGTTTTCTTTTTATTGGCTTTTTTTCTCCTCTGTTGTCCCCTGGTGACCTGCCCAGTAACACACCACCTGTATTAGCGTGACTCCACTCTGGATGAAGGAGCACAGGTGGCACACTTGGACAGCAGCATTGTTAGTCTGGGGGGAGGGGAGTGTTAGGTGTACTGGCAGATTTTAATATGCTAATAAATTGAAGCCAAACTTCAGCTAACACTCTAGAAGCAATTACAGCAAACTGTTTTTTTTTTTCCTTTGGGATAAAGGTTTTACATAAGTAAAACTGATCGTTCTAAGCACACTGTTAGTGTTGAATGGTTTGTCTCATCCTGAAAGAGAGCTTGTTCTTTTGAAAAGAGACTTGCTGACCAGTTGAAAGCCCCCCCCCCCCCCCCCCCCCCCAAAAAAAAAAAAAAAACAACAACTTAAGGCAACCATCTCATATGTAAAACATAATGAACAAAAAATTTTGTATAAAAAAATTGTTAAAAATATGTACGCACACACAAATGTGTATATGTATGTTTGTGTGTATATATCTATATCAGTTTTTCATGCTGCCATAACACAAAAGGATGCTGCAACCTGATGTGGAGTTCAGCTGCATCTGAGCGCTGTCACAGGTATCCTCTTGCCACTTGTCCAAGTGAGCCAAAAAAGATCTCTTAGTAGCTTGGAAAATATGGTTCAAATATTAAAGTGGTTGTGAACCCACTGTGCAATTTACACAATCCTCTCTCTGTTTATTAATGTAAACTGCCTCTGTGGCTATATACCTTATTACGGAAAGCCACTCTATGCTCACGTGACCCGCTGACTCTATTGTTTCTCGGCCTGACAGATGCAACAGGTGAGGCTGAGAGTCCCCCACTGACATCAGTCAGGAGGGAAGGAGGAGAGAGGTGGTCAGTCACGTGAGCTCTGAAATCAGGTATATAGCTGCATTATTTTTTTATAAGTCACAGACACTGGGGCAGCCTAGAGGCGATTCAGTTCGCATTGTGCGCTATACAAGTATTTCATTCATTCATTCACAATAATAAACAAGAAGAAGAAAGAAGATGGTTTAAAAAATGAACAGTAATTTTCAGCAGTGGGAAGGGGGCAGGCACGGACACAGAGCTGACAGGAAGGGAGGGGGGAGAGGACAGAGGAGAACAGAAGGCACGTAAACTGACCAGTGTCAGGGCTGAGCAGCCTTGATGAACCATAGTCCGTTTACAAAGGGGAGGACCAGCCAGGTATTTCAGGCGATACAAGGGGCCAAATGACACAGTACAAGCACTGTGCTGTATGTATAACATGCTTTAAAGGAACATGATCTATTTTTATTTTTACTTTTTTGGGGTAACAATCACTTTAAATAAGGCTTAATAACTGATCTTGGCTTACTACACTTTCCATCTCATTCTGATCCCCGTGATTTGTGTTTCCCATGCAGTGTTCGTGGACACAATGCCTGGTGATGCAGTGTGACATTTTCACAGAATTGCAGAAATTGTGTTATTTTCATTGTATATATTTTATAACTATACATCTTCTGCTGAACATTACAAAAATAAATTAGAACTGAATGGTCAGTTAATTATTGCTTGTTTTGTTTATCCTGTCATCTGCTCTCTTTATTTTTTTGTCCCACAGCCTTGCATTATGATTATGATTTGTTGGTGATTGGTGGAGGTTCTGGAGGTCTCGCATGTGCCAAAGAAGGTAAGACTCCAGTGTTTGTAATTGAACGACGAAGTCTCTGGATAAAATACAGTATTTCTTTATTTTTTTCCAAATTTTTTCAATTGTGGGTCAGACTTGTAATTGCAGGTGATGCTGTGCAGCTTTGATGAATCCTTTCACGCTGGGGCGGTGGGTGCATTGGCGGTAAAACGCAGCCATTTTTATCGCCCAATGTGAAAGCCCTTGGGGCTTTCACATTGGAGACATAACAGCAACTCCTTCAGGGCGCTTTGCTGGTGCTATTTTTAGCGCTGTAGCGCCTGCAAAGCGCCCCAGTGTGAAAGGGGTCTTTAGTGGATGAAGCTGGCCAGTAATATTCTTGGAACAGCAATAATATATTTTTTAATTTAATTTAAATATTTTAAAGGCCAGTGAAGGTCAGTTCACCTCTATTTTCATAGTCTTGCCTAAATGTTCATTTACAGCAGTTCTTCAGTATGTCTAAATATGAATATGCACCAAAGTAAAACTGGCCATACATGGATTGAAATTGGTTTGGTTCAACATGGACTGGAGGAATTTCGATCCATGAATGGGCAGGCCGCTTTACACAAGGCGATCTGTCGATTGACTTGTGTACAACCAGCCTGTTGGAAAATGTTCTCTTAATCAGTGTTGCCAGCTATATCAGTGCTGATCAGTATATTCTGTCAGTGGGGAAGTTTCCCTGCTGTCAGAATACATTAGTGCAGCAAAAGGGATTGCCCAATCCACATAGATTTTTTGGATGGGGGGAATCAAGTTCTGTATGGCCAGCCTAATGCTGGCCATACACTAGATGAAAAATCTGTGGAAAATCGATCATGTAGACACTTTGTTCGTTCTTCGGCAAGTTAATGGGCACAAATCGTTAATCGTTTGTGATGTTTTTGTGGCAAAAAAACGAATGGCAAGTTTGGAAAACTTCTGCCGAACGAAAGAATAAATTGCAAGGTTAATGCGTTATTCGTCCGTGAAAAAACAAATGGTTGCTACTGCGCATGGGTGAAAAACCTTTAACCTGGAAGGTAAATATTTGTGCCAAAGAACGTTCACGTCAAAAGGTCATGACAAATCTTCCACACCAACAACTATATAACCTGCAACCTTGTCAATCGTCATATACCTATCTTGTAAATAATAGTATAGTACAATATTAAAACTTTATTGCAAATGTCGTGTTTTTTTTTTTTTTTTTTTAATATAAAAGTAAAGAAATAGTGTTACAAACTTTTTTGTGCATCCCTTTTTTTTTTTTTTTTTTTTTTTTTTTTTGAAAATAGCCTCCACAAATGTTTTCTCACATTTTACTTCTGAACATTATACAAACATCAATTATCTCTCATGGTTTTCAAAACTGTAATTTTTTTTTTTTTGACAAGCCTTATCAGTAGTCTTGAGACTTTGGCCTGCAGAATAAACCTGGTTTGAGTTTCTCTTTAACCACTTTCAGACCGGACCAATTTGCTGGTCAAAGACCAGACCCCTTTTTGCGATTCGGCACTGCGTCGCTTTAACTGACAATTGCGCGGTCGTGCGACGTGGCTCCCAAACAAAATTGACGTCCTTTTCTTCCCACAAATAGAGCTTTCTTTTGGTGGTATTTGGTCACCCCTGCGGTTTTTATTTTTTGCGCTATAAACAAAAATAGAGCGACAATTTTGAAAAAAACGCATTATTTTTTACTTTTTGTTATAATAAATATCCCCACAAAAATATATTAAAAATTTTTTTTTCCCTCAGTTTAGGCCGATACGTATTCTTCTACATATTTTTGGTAAAAAAAAATCGCAATAAGCGATTATTGATTGGTTTGCGCAAAAGTTATAGCGTTTACAAAATAGGGATAGTTTTATAGCATTTTTATTAATAATTTTTTATTATTTTTTTTTTTTTTTTTTACTAGTAATGGCGGCAATCAGCGATTTTTATTGTGACTGCGACATTGTGGAGGACCCATCGGACATTTTTAAAACATTTTTGGGACCATTGTCATTTATACAGTAATCACTGCTATATAAATGCAGTGATTCCTGTGTAAATGACACTGGCAGTGAAGGGGTTAACCAGTGGGTGGCAGTGTAGGGGTTAAGTGTTCCTAGGGGTGTGTTACTAACTGTGGGGGGGTTGGGCTTTCATTTAGTGAACACTGATCTCTGCTCCAATCACATGAAGCAGAGATCAGCGTCACTAGTTGCTAGGCAGAATGGAGAAATGCTGTTTACTCGGCATTTCCTCCATTCGGCCGCTCCGTGAGACGATCGCGGGGATGCCCGCGGCGACCGAGTCCGCGGGTCCCGCGACCGGACTCACGGGGGTCCCGACCAGCGCGGGAGCACGCCGCTGGCGGCGCGCTCCCGATGGCCCACGCGTATGACTTTCTTTACTTCGCTGCTATGGGCTCCAGCCCCAGATCTTTTGTAGACATAGCAACGCACCTGCATGTGAGTCAGGTCAAAGATATACAGGCAGGGAGAATACTAAGCTAGGATTGGCAAATTCGAGGTAGTGTCACATGGCAGACTAGGATAGGCCATGTGAATTTTACCTCTGAACCTTCCAGAAACCACCTGAGCCTGCCTATAAAAGGGGGTTCCCTGAAGGGTGCTTCCCACCCAAAAAATAAAAAAAATAATTACATTTTTATTTTTCGTGGCCAATATTGTGTGGTGGTGTCCTCTTGAATTCAAGGGGGACAGTGTATTATGTTAAAAGTGGACTCGAGTTTTTTTATGACTGGGTCTAAAAAAGTGTTAGTGAAATTGAGTTCTTCAGGAAGTAAAATTTTTAAATTTATTTAAAGAGGAGCTGCACCAAAAAAAAAAAAAAATATTAAAAGCCAGCAGCTACTAATATTGCAGCTGCTGACTTTTGATAAAATCACACTTACCTGTCCCAGGGTCCAGCGATGTCGGCGGCAGATGACGAGCGATCGCTTGTCTCGCTGCTGCCACCGCCGCCATCCTCTGTCAGTGAATCAGGAAGTGAAGCATGACTGCTTCACTGCCCGGTTCCCTACTGCACATGCGCGAGTCGCGCTGCGCGTCTCTTATGGTCCCCCGCTGTGTCTCTGGGAACTGTGTTTCCCAGAACACAACAGGGGGGGCGGGGCGTCTGCGGGGGTCTGCGGCGGTCTGGCCGGAAGTGGGTGCAGTTACCTGGATTATCCAGGTAACTGCACCCCCCTCCCCCCTGAAAGGTGCCGATTGTGACACCGGAGGGGGGGGAGGGATCAGATTAGCGGAACTTCCCCTTTAGGGTGAAGAACCGCTTTAAGTTACAGCTTGAGCCGTGGTGGCCAAGCTGGTTTGGAGTGTATAAATATACTTACAATGTTATTTTTTTTTTTTCAAAGTATATTATTATTTTCAGTTCAAAGATTTTATTGTTGTTTAACAGGATAAATACACAGTACAGCATAATAAACTAAAAATTCATGAGATTAATTAAACAACAGCATAAATAGAATAGCAATGTTAAGTCCAGGGGTCTAGCCCCAAGGGCAAGACTCTTGTCAAAGGAGTCCGAGCAAGGATGGAGTAACCCCTAGAAAGGGTAATTAAGACCGGGTACCCCGGAATCACTGGGGTTAGTTTCCTGGGTTACTCCCAAGACCAAAATCTTCAGCTTATGTGGGAGAACAGGTACTGTATGGGTAGAAGTTTTAAGAGTAGAGAGGGGGGAAAAGACTAGGGACCAGGGGAGGAGAAGAGGAAAGCAGGGAAGAGAAAGCAGAGTGGGGCAAGGGGGTGGTCGGCGGGCTCGCACGCACCCAGGACGACGGGCGTCAGGGAATTTCTATTTGGGGAGATGTGTTAAGGCTCCAGAAGACTTGGGTCTAGATTGGGAGGTAGAAAGTGCTCAACCCAAGGCTGCCATGTCTTACTGTGACGTGGTAGATGGTCTAGTATTGTCGCTTCGATTTTACTGTGGATCATGGCTTGGGTAACCCTATTCTTTACTTCTGCTATGTTAAGTGTCTGCGTTTTCCAGGCCTTCGCTATTGTTTGCTTTGCTGCCATGGTTAGTTGAAGGAAAAGGCACAGTTGAGTACGGGTGCAGTTTTGTGGTGCAAGGTTGAGCAAAGCTAATGTGGGGTCAGGTTTCAAGGTGTCACGTAACATTACCGAAGCCATCTGAAATATTGTTGCCCAGAAGCGTTGAGCCACTGGGCACGTCCACCAGATATAAAGGTGGGTACCCGCCTCAGTACATCCTTTAAAACAAGCTGCAGGGTAGCCTAGAACAAACCTGGCAATCCTAGTCGGGACCAGGTACCACCGCATGAGAACTTTAAAGTTTAGCCTCCGAGGCAACAACATTTTGGGTAGCATTTTTAGTGTTGGTCCAGATCCCTGACCAAGTTTCAGCGTCCAGGCCTATACCGAGGTTAGTGGACCGTCGTGTTGCATAGGGCAGCAGGGGAGCGGGAGGGGAAGTGAAGTGGGAATACAGCCGAGAGATGATACCGGGAGCATGCGAGTCCGAGTTGCATATTCTCTCGAATACAGACATTTGATCCTGGTCTGCGTTGGGTTTTGGCAATGATTGTACGAAGTTGGCAATTTGAAGGTAACGGAAGCATTCCTTATGTGGGAGTTGAGTTTGGGCTTGTAGGTCAGGGAAGGATTTAAGTAATTTACCTTTCACCAGGTCACACACTCGATCAAGGCCTGCCCGAGACCAGGCAGCTAACGAGCCAGATTCAGTAAAAGCCGGGTAAAATCGTGGGTGACCTAGAAAGAAAAGAAAAGGAGTATATAAAGATTTGAGCTTCTTAAAGGGTTTGTGAACCGTGTCCCAAACTTGAGAGAATATTGTGTGACAGGATTTGCGACTGCGCCTCTCAGCGAGGGAGGTAGCCACAAGAGATTAGAAATTGTAATGGGGTGGGCATCTATGGCCTCTAGGCTGACCCACAATGGTATTTCAGTTCTCACGTGGTATAGTGCAACTTGAGCCAACTGAGCCGCATAGTAATAGTGACGGAAATTTGGCACACCAAGGCCGCCGTGCGTCGTGGCGATACAGAGTGGACTTGGTTATTCTGGGTCTAATGGAGCCCCAAATGTACCGGTAGGCCCTACTCTGTATGATGCGGTGAAAGTAGGGGGGGACTGCAACCGGGAGAACCCGGTATAAATAGAGCAATTTAGGCAGCATTGACATTTTAATTGCTGCGATCCGGCCCAACCACGAGACACACAACGGTTGCCAGGATGCCAGAAGGGATGTCAACCGCTGTAGCAGAGGGAGATAGTTGTTCTGGAATAGGTGTGTTGGGTTACTCGCCAGGTTAATTCCTAGGTAGGGCATAGACGTTGTGTACCATATAAATGGTAAATTAGTATGTCACCGGTTAAGCTCATCCTGTGGTAGAGACACGTTGAGAGCCTTGGATTTGGCTTGGTTAACTTCCAGGCCCGAAATCCTTGCAAACTTATCCAAAAATTGGCATAAATTGGGGAGGGTGGTATGAGGAGTAGTGACAAACAAAGCATGGTCCGCGAACAAGCACAGATTATGAGTCGTCAAGGCTATTTCTAGACCCCGAATGTTTGGGTCCACTCTGATCAAGGCTGCCTTGTACCTCGTTGAATGGGGAAGTACTCTGAATGGAAACCGACATGTCTCACGTAAGCTTGAGGCTGGGTATACAAGGCATCTATCCGTTTATTATTATTTTAAACCAACAATAAATGGCCGTGTCCAGCTTTTATCCAAAATAAACTCTGTCTGGTGTATTATTTTTGATAAGTTGCCTTCCTGTCTGTTATCCCATGTGTATTTCCACAATAAAGTGCTTGTCCTCAACAGTAGAACTAGCTGAAGTTTTGGTGCACATTTGTGCAAACAATGGCCACATGAACTGAACTATACAAACATGAAAGAAAAAAAACATGGTCAAAATTGACACGTACTAAATTTTAACAGTGTGTCAACCAGAAGCATAAAACTTTTTTGAACAGAGATCAAGTGATCTTTGATTTTCTCTAACGCTGATGAGCACTTCAAAAGATACAGATACCAATCTTTGGGCAGCGAGGGAATTTAATCCCTGTTCCTCAGACAGACGATGTGCTGTTGAAGATAAGAAAAAATAAAGAAAATTATGAAAATGTGTTGGAAATGGAGTTGATGTTAAAGTGTATGTGTAGTGGCTTACCTGTGCTGCTTGTGATGGTATCAGAGGAATGCTGGGCTGGGTCTGCTTCAACATCTGATATAGTTTGCCTGGTTCTACATCGTCCTCTTCATCAGAATCATCTGGTCCTATAGCAGTAGCTGGAGCTGTGTCATCAAACAGAACAATATCCGTTCCTGTTGTCACAGTTCTGTTATCAAAGTGTGGTTTCTTGGGCCTTTCTAGATTTAGGAAAATAAAAAATCATGAAAAAAACATTCATGCTAAAGAATATAGTTTGCATTGATGAAGACATTGCAGAGAGACTACATGGATTGCCTAGCTGAGAGAGCAGAAATTAAGCTAAAATACATTTTTTGATCATTCTGTGTATTTTATGCAACTGGGTTTCCTCCCTATGCTTCAAGTCAGACTATCTCTTGCACAGCTGGTCCTTTGTTCGCTCCACACCATACTTCTTCTCCAGCACATGGACAACCTTCTCCATGATGTTGTCTTTTCTTGTATTAGGCCTGGGGTAGTTTTTGTGCCTCATTGCAGGCTAAATCGTTCGGTAATGGCATGCTCCTTTTCTTCAGCCATTGTTCTGTTGCTAAAGATGGCGCCAGAGGAAGAGGGATGGAGCTTGTAAACTGAACCAAAGAGCGCCATGGTAAACTCCAACCCGGCACACAGAACACTGTCACGTACGATTACACCGACCAGACGAACAGCTACACTGACCAATCCACAGAAGATTTGTCACAACTGAAGGTAAGCAGACCAGTACAATAGTTCTAGGGTATTGTTTGGTGTAGTTTTGCAACTGAACAATGATGCATTGTTTATTATTACAGGATCAATGGTGGACAAATTTACCTCACCAAATTTCCTGCCACAATTTCTTGAAATGTACTGAGACCTTTCATGTCTATGGAAAGTACACTCCAAAGACTATTCCGACCATCAAAAACATAATGAAGCGTATATGAAAATTAGCAGAACTATGCAGAACTATGCACTGTTGTGTATTCCAAAGCAGATATATCCTATGGGACCAAGAAAATTGCAAATCTGCGTACTATATTCAAAAAAGCATTGAATAAAATTAATGAATTCAAAAGATCTGTATAAGATCAAGTATACGTGCCACGCCTGTGGTATTTTGAGAGTCTGTTTTCTAACTGACCAGGAGGAAGCACGACCCTCTGTGTCAACTTTAGACAGTATCAGTGGAAATATTTCCGGAGATGTAAAAGATGGAACATTTGAGGAAATGGCAGACCGTCAGGTAAGTAATCATTTTTTTTTTTTTTTTTTTTTTTTTTTATACAAACACATCAAAATTTAAAATACATGTACCTTTGTACATTTTTATTTTTTAAGGGAAAAAAAAAATGACACCTGTGTTTGTTAAAGAAATAAGAGATAAATACAGGCACTCAAATTTACATATATAATTTAGAGATTGTTTTGCCAATCTACTGCTCCATGACCCAGAAAATATTGCATATAATCCAGGCGATTCTGAGGGGCTATTTGCCTAGAAAGACGTGGTGGAGCACGTCCTAGGTTTAATAGCCCTTCTGTATCATTACGCCACTCACCAGGCATGACATCCCCAGACAGAGTATCTTCCCAGTCCACCAGGGATTGTGGCATGTAGGTGGAACTAGTATGCCTTAAGAAATTATGCAACACACAGCGACAATGAACTATAGTGTAAGTTTTTGGGCTGGCTGTATGGAAGATATGAAAGCGGTTGGCGAAAATACCAAAAGCATTTTCTACAACTCGTCTAGTACAAGATAACCTGTAATTAAAGATTTTTTTTGATCAGGTGTAAGGTTTTTAAGGTCAAATGGTTTCAACACATGGTCAGATAATGCAAACAAGTCATCTGCAACAAATATGAAGTTTAGTCCTTCCACTATGTCCTATTGGAATGGTAGATTTAGAAGTCAATTTTTTAAACAATGAAAGTTTTTCTCAATTATTCCCCCATCTGGATTTCATCAATTTTTGCCAATGTCCACAAAGATAAACTCATACTTTGCTTTCATGATTGCCATTAAGACAATGCTAAAGTAGCATTTGTAATTATAATAGAAGGTGCCAGATTTAGCTGGGGGCGTTATGTGAACATGCTTCCTGTCTATGGCACCACCACAGTTGGCAAAATTCCAATAGTCGTTAAATTGTTTATCTGTTGCTTTCCATTCCTCCACAGATGCCGGTAGCTGTGCATTCTCCATATATTTTGCTTTATTATACAGGATCTATTAGGCAATGAAACACAAACTGTCACATCACCACCAGTAAGCAGGAACAAAAAGAGAAAGACAAGGCAAGAGTCTACAGGCAACTTTCTACTACAAGCATCTTTAGCGTTAAATCTGAAGAGGTATGAATGTGATGACCTGGGTGCATTTGCTGCCAAGAAAATACGCAGGATGTCAGAAGACCAAAAGCAATTACTGAAACCATTACCCATTCAGCTTCTTAATAAAGGGTTAAGAGGGAAGCTGACCACAAATACGCACTTAGCTGAGCACAAAACCACACACACCCAATCATCGCAACTACCTCAACAAATGCATCAGTGGCACGTACCATTCACACAGCAGGATCGTCCACAAAGCAACTGGGAACATGATTATCAGTACACATCTTTGTGAATCACATACATTTGGTTTAAAAGATGTTATTTTTGTCAGTTTGACATGTTATGAACTAGTTTACTGATATGTTTTAGAGCTTCTAAATTCAAAGTTTAACGAAGCAAGCTATACAGTGTTTTGAGAGTTAAAAATAAAAGTACTGTGCCATTACCTTTTAAGTATTCGTCTTGCATGATTCTTATGATGGCTTGACAGGTCTCGGGTATAATGTGGCCAAGCGACTGGGCAGAGATTCCAGTGGTGAACTTGAGGTCTTCAAAACATCATCCAGTACCCAGAAAATAAAGTGTTGCTACCAGTCTCTGCTCCGCTGTGATGCTACTTCTTAAACTGTGTCCTTTTTTGTTATGAGGGGTGACACTTGACTCGGTAGCAGCTGAAAGGACTCATCAGGCATCATCAGATAGTTCCGATAATCATTGGGATTGTTTTCCTTGAGCTCTCTCATATGAGAGAAGTTATCACGGTTCTTCAGCCACTCTTTACTCCATAGCTTTTTGCTTCTGGGCTCCTCTGCTTGCTGTATAGCCATCACTCCAAGCATTACTATGGCAATGGTCCTCCCATCCACATCCATATTGAAGGTGGTGCTGATATAGGTGATGCAGTAGATCTCTACTATGCACAAGGTGCATTCTGACGAACACACATTGCTCCTCTGGGCATATATACGTAAACCACAGGAAGCCACGGTGCAGAGGTCAAACACATTTTGTCACTTCCTTTTTATATGCAAAAACCGCACGAAAAAACGATGCATTGATGTTCATAAACGATTTATTCGAAAATCGTTACCTGATGGCGTGATAGTTTGCTCTCACATACATATGTTTGTTTTTTGAGAGAGCACTCAGCTGATTTTTCGTCTAGTGCATGGCCAGCATAAGACCTAGTACACTCAATAATATAACAGACTTGGTCAGACATGCACCCATCCCGCTTTTCTGTAACACAAGTTTGTGTGAGGAAGCTTGTATTGTGTATGTTTCTCAGCTCTGCTTGCACAGACCACTGCAGTGTAATGGCTGGAAGTGGCATTGTTTTGAAGGATTTTCAAGCAAACATAAATCACAATTCATAACCTGCAGAAATACAGGATTATACAGAGATAAAAAGGCGTGACAAGCTTTAAAATAAAATTTCTATGATAAAAATAGGCTGCCATTGCAAACTTATCGCTGCAAAATGCTAGTTGCTTGTCTGTTGTGCTGACTCATTGGCTTCAGTACTTTGAATGGAACACCCATGTATATCAGGAGAGTCACAGTAAAGTCAAACGTTTTGTATTGACATTTTTGTTCTTGATCATTAATGCAAGAGGGTCCCAGCGTGACTGCCTGCCAATTAGCATTATTAGAAAGCGTGCACAGCATCAGCCCTGATATTTCTAATGACACAAATTTTCCTTAGGGCCTGTACACAGTTGCCACAAAGGATTTGTTCACACAATGTGAGGTGACCTGTGTTTTTCTGCAGTGTATAAATCAGATCACTGCTGAGACACATAAGAACAATTGTTTTCTCTGTGCTTGTTAACATCACAATGCTGGTGTGACCCACTGTGCAATGCAAAGATATGTAACTATGTGATGCTTTAAAGAGGAACTGCAGTCTGCTCACATAATTTGTAATAAAAACATCTTTGCCATTTTTAAGCTTCCCTCTAAGCACTTTGCATATTATTTTATATATACTGTGATTCTGCACTTGCCAAATATGCTGCAGAAATCTCCCTTCACTAAGTCTGGCTGCTTCCATTTTAACTGTGGGTCATTGAAGCTGCTGCCTATTCCCTTCCTGGATTTACACAGAGGCACACACCGAGCTCTGCAGCTCTCTTTGGCCCTCTTTTGACTCACTACCCCCTCCCTTCGTGGCAAACTCTCATGAGAGAGAGAACTGTGCATGATGTCATAAGTCTAGGCTTTTTTCTGCCAGTAAATACCTTATACAGCCCACTTCCTGTTTCTGGTCTGATAAAAAGTTAAAACCATCCAAAAACTATCCAAAGTTAAAACAAGGGCAGAAGATTTAATATATGGAAAGATGAAAAAATGAAGTTCCACTTTAAATACAATATAAAAAAAAAGCAAGCAGTGCTGTCACACTGACAGCTGCCCACACAGTAAAATACTGCCTTTTACCAAGCAGGCTGGTGTGAGCCATTCATAAATAAAACAGGATTTGGGGGGGGGGGGGTCAGTATTATGCGCTCTTTCCCATGGTTATATATATATATATATATATATATGTGTATGTTATATATATTTTTTTACTTTTATAAAGACCATACAAAGTTACACTCCATTCAAGTTTCTGCACTGCAGCTTGTTGCATGTCTGTGATGTGTGATGCAGAAGAATGCTAAGTTTTGGTGTGAACAGGGTACATAGAAAGCAATTGTTTTCTATGCACCCTTGCAGTGACTGGCATTGATCAGGTGCATAAAAAACCCTAGTCATTGCATATGGTGTGAACAGGCTCTAAAATTTAAACTAGTGGCAGATATAAAACCACAAAGAAGGCAGTTGCACATTCATTAATGTGGAGCTCCACCCAAAAGGGGACGTTCCGCTTTAACTACTTCAGCCCCGGAAGATTTTACCCCCTTCCTGACCAGAGCACTTTTTACAATTTGGCACAGCGTCGCTTTAACTGACAATTGCGCGGTCATGCAATGCTGTACCCAAACTAAATATGCTTCCTTTTTCCCCATAAATAGAGCTTTCTTTTGGTGGTATTTGATCACCTCTGTGTTTTTTTTTTTTTTTGCCCTATAAACAAAAAAAGAGCAACAATTTAGAAAAAAATATATTTACTTTTTGCTATAATAAATATCCCCAAATAAAAAAACAAATTTCTTCATCAGTTTAGGCCAATATTTATTCTTCTACATGTTTTTGGTAAAAAAAAATCTATATACGCTTATTACGATTTTTTTTTTTTTATCGGTTTGCACAAAACCTAGTAGGAACACATGATCTCTCCTCTCAGAACATTGCGACCGCCGGCCTTGTGCATCAGTTCCTCGGCAGTGCAGCCTGCTATCCCTGCTTAAAGGGCTGACGTGCAGCTTGCGGGAGCATGCTGACCTGCCGCAATATAATGACAGCGGCTGGCCGGCAAGTACTCCTAGTTTTGACAGGTTCCCACTTCCGCTCCAATTGCCTAGGCGATCCAAGCGGAAGTTCTCCTCTCCCCCTCCCTCCTTGCAATTTTCTGGGACACGTCACAGGTCCCAGAAGATTGCCTGACCATTCAGGAGGCGCAACATGACTCACGCGTGCGCAGTGCACACTCGGCTGTGAAGTTGGAAGCTGTTACAACCGGGTGCCCACAGTTGTAATGCCAGCGATGAGGAGACGGAGAGAATCGAGGTTTTGGGAGGCCACATCACTGGATCCTGGGACAAATGAAAGTGTTTATTAAAAGTCAGCAGCTGCACTTTTTGTAGCTGCTGGCTTTTAACAAACACAAAAACGACTGGAGCTCGACCTTGATAAATCTTTAAATATATTTTATAATTAGCCAAATTTCACTTCTAATTCACTGTACACTAGCACACACACTAGGACAAGGAGGGACAATACAAGGAGTCAGTCAGGTATGCACCAAGATACCTGTGCTGAAAAAGAATATTCCAGCATGAGAAGAGAAGAGGGATAATAAAGAATGGGGGGGAAGAGAATAATAAATTAGCCTTTTTTTTTCCAGATATTTTTTTGCAATATAGTACAGTACAGATTAATACCTTGAACGGTGCAAATATTTGTCAGAAAACAAGCAGTCCACCAATATAAACTAGAAAGAAAGAAGCATCCAGAGGATGTATATCTGCCAAATCGAGTTCAGGGCCGGTTCACCCCATGCCTGCACATGAATTGCAGAGGAATGCGCTGTGCGTTCCTGTGAGATTCAGGCCGCATGCAAAATGCACTCCATTTGCGATCTGCAGTGGCTGTCAATAGTTACCAACACCCCAAATGGAAGTTGTAAATGCAGTGTTTTGCCCGCACCAGATTGCATGGTACTTTTGTATCGAGAAATCTGGTTACAGTGCATTTTAAAAGTAGGTTTGATTTTAGACAATTTAAAATGAAAATAGGCTAAAAATCACACCACACATAACTGTGAGTTAATGTGCAGGCGTGATGTGAACTGCCCCTTAGGGTTATCTGAGTCCAGTGAATCTTCTATATTGTCAATAAACAAGAAAAAAGAGAGTAGAAGGAAAAGAGGGGGGGGGGGGATAGGGGGTCAGTAAAAGAGGAAAAAGGGGGTTTCAGGTAAAAAATTAAGGGAGGTAAGGGAAAAGAAAAGGACAAATGAAGAAAAACAGCCATATACATGTCTCATCATCTGTAGTTAGCAAGGTACACGTCATCTTGAGTTTGGTTTCTCAGAACAAGACATTAGGAAAAACACTTCAATATGATGTGATGCCTAATAGTGTTCTGCATCTATGGGTTGCATCAAAAATAACTCTACAATAAACAACAATGATTATCTCAGAGCCATAGGAGTCGAATCAGTAAGAGTTAAATAACGGAGCTTTGGGGCAAGGCAGGCTCTGCTTCTCATGTTGATGGGGACAAGGGCCTCATCCCCACCAGGGGGCTAATCGGAATCTGGAACCCCCATTTTTAATAAGGGGGGCCCCCAGATTCCGCCCCCCCATGTGAATGAATATCGGGAACATCACCAAAAAAGCGTCACAAGGTAATAAAAACACAGTTTTTGACAATTCTTTTATTAACCGGTTCCTGACCAGCTCATGCATATTTACTACGGCACAATAGCACTGCTGCACGAAACCTCATACGGCATCCCCTTCCAGAGCCGCCAGAGGGCGAGCGCGCACCCGCTGCTCAGCGGGGAACCCGATGCGCATAGCTGTTGGGCACGATCACATGTACAAGAGGCAGCATAGGGATTTGGGTGTGCAAACGCACAAATCCCTGTTCTGTCAGGGGAGAGGAGAAATATCGTTTGTTCCTACGAAGTAGGAAAAACGATATGTCTCCTCCCCCCACTCAGTCCTATCCCTTCACAGTTAGAACACGCTAAGGGAACACACATTTAAACCTTCTATCTATAAAGTTCTTGTGGTAAAACCAAGGAAGCTTAGACTTCTGAAGTGTATCAATGCTTTACTAAACAGGGAATAATCTGCACATACAAACTGTAGGATAAACAATACAACACAACTTAAGAACTTACAAAATATGCCTACAAATATAAGCATGCACAATAAGTACACATAACTAAACAGTTACTCAACTTAGGGTCAAGATGTCCTCCATGGTTCTTTGCTCAGTCCAACTCACAAAGTTCTCCAGCTTCTGTCTCCTCTTTTCCTTTCAAACACCTGTCTTCCCCTGTCCCGAACACATTTTCTTTCAAACACTCCCCAAGCCCCTCCCACCCATTTCCTGCATACACCAACTTAACATCCTGCCTCAGTTATTTACATATCAATGGAGGGGGAAGGGCCTCTGTAAACATATGCTGTTACTAAATCTAACTCTATATTATTGCAATAAAGTCACTATACAAATGGCCATAGCAAAACAAGTGTTAACCCCTTCCCTACCAGTGACATTTGCACAGTAATCAGTGCATTTTTATAGCTCTGACCGCTGTATAAATGTCAGTGGTCCCAAAAATGTGTCAGAAGTGTCCGATCTGTATGTTGCAGTACTGATTAAAAATTGCTGATCACCACCATTACTAGTAAAAAAAAATGTATAAAAATGCCATAAATATTTCCCATAGTATAACTTTTGCGCAAACCAATCAATATAGGCTTTTTGCTCTTCTTTTTTTTTCTCCCCCAGCCCCCAAAAATACGTAGAAGAATATATATTGGCCTAAACTGATGAAGAATTTTTTTTTTAAAAACATTTTTGGGGATATTTATTATAGCAAAAATTAAAAATATATATTTTTTTCAAAATTTTCACTTTTTTTGTTAATAGTGCAAAAAATAAAAAACACAGAGGTGATCAAATACCACCAAAAGAAAGCTCTATTTGTGGGGAAAAAAAGGACGCAAATTTAGTTTGGTTACAATGTTGCACGTTCGTGCAATTGTCAGTTAAAGCGACGCAGTGCCAAATTGTAAAAAGTGCTCTGTTCAGCAAGGGGGTAAAATCTTCCAAGTTCAAGTGGTTAAAAAATAGTCCCCCCCCATGTAAATCCACAGTCAATCATGCCGTCCGCCAGACCTGAAAAAGAAAAAAATAACAGATGCTCCCACCGTCGGTGCAACCCAGCATGCACCGGTCCGTGATGTCACAAGGGGGCAGGGTCATCAGATGAGGTAGCCAGCCTTCACTGATGATGGGAGCGTCTTTGTTATTTTTTTTTCTTTTCCGAGTTTGGTGGGTGGCATGATTGACAATGTATTTACATTGGGGGACACTATTTTTTTTTATTTTTTAATAAAATTGTGTTTTTTTTACCTTGTGACACTTTATTTTTTACCCCATACTCTTTCACAGGGGGGGGAAGAATCTGGGGGCTTTTTAAAGGGGGCTTCCAGATTCCGATAAGGCCCTTGTCCCCATCAACTTTGGGACAAGTTGCTTTGGGGTGCGGGGGGGGGCAGAGTGTCCCATAGCACCCACTCCCCCCTTTTCCTGACCTGCTGGGTCTGGTCTAAATTTTTGGGAGGATCCAACGCAGTGTTTTTTTTTTTCTCCGTAATCAATAATACTTTTTAATTGTCCATTTTTTAATTTTTTTTCCACAATCAGCTGTGAGTGGGGAAGCCCGTCGCGCTTCCCGGCCCCTTTGCTTAACAACCAGCTATTTGTCAAAAAACAGCCTGGGGGTCCCCTGACCCTCTGACTGTTTTTTGACAAATACCGCATGTGATATCGCCAGAAAAACCCTGGTGGTAAATATCGCATGCTTTTGAATGCTCTGGTCTATTTGTGAATTTAACTTAAGAGCTTTTTATGCAGTATTTACCAGCAAGTTTTTTTTTCCCCCGGTAAATACTGAATAATTATTTTTTTTGTGAGAATTGGACTTAATTTGCCTCATGCAATTTATGAAAATTAGTAACATGATACCCTTATCGCATGCGGTAAACGTTTAGTAAATTTACCCCATAAGGCCCATATGTTTTGAAATTGACCGAATGTACCATGAATGCGAGGATAGGTTCATTCATGACTAACATTTAAAGTGGATGTAAACCCGATTCATGAAATTTGAGCTGGGCACAAATATCTGTGGTGTTTTCTTATCTCTCTCCAAGCATCCCATGTGTTTCTTCTGTTCCGTAGCTCTGACAAGTTCTCTGAGATGGGAGATAAAAGTTTGTGTTGTGGAAGGTTGCTATAAATAGATTAGCAGAAAGCTTGCCTTCTCACAGCAGAGCTCTACACATTACTTCCTTCCTTTGCCAATGTGGAGCGGGGGTGTGGGCCTTTCCTGCAATCAGCTGTCTTGGCTGTTTGCCAACAATCCAATCCCAGTGCTGAACAGGACGAGAAAAATCTGTAAAACGGTGTGTACTTTCTATATACATGTAAAATGTATGTAGGTGGTTTTGTTTCATCCCTGTGTATCATCTGAGGCTATTCACTTCACTGGGTATATGTGAGGGTTTACATCCACTTTAAGTTTAAAATGCCAACTCCAAAGAGAGGTAAGGCTGGTTTGGAAGCATGGGTTAGATTAGTAACTGACCCTATGAAAAAGAAAATGTAGTTACATAGGTTGAAAAAACATCCACTAGTTCAGCCAAAAAATAAATAAATCATATAATCCCATATACACAATCCCTCACCCACAGTTGATCCAGAAGAAGGCGCAAAACCCCACCAAAGCATGATTCAATTTGCTACAGCATGGGAAAAAAAATCCTTCCCGATCCCCCGAGAGGCAATCAGATTTTCCCTGGATCAACTTTACCTATAAATGTTAGTAACCAGTAATATTATGTACAATAAATAAAGAATCCAGGCCTTTTTTTAACTGGTTCCCAACCAGCGCACGACGATGTACGTAGACAGAATGGCACGGGCAGGCATATTGGCGTACAGGTACGTCCAATCTTCAATGCCGCCCTGCCATCGGGAGCATGCCGCCGGCGGCGCGCTCCCGCGCTGGTCGGGACCCCCGTGAGTCCGGTCGCGGGACCCGCGGACTCGATCGTCGTGGGCATACCCGCGATCGTCTCACGGGACGGCTGAATGGAGGAAATGCCGTGTAAACAGCATTTCTCCATTCTGCCTAGCAACTAGTGACGCTGATCTCTGCTCCATGTGATTGGAGCAGAGATCAGTGCTCACTAAATGAAAGCCCAACCCCCCCACAGTTAGTAACACACCCCTAGGAACACTTAACCCCTACACTGCCACCCACTGGTTAACCCCTTCACTGCCAGTGTCATTTACACAGGAATCACTGCATTTATATAGCAGTGATTACTGTGTAAATTACAATGGTCCCAAAAATGTGTCAAAAATGTCCGATGGGGGATATTTATTATAACAAAAAGTAAAAAATAATGCGTTTTTTTCAAAATTGTCGCTCTATTTTTGTTTATAGCGCAAAAAATAAAACCCACAGGGGTGATCAAATACCACCAAAAGATTTGTGGGAAAAAAAGGCCGTCAATTTTGTTTGGGAGCCACGTCGCACGACAGCGCAATTGTCAGTTAAAGCGACGCAGTGCCGAATCGCAAAAAGTGGTCTGGTCTTTGATATACCAGCAAAATGGTCCGGTCTGTAAGTGGTTAAAGCAATCTACTGAGCTGTCCAGAACCACCTCTGGAGGGAGTCTATTCCACATTTTCACAGCTCTTTCTGTGAAGAAACCTTTCCATATTTTGGCAATTAAATTTTTTTTCCTCTAGACGTAAAGCACGCCCCTTTGTCCTCTGTGATGACCTTAAAGTGAATAATGCAATACCAGGTTCACTATATGGACCACATATGTATCTGTACACATTGATCACATCCCCCCCCTTAATCTATTTATTTCCTCTAATCTATCCTCATAGCCGAGGTCCTCCATGCCTCTTATCAGTTTGGTTCTCTGCACCTTCTCCAGTTCCCCCATATCTTTTTTTGAGAACTGGTGCCCAAAACTGAACTGCATATTCCAGATGAGGCCTTACTGATGATTTGTACAGGGGCAAAATGATATCTCCCCCCCCCCCACCACCACCACCATGCCTCTGCCTGATCCCATCCATCCCACCACCATGCCTCTGCTCGATCCCATCCATCCCACCACCATGCCTCTGCCTGATCCAATCCATCCCACCACCGTGCCTCTGCCCGATCCTATCCATCCCACCACCATGCCTCTGCCCGATCCCATCCATCCAACCACCATGCCTCTGCAGATCCCATCCATCCCACCACCATGCCTCTGCCCAGTCCCATCCATCCCACCACCATGCCTCTGCCCGATCCCATCCATACCACCACTATGCCTCTGCTCAATCCCATCTATCCCACCACCATGCCTCTGCCTGATCCCATCCATCACACCACCATGCCTCTGCCTGATCCCATCTATCCCACCACCATGCCTCTGCCTGATCCCATCTATCCCACCACCATGCCTCTGCCACTGATCCCTTTGGTCCCATCTATCCCCCGGCCCCTGATTCCATCCTACCCACCATCCCTCTGCTCTGCCCCTGATTCCATCCTACCCACCATCCCTCGGCCCCTGATTTCATCCTACCCACCACCCCTCTGCTCCTGATTTCATCCTACCCACCATCCCTCTGCCCCTGATTTCATCCTACCGACCATCCCTCTGCCCCTGAATTCCATCCTACCCACCATCCCTCTGCCCCTGATTCCATCCTACCCACCATCCCCCTCCCCTGCCCCTGATCCCCCCCATCCCCCCACCACCAGCCTTCTACCTGATCCCAACCCTCTGTCACTATCACTTATATTTTGTGCATCAAAACTATATTTATAGTATAATTAAGGGACTGTTTTTCATGTTTTGAATAAAGTTTAATTTCTGCATGATGCTGATTAATGCCATAAACAATTCTATATTGTTCTAGCGATCCAGCTGCACTGTTTTGCTTTTCTTGTCCGGCCAAAATTGCACAATTGTTTTTCATGGATAAATGTCATGTTTTTATTTGCAGCTGCCCAACATGGAGGGAGAGTTGCAGTGTTAGACTATGTGGAGCCATCCCCCAAAGGTACGATCATATGGTAAACTTTGTGCGTTAAAAACAAATACATCATACATTTTCAGGTGTTTAATAAGTGCAGTAATCCAATCAGATTTCAGCTGTTTTTCATCAGGTTAGAGCAGTCTGAATTCCATTTGCCATGGTGACTGGAAAAAGTCTCATAATAAGCAAGTGTCCTAATATCCCACACATAAGCTCGCCACGCAAACCCTCTAGTTAGGTTGGTTACCAGCCACTGTGTGTGTGTATATGTATGAATGTAATATATACAGTGCCTTGCGAAAGTATTTGGCCCCCTTGAACTTTTCAACCTTTTGCCACATTTCAGGCTTTAAACATAAAGATATAAAATTTTTATTTTTTGTGAAGAATCACCAACAAGTGGGACACAATTGTGAAGTGGAACGAAATCTATTGGATATTTTAAACTTTTTTTAGCAAATAAAAAACTGAAAAGTGCAAAATTATTCGGCCCCTTTACTTTCAGTGCAACAAACTCACTCCAGAAGTTCAGCGAGGATCTCTGAATGATCCAATGTTGTCCTAAATTACTGATGGTGATAAATAGAATCCACCTGTGTGTAATCAAGTCTCTGTATAAATGCACCTGCTCTGTGATAATCTCAGGGTTCTGTTGAAAGTGCAGAGAGCATCATGAAAACCAAGGAACACACCAGGCAGGTCCGTAATACTGTTGTGAAGAAGTTTAAAGCCGGATTTGGATACAAAAAGATTTCCCAAGCTTTAAACATCCCAAGGAGCACTGTGCAAGCGATCATTTTGAAATGGAAGGAGTATCAGACCACTGCAAATCTACCAAGACCTGGCTGTCCCTCTAAACTTTCAGCTCAGACAAGGAGAAGACTGATCAGAGATGCAGCCAAGAGGCCCATGATCACTCTGGATGAACTGCAGAGAACTACAGCTGAGGTGGGAGAGTCTGTCCATAGGACAACAATCACTCGTACACTGCACAAATCTGGCCTTTATGGAAGAGTGGCAAGAAGAAAGCCATTTCTCAAAGATATCCATAAAAAGTCTCTTCTAAAGTTTGCCACAAGCCACCTGGGAAACACACCAAACATGTGGAAGAAGGTGTTCTGGTCAGATGGAACCAAAATCGAACTTTTTGCCCACAATGCAAAACGATATGTTTGGGGTAAAAGCAACACAGCTCATCACCCTCAACACACCATCCCCACTGTCAAACATGGTGGTGGCAGCATCATGGTTTGGGCCTGCTTTTCTTCAGCAGGGGGAAGATGGTTAAAATTGAGGGGAAGATGGATGCAGCCAAATACAGGACCATTCTGGATGAAAACCTGTTGGAGTCTGCAAAAGACCTGAAACTGGGACAGAGATTTATCTTCCAACAAGACAATGATCCCAAACATACAGCAAAATCTACAAAGGAATGGTTCACAAATAAACGTATCCAGGTGTTAGAATGGCCAAGTCAAAGTCCAGACCTGAATCCAATCGAGAATCTGTGGAAAGAGCTGAAAACTGCTGTTCACAAACGCTCTCCATCCAACCTCACTGAGCTCGAGCTGTTTTGCAAGGAAGAATGGGCAAGAATTTCAGTCTCTCGATGTGCAAAACTAATAGAGACATACCCCAAGCGACTTGCAGCTGTAATCGCAGCAAAAGGTGGCTCTACAAAGTATTAAATACAAGAGGGCCAAATAATTTTGCACGCCCCACTTTTCATTTTTTTATTAGTTAAAAAAGTTTCAAAAATCCAATAGATTTCGTTCCACTTCACAATTGTGTCCCTTTTGTTGGTGATTCTTCACAAAAAATAAACATTTTATATCTTTATGTTTGAAGCCTGAAATGTGGCAAAAGGTTGAAAAGTTCAAGGGGGCCGAATACTTTCGCAAGGCACTGTGTATATATATATATATATATCTGTCATATTGTGATTGTGAGTTAGGGGAGAGAACTGATCATATGGCTCATGTGGGGGTCAAAACTGGATATGTTGTTGCTGGCTCCTAACCTTTTGGAACTTCTCCTTGCTTTTGGAAAAATGTGTCCACACCAGTGATAAGCTATCAGTCATATAAGCATAGGCAGTCAACCATAATGTCATATAGTGTGTGCACACAATATAAAATACAGATAATCAGCTAGTTATGGAAGTGAGAGTAGTGCGTAAAATTTGAAAGTGATCAAATGTACTCACAGACAAAACTCTTGGGGATAGTATCCTGTCAAAGCAAACCAACCCTCTGGATATTATAGAGACTACCTTAGCCACAGGCATATCACCGCCAACCATCCTCAGCATCAGAGCAGAAACATCAAACGGAGGGAGAGTAACCGAGCGGTGACTGACTAAGAGTAAGAGGATTTTGCTTTTGGCCAGGCAGTCTGCTTACCATCCAGAGGGTTAGTTTGCTTTGACAGACATTCAGATTGTACAACGCTATCCCCAGGTGTTTTGTAATCAATAAATGGATCAGGAACTTCTACACTATGGATGCCTTTGCTCAGCTCTTTTGCTTTGTTTAAAAGGGAATATCAATTTGTCTGGCACTAACTACACACATAAAACTCCCTTTCTAGAAAGGAAATGGAATTTAGTGCCCTGATAACCATAAAAGGGTTACCTTTTGAAAGCTGCCACTACACATTGGTGTTGATTTGTAGCTTTGTTAGCTTTGTAAGTGAGGTAAAGCTCTGCTGACATCCATCATCCAATCAAAATACAGCATATGCATGTTTGTTTATTTTTTTTCTTAGGCACTAAATGGGGAATCGGAGGTACATGTGTAAATGTTGGCTGCATTCCCAAAAAACTGATGCACCAGGCTGCTCTGCTGGGAGGTGCCCTGAAAGATGCCCCCCATTATGGCTGGAATGTACCTTCTCCAATACAACATGACTGGTAATGTGTTCGATCCTTATCCTGTTGTGATCATGCTCTAAACATGGCTGCAGTGTTAAATACCCTGAACTATACTGCACATCGACTTTACTATTGCACTAACCTTAACAAGCATTTTAAATACCATTTTCGTTATTTTGTTTATCCAAAATCTTCCACTCAAAGTAAGTGTAAAAAAGTGGAAATGAATTTTGAAGTGATGTCAGATGCCATAAACTTTTAAAAATCTTGTCTTATGGCTCCCCCTTGTGTCTGAGGTCTTACAGTACATCATAGCCTGTCTAAATTTGTTCATTAAGGCCCCAGAGGGATCTATTTACAAAGTAGCACATTCACTATATTGCTGCCTTTTTCATTATCTTTTCCTATTTACATCCCTTTACTTGTGTGTGTGTGTTTTTTTTTTCTTTTTTTTTCTCTCCGCTCTCTTTTTTGCTTTTTGTTGCAACATTGTTATCATGGCAAAATTAGACCACCTTATGGAATTTTCCAGTTTTAAAATAACCTCTTCCAGCATCCAATATTTCACCTTATTTCATGACTCCAAAATGTAATTTATTACTTTCAGCGAATGGAGAGAGAGGGAACTTTCCTCCAGCACATGGTTTTTGTTTTTTTTTTCCCCCTGATTTTAAGGACCTATTTATTTGTGTCCATTTTGATGCAGCATAGCATATGCATGAAAAGGCATTTGAAGTAGAAATCCCCATTCTTTTTTATGAGAATGGCTCATATCTAAGCTTTACAGTTTAGTATGAAAGGGAAAGGAAATGGGCTTATGCACATCTAATTCTGCATGCAAACATTAGAGTGTGAATCCAGATTTCACATGATTTTATTTTTCCTGCCTGTCACCTCAGGTTTTTTTTTTCATACACTGGAGGTATATTTAACCACAAAAAATGTAAATTATGTGATGGAGTGATTTCAATGGCTGTTTTATAATTTTCAGCTACACGACAAGCGTTTCTCAGTGTCAGTTTCTGAGGTTTCTGAGGTTCTAAATGTATATGCTGAATGTCTAGATATGTTTATACAGTACAGATTACATTGTGCTGATTGCCCTAGCTGTAAATGTAGGTAAGTGGTTTACCCGACCTTTTTTAGGTCAACATGTTGTTAACATGTATAACACAGAGCACAAACATCTACATAGAAAGATATGCCTTCTGTGGTAAAAGAATAAACAGTTAAAAAAAAAAAAAATACTAGTTAAACAGTGCACATGATTCCCCTAATTGGAGGTGTCTGGTATGCCGAAGGGTGAAGATGTTAAAGAAGCTCACAGCTGCAGTAACAGCCATGAGCTTGTTTCTGTTTTCAATCAGAGGTCCTGGCTCTTTACTGTAAAAGTAATCTATGGATCCATCAGATCATGTTTACATAGATTGCAGCTGGCACTCCCCTTGGTAGTTCCAGGGCTTTCCTACTCCTTCCAGGAGTCTGGGACCAAGTGACACCAGGATAGCAAGCAGGAGGAGCTTGGGGGATATCTGATCCCAGATCTCCTCTGCAGGAGGGTGTAATCTGGAAGCACTCCGCTTTGAACACTTCTGGTCCTGATTTGTCAGAACCCTGCCTAGAGAGCCAGGTAAGCAGTGGATTGAATTGTAGCAGAGTGCAGGGGAGACATAATGGGTTGATTTTCAGAGGCCTCTTTCACATGGCCGATCCGTTCAGGTCCGCCTGTCAGTTTTCCAGGCGGACCTGAACGGATGCTCCATAGAGGTCTATGGAGCGTCAGATGTCAGCGATGACATGTCCGCTGACATCCGACCCACTCCGATCTGAAAAGTGTGACGGAGGAAAAACCTACGTTTCCTTCCGTCATCGGATCTGGTGTGGTCTGTTATCATAAAAACCCCCATAGGGGAGAGCAGCGCTCTGACAGGCCCGTCCCTGCGCAGTGTGCAGAGACGGACCTGTCATCTTCCTGCTTAGTGGGGATCAACGGAGCGATCCCCGCTGAGCAAGCAGATATCCGCGGGGCGGATCATCACTGATACGCCCCATGTGAAAGGACCCTAAGACGGGAGAGTGCAAAATCTGGAGCAGCTGTGCATAGAAACCAATCGCTTTCTAACTTCAGCTTGTTCAATTAAGCTTTGACAATAATACCTGGAAGCTGATTGGTTTCTATGCAGAGCTGCACAAAATGTAGCACTCTCCAGTTTTAGAAAATCAACCCCTATGGGTCTAATCGACCTCTGATGTATACATGAAGAGTACCTGTCACCTATTGAATGCAATCATATAGGGGGCTTGTTAGCCCCATTGTGATACCAATAGGGTTAAAATGAAAAAGAAAAGTGGTACATTAAAAATATAAAATAAATAAAAATAACTAAAATAATTAACCCTCCCCATCACTTATCTGTGTAGGGCATGCACGTGTATGTAAACAAAAATTGGGCAAGCATATCACTGTGCATGGCAGAGTAAAAGCAATAATTCTAGGTCCCTCATATACAGTTACTCTAAACTCGCAAGCTGTAAAGCGTCGCCTATTGATAATTTGGGGTATTGCAATTTATCAGTGTTGCGTGGACACACAGCATTGAGACCTTACACATTTTGGTATCTATTATTTATTTGACTTAACCTCTGTCTTTTATTTTGTACAAGAAATTTAGGAATTATATTGTGTTTGTGTGCAATAAAATTAATTTTAGTGTTTTTTTTCATGAAAATACAAATTTAAAAAACAATTGTGCAAATACCATGCAACTTAAAAACCTTTTCAACTGCCATCGTTTTATTCTACAGAGCCCCTGCTTTTAGAAAAAAAAAAAAAGTAACAAAATGCAGATTTTGACGCGTGACAAAATAGGAACAAATTGCTTGTGAAGTGGTTTTAAATTTAGTTTTTTGTAAAGCTTATACGTTTTTAAACTGTGTTACATCTCTATCTTTACAATTCTAAAATATAGACAGCAGACGTGAGGGTGACGAGTCACCGCTCTGATTTATTGTGTGCAAAGCTTGAGCTATGTACACAAAAGGCTTTGTTTTTAGCTAAGCAGATCAGACCAAAAAAGGGCTCATAGCTCCCCCTGCTGGCTAAAAATAAAAATGCCAGACTTTTAAATGCGGTATTTTAGATAAAAGAACAACATTTTTGAAAATTTTGATTTTTATTCTGACTATAGTGAATAAAAGAAAACATTTGTGAAACCACTATAAATCCCATTTAACTTACCCAGGTGTGAAAGTAGTGTAGATGTTTTTGTCTTTTTAAATATTTTTTTCTTACCTAAATTCAGGTCAAAAATGGCACAAGCTGTTCAAAATTATGTGAAATCATTAAACTGGGGACACAGAGTACAACTGCAAGACAAGTAAGTCAGTTTTAATTCTTCAAACCGGAAAATCTTATCCTTTAAGCATGCTAAAATGATATCACAGTTTATACTGTATGTTCTTGCTTCTTATAGTGACTATCCGCACAGAGTCACTTACATGTAAAACAAACCTGCAAAAAGAAGACTGCATATATTTACCTATCTGGTGGCCTGTTTTTTGAAAAGCTACTGATTCACTGTCACCGTCTTCTACAAACATTTGACTGACCAGAAGGCTTCATCCGCTGTCTCCTATATCCTGCAGTCATTTTTCATATTTTGTTTTCCACAGTGACCCTTTGCTGACATGGTTTTATTGACAGCAAAATAGTCAAAATAAATGTATTCTTTTAAAGGAGAACTAAATAATTTCATATAAATTGGTGCATTTTAATTTGGCATGTCTCTGATAATGTTACTGTGACCCAAAGTGAATTTGGGATGCAAATTAAAATGGAGGCTTTGGTTATTTATTTAATGTTAAACCAAATTATTCGAATTTTAAGCCTATTTTTGTGCAGTCTTTACTCTTAAATTTACAGGGTTAATTTCAGTGCCTCACTATGTGGTTTATTGTAATAACTGATCTAGTGTTTTTTTCTGTCAACAGGAAGGTTAAGTATTTTAACCTGAAGGCCAGTTTTATTGATGAGCATACAGTACGTGGAATAACTAGCATGGGAAAAGAGGTTTGTTTCTCAAAGCGGCGATTTGTAATGTGTGTGTGTGTGTGTGTGTATATGTATGTATGTGTGTGTTGGCCCGTCTCTCATTCCAGTTGCCTGCCATTATAACTGCTCCATATCTGGTCATTTATGTTCTTAGATTGTTATGTGCAGTCTATACTGCAGGCAGCCAAATAGTTGTCAAATGACGTGTTCCCACTTAACGCGTGTTTGAAATCGTGCGAGTTCAGCTGATCAAACCCGCATATCAGTGCGAGTTCAGGGGCAATTTGAAAGACATCTGTGCGGGTTCATGCACAGTTGTCTATTGAAATCGCACCTGAAGTCACCAAAAATAGTGCAGAAACTACTTTTGGAATTTGGTGTGGTGCCGCAAAGTCAGCATCGCACCAATTGGGACAGTGCCATTGCCCGCAATAGGCTGCAATTTGGCATGCGATTTGACATGTCAAATCACGCTGATGCAAACAGGGGCTTTGCCTGCAGCCAGTCTAATAGTTGACAAATGACATTAAGCCCTCGTTCACACTGAACGTGTGTATCAAACCTGCTTTTAAGTGTGAGTTCGAGGACGAGTTAAAGGCATCTGTGCGGGTTCATGCACAGATGTCTATTAAAATCCCCCCGAGGTTGTCAAAAGTAGTGCAGGAACTGCTTTTGGAAATGGGTGCGGCGTAGCAAAGTCGGCGTTGCCCCGATTGGGACAGTGTCATTGCCGGAAATAGGCTGTGGTGTCAAAACGTGCCGATGTGAATGGGGGCAGCCAAATGGTTATCAAATGACATTAGGCCCTTGTTCACACTGGATGCGGGTTTGAAATTTAAGTGTTGTGGGTTGATCTGAATCTGGCAGTTCATGCAAAGAGACCAACTAACATTTTGCAACTGAAAAAACATTGAAATGAAGGAGTGGTAAAAAGTAAGGGGGCAATACCAGCTTCTTATGCCAAGGGTATACTTTTCCCACAGTATACTATAACATTGACACATCTGTTCAGTATATTTTAAAAATTATACATTTTACTTTTGTTTTTATTCAAGTATTTGTCCACCTTTGATCTGCTATGAACTCGCAGGATTTCAAAGCCTTGTTTTTAGTGTGAACGAGGGCTAATGCATATTTCCATTTTGTGTGGTATTTGTACCTTTTTAAAGCTCTGCCATTGCATCAATGTGTAATATGCATTAAAGTTCACCTGTACCTAGACTATGCAAATTCAATTATTGCTGTCATCTGAAAAAGTAAGTA
This sequence comes from Lithobates pipiens, assembly GCF_037356315.1. Lineage (NCBI taxonomy): Eukaryota > Metazoa > Chordata > Amphibia > Anura > Ranidae > Lithobates > Lithobates pipiens. The sequence goes on along the minus strand of NW_027507790.1, from coordinate 52,189,163 downwards.
GTGGAAATTGTTAGTTTATTTCAACAAATATGAACAGGCAATCATAAGACCTTTATTCAAACTGTACGTACAGAGAAAATAAATCTGTATGAGTAAATGATACATAAAAACAGATACAGTGTATTCAGTTTCGCCGCTCAAAAATAAAAATAATGCAGATCTGTCATATGGAAAAGTAAGAACACCCTAATGCCTGGTACACATGATGAGATTATTGGACAAATGATCGTCTGTTGTTTTTCTGCATGCTATACTCAATAGAATATAAAGAGGTTACTAGAGTTAAGAAAATTGTCATATGACAGAATAAAAATTCGGAAGCAATGTATTGCATTTGTGGTCAACAACTGTACTGATTAAACAAAAATGGTATGATCTGGTATCGTCTAAGAATTTTTTCTTTTTTTTTTTTTGTGCTTGTCCCATTGGATAATTTTGCATGAATTGTTGTAATCTGCTCTCGAAAGCTGTTTACTAATGATCAGATTATCGTACGATCACTTCGAAAGCAGTATTTTTCGTACAATTTTCTGATCATGTGTATGGGCCATTATATGTACCACCACTTCCACTCCATATAATTAGAATTAGGTGTTTTAAATTTGGTGGCAATCATTAGAACCTTTTTATGGAGTATGCAGATGGAACATTGCACCTCTGATCCACTGATGGCAGATAAAATGCTTTGCCGGCTCGTTGGGGAAAAAAATAATAAATGCACTTTTTTTCTGCAAAAATATGTGCATTCATTATTTTTTCCCCAAAGGTGGACATAGCCTTTAAACCTCAGACCTCTATGGCCTGGTGACATTTATGCCAAGGTCAAGGTTGCTTTGCTCCTTCAGGGTCTTGGCAGAGTGCAGTCATCAGATATCATGCTGAATTTATATTGACTTCAAAGTGTGTTTAATGAGAATGTGAGCCATCTGTCTGAAAGATGGAATTAAACCAGAAATGTATCTTTCAATATGATAATATTTCGAAGCACACTAGCAAATCAACCATTGAATGGCTCAAAGTAGTAGAAATGAAGGTTTATGGACTGGCCTAGTCAAAGCCCAAATTTTAATTTCTTTAAAGTGGTGTGGGTTTATCTGAAACTGGCAGTTCACGCAACTAGCATCTTGCAACAGAAACATTTTCAGTTTGAATGAAGGTGTAGTCAAAAAGTAATTTCATGGTAAAGGGGGCAGCACCAGCTTTTGATGCCAAAGGTATACTTTTTCCACAGTACACCATTACATTCACACATCTCTCACATTTTCCTTGTGTTTTTATTCAAGTATGTCAACTTTGATCAGCTATGAATGAAATAGTAAATATAATGGGGTTAACTTACTAAAATTGAAGAATGCAAAATCAGGTACAACTCTGCACAGAAATCAACTAGCTTCCAGTTTTCCTTGTCAAAGCTTTAAAGTGATTATAAGGGTTTTTTTTTTTTTTTAATAACAAACATATACTTACCTCCACTATGCATCTCGTTTTACACAGAGCGGCCCCAAACCTGCTCTTCTGGTGTCCCCCGGTAGCTCTCGCGGCTCCTTCCCTCATCAGATAACCCCCTGGGACAAGCACTCTCTCGGGGGATTACGTTGCGGGCGTGCTCCCGAGTCCAAATGCAGGACTCGACCCTGCCCCCCGGCGTCCGTGTCATTGGATTTGATTGACAGAAGCTCAGCCATTGGCTCCCGCTACTATCAATCTATCCAGTGAAGAGCTGAGAATCCAGGGCTCAGGTATGTAAAACGCTGGGGGGGGGGGGGGGGGATACATTAAGGTGAAAAAACACATAGGTTTACAACCCCTTTATTTGAAAAATCTGAAGTTAGAAACTCGTTGGCTACCATGCACAGCTGCACCAGATTCTGAGTACACCAATTTTAGTAAATCAACCTCAATGCAACAATACCTTCAGGTTGGGTTCACACTGGTATGACACGACTGTTGTACGACTGTCATCCTACATTTGCCCTGCGACATCGTCCTGCTTCCATCGGACTTGAATGAACAAGATAAGATTTTGCTCAGAATTTGAGATAGTACAACTTGTCCTTTGAGCAACCAAAACAATCCCAGAATGACATAAATTCCTTTTTACTGCTGCTGTAATCACCATGTTGGACGTCACAAGTCGGATAGTTAGGACAAGGATCCTATTTTGGTCCGACTTCAGTGATATTCAATGGGCTGAAGTCAGACCAAAGGAGTGCAGGGAGCATTTTCAAAGTCAGACCGACTTGTGTCGGACCAGTTAAGATGGCTCTCATAGGGAAACATTGATTTTCACACGTGCTGCGACATGAGCTCCCAATGTTGGAGCGTTTGTCATACGAGTGTGAACCCAGCCTTAGGCCCCTTTCACACTTGTGCTACCTCAAAGTCGCATGATTTTGCGGCCAAGAGCATACCAGGCCCTTCGGTCTGGCATGGAATTTAAGGGGGACCCCCTCACCGAATCCCCCCCCCCCCCCAGATCCATACCAGACCCTTATCTGAGTACACAGCCCAGCAGGTCAGGAAAGGGGGGTCTTCTTCGCTGTCTTCTCCCTCTGTTGCTCTTCTGATGTTGAAAATCACCCACCCCCCCGTGTTGAGGACACGCGGCCTGGTATGGTTCGGGGGGAGGCGCTTGCTCCCCCTTTCCTAACCTGCCGGGCTGTGTGCTCGGATAGGGGTGTGGTATGGGTTTTGGGGGGACCCCCACACTGTTTTTTCAGAGTGGGGGTTCCCTCTAAAATCCCGACCAGACTGAAGGGCCTGGTATGGTCTTAGAGGGGGAACCCATGCCTTTTTTTATTTTTTTTATTTGGCGTTGAGTTCCCCTTCAAGATCAGAGCACAAGTCACATGCCAAAGTCGGATCAGTTAATACGGCAATCCAACTTTGATCGGACTTCAGTGATATTCAATGGGCTGAAGTAGGATCAAAGTCAGACCGAAGTAGTGCAGGGACTACTTTTGAAGTCGGCATGACTTGAAGTCGTACTAGTATGAATGGTTGTGATTGGAAATCATGGGGAATGACTTGTCATGCTACTTTGCAGTCCCAAATCGTGGGACAAATCGTACAAGTGTGAAAGGGGACTTAGGCTGGGTTCACACTGATACGACAGGACTGTGTACGACCATCAGTCCTACTTCCAACCTTCTTGAATGAACAAGATAAGATTTTGCTCTGACTTTGGGATAGTACAACTTGTCCTTTGACCAATCAAAACAATCCCAGAGTGACATAAATTCCTTTTCTTTATCGTACATCATGGGACACAGAGCCTTAAGTAATTACTTAATGGGTTATAGGCCACCTTCAGGTAATGGACACAAGTATACCCAATCCAGGAAGTTTACTCCCTATATAACCCCTCCTCCTTCCAGGGGCACATCAGTTTTTTCGCCAGTGTCTAAGGTGTTGGTCATGAGTAAAGATGTGCTCTGAGGAGCTCCAGGAGGGATCCATGCTGGATTTAAATAGCCTCCATACACCAGATCCATCCAAAGTGCCATTGAGGCCTAAGTGGATGGTACCTGGGCCTCGTATACAAAGCACGAGGTTTTGCCTGTAACACCTCTTTTTGTAGGGCTGGACCCCAGGAACCCAGGGCTTGGGTCTTGCTACATTACCTAAAGCTTTCCTGGTGGGCTGCTTTACAGGTCCAAGGGAGTTGGAGCCTCAATATTTAGGGACCCAGTCCTTGAAGGTTTGCTAAACGCAGCCCGCTGTGAAGGTTGGATTGTCTGTTAATTCAGCAAATCCTACGGTGGGGATAAGGTAAGGGAAGAAACTTAGGTACTAAAAACACCTATGTATTGTTCTTCAAGGGAATTTTTTTTTGTCATGCCTTAATTCTCCACTAAAAGGACTCTATGCACATACCTTACTCTGTTGTCTTCACTGTAAAGCTCATTCAGTCTGTGTGTGGCCACAGCAGCATGTGCAAGGGAATTTTTATCAGGTAAAAGGAAATCTGCCAAATGTTTTCTTTCTCCCCCCTGAAGGGACCAGAGGGTTAGGGGGACATCAGCGGTGTACCCCCCTTACATTACCCCCCCCCCCCACGTGGGGAGTGCGGAGGTTCCGCTGGTAATGTTACTGTTTTTAATTCTGTTACTGTGTTGTGCCTGCTGCTAAACAGGTCTCTGCCTCCCCTCCCCCGCCCTCGTGTTGGGTTGTAGACCCGAAAAACGCCGAGCACGAGCGCAGGAACATTTTTAAATGAAAAAAGGGGCGGGATTTTTGGAAGGGGAGGGGCCTAAGCACGGTGCCGTGAACGTCCATGAGGACGCACGGCAGGCAAAACAGATAAAAATGCAGCTGTGACAGTCTCTCCTCGGCTGACGAAGAAGGAACAAGAAGCCTGCACACAGGGACACAGGAGCTATGGAACATGTGAGGGTTGCAAGCTGGCATTCCTGATACAGGAAGGACACTTTTTTTTTCCCCAGCACTAGGCAGAACTTTATAGCGGCTTTAAATGTCATGACTATAGTCGGCAATTAAGTGCAATTATAAAGTGCCTCTGTTTTGTGCTTAGGACTATGCCTACCAAAAAAGTAAAGGTTTTACACCCAGGTGTCAGGATCTCGAGTCGCATTTCCACATTGTCATCCTCGCCTGAATTACCAGTTATGGCAAGCCAGTGTGAGCCTTTGGAACAAATTGATGGTGCAACTGCTTATCACATCTCAGCCCCGTGACTGAAGATGTCCTTTTCCTCCACCCTGCAGGGTCTGGAATGAAGATTAGCAACTTTAATTGCATCCTCCATTCAAATGGATAGGAAGCATGCTAGATCCCCCTCCCCCACTTCAGAACCTTTGCAAGGGGAACCGTGGGCTCAGGGTGAGGTGTTACCCTCAATCGATCAGGAGGAAAAATAAACTGATGATTCCTCTGTGGAGGAAACAACGGTAGATAAACCTTTTTCAGCCTTGTTTCTCCCTTGGGTTCCTTAAAACCTTCTCAGCCCTTGCATGCGTTTCCTGCACATGCATTACTAGAACAGCTTATTTTTGCTGAATGGGTTCACCCGCATAAGCATTTTCTCCCTCCTAAGAGATTTTCAATTCTCTATCCCCTGGAGGAGAAATTCTCCAAAAAATGGAAAGTACCAGCAGTTGACGCTACGATTTTCAGTGTGAATAAAGGCCTAACTTGTCCTGTAGACAATGCACAAATGCTTAAGGATCCAACAGATAAAAAGTTGGAATCCCTGATAAAATCTACTTTTTCCTTGGCAGGTGCTGCAATAGGTATCTGTCAATCACTAAAGGACCAATTTAAACAGGCCCTTAGAGAGGTTCCTGCACAACAAGCTTGGGAATTGGCTGAACTACCAAAAGCATTATGTTTTGCCATAGATGCCATTAAAGATTATATTCACCAGCGTCCTGCCTTACTCTTGTGCTTGTGCATATGTGTAGAATCCTGTGGTTAAAAAATTGGTCAACAGAAGCACCATGTAAAAACCTCCTAACTGGGTTCCCTTTTTCATGGGGAGCGGCTATTTGGAGAAGAATTGGACAAATATATATCCAAACAATTTCTAGTGGGAAAAGTACTCTTTTTGCAAGTCAAAAGAAAGTATAAACGCTCCTTCATTTAAACTGGCTCTTTCCCCTGTGCCAGGGGCTTCCGCCTCTAGGCAGTAGCGATGGCTTCTGCGGTCAGAAAACCTCAGGGTCAGACCCAGGCTCAAAAGAAGTCCTGGGGTCAGAAACCTGCAAAGCAGAATCCTAAAGCCTCATCATGAATAGGCAACCCCCCTCACCAAGGTGGGGGGTAAGACTTCTGCAGTTTTCAGAAGTTTGGCAAGAGGACATTCAGGACAGATGGGTCATCTCCATGGTAATGCTAGGGTAAAAGCTGGAATTCCGGGACTTTCCGCCGTCTCGTTTACTGAGGTCAAGTGTTCCCAAAGATCCAGAGAAAAGACAATCTCTGTTTCAGGCACTAGACTGATTAATTTCTCTAGGGGTGATCACACAGATCCCCACAAAAGAGCAAGGTTTGGGGTTCTATTCAAACCTTTTTATGGTACTGAAACCAAATGGAGATGTCAGACCCATTCTAGATCTATAAAAATATTGAAATCAGTTCCTGAAGATCGGCTCCTTTAGCATGGAGACGATCAGGTCAGTAGTTTCTATCCTTCTAGGAGAACTTCTGGCATCTAGTGACATCAGGGATGCATATCTGCATATTCCTATATTTCCCGCTCACCAAAAGTTTCTGCGCTTCGATTGAGAACAGCAGCATTTCCCATTTGTAGCCCTGCACTTGGGCTAGCCACAGTACCCCGGGTACTCACAAAAGTGCTGGCCCCACCTCTAGCCAGGTTAAGGGCATAACAGTCATAGCGTACCTAGACAATCTATTGCTAATAGATCAGTCGTGGCTCGTTTGGAGCAAAGCGTACGCACTACAACCAATTATCTGGAAAGTTTGGATTCTCTTGAGAAATCTTCCTTAATACCGCTAAAAAGACTGGAGTATTTGGGTCTGATCATAGACACTGCCCAGGAAAAGGTGTTCTTGCCTCAGGCAAAGATCAAATACATAAGAGAGCTGGTGCTGATGGTCAGGTCAAACAGCGATCCCTCCATTCACCTCTGCATGAGGTTGCTAGGAACCATTGTGGCTTCATCTGAAGCAGTTCCCTATGCCCAGTTCCATTCAAGACTGTTGCAAAACAGTATCCTGTCTACTTTGAACAAAACAATTCAAGCTTTAGACTTGCCACTATGGCTGTCCCCAAGAGTATCCCAAAGCCTCACTTGTTGGTTACTAACCCAGAATCTGCTGAAAGTAAAATCCTTCAGACCAGTCATCTGGAAAGTGGTAATGAAGGATGCCAGCCTTTCAGGCTGGGGAGCAGTACTCGAAAAGACAACTGTCCAGGGACAGTGGTCAAGAACCAAAAGAACCTTGCCAATCAATATCCTAGAGATTCGGGCAGTGCATCTGTTTCTAAAGGCTTGGACTTTCAGGTTACTGGATTGTCCTGTCAGGATCCAATCCAACAAGGCCACAGCTGTGGCCTATAGAAATCACCAAGGGGGCAGAGAGAGGTGAACCATATTCTAACTTGGGCAGAAAGGAATATTCCGTGCCTATCGTCAGTCTTCATTCTGGGAGTAGAGAATTGGAAGGTAGACTACTTAAGTTGCCAGCAGTTATTCCCAGCGGAATGGTCTCTTCACCCCAACATATTTTGGGCTGTTTGCCAAAAATGGGGTACGCCGGACGTAGATCTTCTAGCGTCCAGGTTCAACATGAAGTTATTCAACTTTGTGGCCAGAACAAGGGATCCATTCGCAGAACGGATGCGTTTGTGACACCGTGGGATCAGTTCTCACTGATCTATGCATCCCCCACCCCCCCCATTCAGTTGCTGCCTCAACTTCTTTGCAGGATCAAGCTGGAAAGAAAGCCGGTAATTCTGTTAGCACCAGGATGGCCCAGAAGGTCATGGTATGCAGAAATTGTAAAGATGGCAGTGGAGGGCCCATGGTCCCTCACTACGGCCAGATCTGCTCAGGGATCGATATTCCATCCTTCCTTATGGTCTCTAAATTTAACGGCTTGGCTATTGTAGCCCACATTCTGAAGAAACGTGGGCTTTCCGGTTCGGTTATCTCTACCCTGATTAATACAGCTTCCAGAACTATATATTATAGAGCAGTGATGGCGAACCTTTGCGCCCCAGATGTTTTGGAACTACATTTCCCATGATGCTCTGCTACACTGCAGAGTGCATGAGCATCATGGGAAATGTAGTTCCAAAACATCTGGGGTGCCAAGGTTCGCCATCACTGTTATAGACTCTGGAGGGCTTATGTTTCCTGGTGTGAATCCAAGGGTTGGCACCCTCGGAAATATATCATAGGCGCAGAATTCTTGCCTTTCTACAATTAGGGGTAGAAATTAAATTGGCCTTGAGTACTATTAAAGGTCAAGTCTCAGGTTTATCTGTCTTATTTCAAAGACCACTTGCAACACATTCTTTAGTCTGGGGTTTTATGCAAGGGGTGACACGGCTTTATCCGTTCGTAAAACCTCCGTTGAACCCCTGGGACTTGAACTTAGTTTTGTCTGTGCTACTAAAACAGCCATTTGAACCGATACAACATATTCCCTTAGTCCTTTGGACAAGGAAGTTAGTATTTTTGGTTGCCATATCCTCAGCAAAGAGGGTTTCAGAATTAGCTGCTCTTTCATGTAAAGAGCCATATTTGATTTTTCATGAGGACAGAGTGGTGTTATGCCCTCGTCCAGACTTTTTGCCAAAAGTGGTTTCAGGTTTTCACCTGAACCAAGATATTGTCCTGCCATCGTTTTTTCCCAAAACCATGTTCCAGGGTAGAAAAGTCACTACATTGTCTTGATGTGGTGAGAGCAGTGAAAATCTATTTAAAGGCAACTGCTGAGATTCATAAGACTGATGTCTTATTTATTCTGCCAGAGGGTCCTAAGAAAGGACAGGCAGTGTCAAAATCCACTGTCGCTAAGTGGGTTTGGCATGTTATAATTCAAATTTATGATTTAAGGGGTAGGATTCCTCCTTTTCAAGTTAAGGCGCACTCTACCAGGGCAGTTAGTGCTTCTTGGGCAGTGCGTCATCAGGCCTCCATGGCTCAGATCTATAAGGCCGCAACTTGGTCTTCAGTGCATATATTTACAAAATTTTATCAGCTGGGTGTAAGGAGGTATGAGGATATCGCCTTTTGGCACAGTGTGCTGCAGGCAGCAGTATAGGTCCTCAAGTCTGGGAGTACCATCCGGGTTGTGATTCCCTCCCCTCAAGTAGCATTGCTATTGGACGTTCCATTAAGTAATTGCTTAAGGCTCTGTGTCCCATGATGTACGATAAAGAAAATAGGATTTTTATAACAGCTTACCTGTAAAATCCGTTTCTTGGAGTACACCATGGGACACAAATGTCCCTCCCCTCTTTTTTTGGATTTTATATATTGCTTTGCTACAAAAACTGATGTACTCCTGGAAGGAGGAGGGGTTATATAGGGAGTAAACGTCCTGGATTGGGTATACCAGTGTCCATCACCTGAAGGTGGCCTATAACCCTTTAAGTAATTAATTAAGGTTCTGTGTCCCATGATTTACTCCAAGAAAAGGATTTTACAGGTAAGCTGTTAAAAAAATCCTATTTTTACTGCTGCTGTAATCACCATGTTGGATGTCACTAGTTGGATGGTTAGGACTAGGATCCTACTTTGATCCGACTTCAATGATATTCAATGGTCTGAAGTAGGACCAAAGTAGTGCAGGGAGCATTTTCAAAGTCAGACCGAATTGTGTCAGACCAGTTAAGACGGCTCTCATAGGGAATCCTTTATTTGCACATGTCATGCCAGGTCGGAGCGTTTGTCGTACCAGTGTGAACCCAGCTCCTTTCACACAGGCATTCTGTTTGTCCGTTTTTCATCTATCTGTTGACGGATAAAAAACAAACATCGATGCATCTCTATGCAAAAATGGATGTAAACAGATGATCATCTATTTACATCTGTTTACATCCGCTTCCGTCAACATCCATTTTTTGGAGCCCTATTTTTCTCCTGTTAAAATAACGGAATGGATGTAAATGGACAAACATCCATTTTGCATTCGTTTTTGCATTGGTAGTAAAAAAAAAAAAAACTGATGAGAAATTTATAAGAACCTGATAAGATCACACCCTGGAGGTTGTATTGCTGGGTATTCTGAATGACTTTATACATTGTACACATGCTCAAATGTTAGTTCATATGTTACTGTTTTTTGCCAGGAAATCCATTTGATGTGGAAAAATGCTGCTGCATCCTCCATACAACAATTTTATTGTACGGTAAAAGATTTACCGGTCTTCAAGCTGATCTATAAAGGTTGGGCTTGCCCTAAAAAGTTCTCTGAAATTTGGCAGCCCTTTCTTGACATAGCGGACTCCTTTTGGAACTATACTCTGCTATCTCAAAAATTGTAAATCTGAGGTTATAATACCCTCATTTTGTTGGCTTGCTAATACCATGCTGTGGGCGTCTCAGCTCTCCTGTGTGTTATTGGGGAGGAGGTGGTGGGGGTATGAGGGGGCTATGAGTGGTGTATGTGTGGTTGTTCTTGGTTCTTTACAAATGTAAATAGGACTGGAGTGAAATCTTTTGGGCTCTGCTTAGTCCAATAATACTATTCTTGGTATTTCTATGTCCCATTGCTCCTCATTGGAGGTATCCGAGCTGAGTAACTACTTGGTTATTCCATTGGCCTTCTAAGTCTTACTGTTTTTTTGTATACTCTCTAGAAACTTTGTTGTGTTTTAGGCCTCTTTCACACGGGACGGATCAGTAATGATCCGCCCCGTGAAGATCCGCTCGCTCAGCGGGGATCGCTCCGTTGTCCCCGCTGAGCCGGCTGCGGACAGGGCGGTCTCCGCACACTGTGCAGGGACCGCCCTGTCAGATCTCCGCTCTCCTCTATGGGGATCGGATGAGCACGGACCGTCTGTCCGTGTTCGTTCGATCCGCTCTGCAGACGGACAGAAAAATAGGATTTTCCTCCGTCTGCAGAACCGGACTGTTGCGGAGGCGGACGAAATCGGGTGTCTGCGGATGCTCATCCGCAGACACCCGCTATCCCATAGGGATGAATGTATGTCCGTATTTCATCCGCAAACGGATGGATGAAATACGGACATATCGTCCGCATGTGTGAAAGGGGCCTTAGGGCATGTCTCCTACTTAAAGGGTTTGTAAACCTTTGATTATTTTTTTTTAAATAAAGAAAATAACAAGCATGCCTATACTTGCCTGCTCTGTGCAGTGATTTTGCACAGAGAATCCCCAGTCCTCTTCTTTTGCCTTCATACCTAGTGTGGTCAGTGTTTAATAGGCAAGCAGATGAACTGACAGGATCACCAGGGATTTCACACAAAGGAAGCAATACAAAGAGAACAGGACACCTTTTCATACAAGTACATGGTACAGCAGGCACATATCATATCATAACCATTTAAGGAATATGTAAACCTATGTGCAGGCACTTGTAAGTGGCTTTTAGTTTACTAGGTTATAACACAGGTCTGTGTTAAGGATTGTGGTGTAAGTGCTGTAATGTTATGATTCAGGTATGAGGCCTATCTAATCCAACAAATTCTTCCACTGAGTATATTTCAATTTATGTAAGGTACAATAATGGCTATTATTTCCCACATGCAGGGACTATGTTTTTGTTTAGTTTTTTTGTTTAATTGTAATTAACAGTGTATAAAATGTGTTATAACCTGTATCTAATGAGATTTATATCAGCAGAATTACTAACATGTTTCTTTCCTTCTGACAGACAATAGTGACTGCAAACAACATAGTTCTAGCTACAGGAGGAAGGCCAAGATATCCTACAAATGTAAGAAAGATCTTTCACCAATTCTAGAATGCAAGATTCACATTGATCATTTGCTACACAGTCAGTTTCAGCAGAGCTTAAAGATGGAAGTGTACCCCCCCCCCCCCCCCAATTATAATAGTCACACGTGCCTTAATTTTCTGCTCATTGCTGTATACCTAGTAGACCCAGCATGAGGCACATCAGAATTTTTTTTGTGCCTGTTATGTTCCCACATTTTGTTTGTAGCATGTCTCTTTTATGGTTGTGACAGCCACAGATTTATGAGACATAAGAATTGTTGTAGGGTGAGAAGTGAAATGTACCAACATATCCAGCCACTGGTAAATACGACCAAAGCAAACATAGTGTGTATTGGTTCTCATGTGTCCATACACATAGCACACATTTCTGTATAATTCAGGTTTTAGGTCAAATAGTGATGATTATGCTTATGTCTATTTGGGCTGGATCAGTTTTTCTCAGCAGGGGATGCGTCCGTCTGATCCCCTGCTGTGCTGAGCTGAGATAAGCGGCCGGATGACAGCCTGTTCTGCTCTATGGGCAGTCGGATATAAATGAATCAGCTGTACATTTACCCCCATCAGCCCTCCGATCTGATTTGTTTTTGCCGGATCAGATCAGATTGGAGGTAGCCGGGTGTAAACGGACACAAATCTGTTTACATCCAACTGCTCATAGAGGGTCCAATCTGGCTGAAAAACAGACAGCCGGACCCGATTAGACCTCTTGTGTGAAAAGCGCCAAAGCAAGAGTGTAACATATTAGTGTTATGCAAACAAACTTCTAAAACAATAACGATTGCGTATCTACTTTTAGTTACATATTCTCTAAGACCCCTTTCACACCACACCGCCCATAGCGTGGGCGGTAAAACGCCGCTATTTTTAGCGGCGTTTTACAGCCGTATTTGCGGCACATTTCGGCCGCTAGCGGGGAGCTTTTACCCCCTGCTAGCGGCCGAGAAAGGGTTAAAACCGCCGGCAATACGCCGCAATAGCTGCGTTTTGCCAGCGGTATTTACAGTGCTGCACCATTGATTTCAATGGGGAGCAGCAGTGGAGGAGCGATAAACACACTGCTCCTTCACCGCTCCAAAGAAGCTGCTGGCAGGACTTTTCCCTGACGTCCTGCCAGCGCACCGCTGTAGTGTGAAAGCCCTTGGGCTTTCACACTACAAACAATGGTGCAGCTTTTTTAGGGCGGATTACAGGCGCTATTTCTAACACTATAGCGCCTGCAAAACACACTGGTGTGAAAGGGGTCAAAGCCTTTGTGAAGAGAAAACTGAACAGTTTAAATAAAGACAGCAGGATGCCTAAGGTCCCTTGAACACGGGGCTATCTAGGAACAGTGTATCCCTCCCAGAATTTTAGTGCACTCAGGAAGGGACAGGTGCAGCAGGCAGCCTGTCAGTCTATGGCAGGCTGTAGTTAGATGGGGCTGAATACTGTACCGAGTGGTATCTGTGTTTTAAGGCACGAAGGTTCTTTAACGCAGGTCTTCTGCAGGGGGCCAAACACTAACACTGCACTGCATATCCAAACAGCTGCATGCAGTTATTTTGGAGGTTACTGTTTAGGTTCAACACATATAACCATGTACGGTGCCTTGAAAAAGATTCTTCCCCTTTGAAAAGTTTCCAATTTTGCCATGTTACTACCAAAATGTATTTTATTGGAAATTTATGTGATAGACCAACACAAAGTGGCACATAATTGGGAAAGGAAAATGGTAAATGGTTTCAAGTTTTTTTTTACAAATAAATATCTGAAAAGAAGTCACCTAATTAGTAAATAGAGTCCATCTGTATGTCATTTAATCTCAGTATAAATACAGTTGTTCTGTGAAGCCCTCAGAGGTTTGTTAGAGAATCTTGGTGAACAAACAGCATCATGAAGGCCAAGGAACACACCAGATAGGTCAAGGATAAATTCATGAAGAAGTTTAACCACTTTCTGACTGCGCCATAGCAGAATGACAGCCACAGTGTGGCCGGCTAGTTCCGGGAGGGTGTGCAGTGACCTCCCATGAACAAGCTTCTAATTCCAGTGGCCCTTTACCACGTGATCGCTCTGTCCAATGGCGGAGCGTACACTGTCAACAAACTGACGTTATGTCCAGTTCTTTTCCTCTCCTCAGGCCAATTGTGTGAGGCTGCTTTTTTTTTTCCCAAGTGCCACATTAGTGACCAGCAGTACACCATCTGTGCCCCATCAGTGACTAGAAGTGCTCTACACTGCCCCATCTGTGCCCCATCAGTGCTCCATCAGTGCACATCTGTGCCCCATCAGTGCTCTACAGTGCCCTTCAGTGTACATCTGTGCTCTACAGTTCCATATTTGTGCCACTACAGTGCCCCTCAGTGAGTGCTTATCAGTGCCACCCTATCAGTGGATCCTCATTAGCGCCTGTCAGTGCTGTAAAAATGTGTAGAAAAATGCGTTTTCCACATTTTCCAAAAATTACCTGTTCAAAAGACTTAGTATGCCTTCTAGAATATACGTTGGGGTGTTTGCATTCCAAAATGGGGCAATTTTGTGGGCATTTCCATTGCCCTTGTGCTCCAGGGCCTTGAAAAGTGTCATAGGTAGTCAGGAAATTAGATGTGTAATTTATGCTCCTAGCATGCCTGACTGTGCTCGCTGTATGTTGGGCCTCTCTATGTGGCTAGGCTGTGAAAAAGTCACACAGGTGGTATCGCCATACTCAGGAGTAGCAGAATGTGTTTTGGGTTGTAGTTGCAAGTAAGCATATGCCATGTGAGAGAAATAACGTGTTAATAGGACAATTTGGGGAAAAAAATAAAAAAATGTAAAATAAATCCTCATTTTACAAAGAATTGTGGGAACTAATTACAACGTGAAAAAAACTCGCCATGCCTTTTACTAAATACCTTGGAATGTCTACTTTACAAAAAAAGAGGTCATTTGGGGGTAATTTGTACTTTCCTGGCTTGTTAGTGTCTCAAGAAATTAGATCATCGGTGCATAATAACCAGAACGTAACTGCCAAAATGGCACCCCCCCCCCCCCTCTCAGCACCACATTGCACCAAATTTGTGCCTCTTTCTTTCCCAATCCAATTTAGTATTTGCAATTTTTAGTTTTGATCTAACTGATGTTTTATCTTTTGTTCCCATGTATCTATGTGCAACTGACAGGTTCCTGGAGCAGTAGAACATTGTATAACAAGTGACGATCTCTTTTGGCTGAAAGAATCTCCAGGAAAAACGTATGTAATTTGCCAAGTCTGTCTCTCTCAGACAGCAGTCATATTATTCCAGAATATATTTTTTGCTTTACTTTTCCATTCTGAGCCCCCCTGAAAAATCGCAGCTTTCTGGTATGGGGAAGGTTTGGTTTTTGAGTGACCTGTTGTTAGATGTGAGCATTGGTATGTAGGAGGTGTAGGAACGTAACTATCGTCAACATTTTTATCTCTAGCTCTTAATAAAGTTTAAGTAGTTCGTTTAGACCAAGCTGGTCCAAACAAACTATTAATTTCACTTGAAGATGTATGCTCTGCATAAGTTGGGTGGAGCCTCAGCTCGTACAGAATACAGTGCTGTGTTCCGACAGTGAAAGGGGAACTTCCCGTCTCACTCCCAGAACAAAATTGAGTCAAGCTGAGCGGAGCTTTGTACTCAATGAATTAATACAAAGCTTTCTCTGATTGGCTGGCTGATGTGGGCAGATGATCTCAGACTCAGTTATTCAGAGGAAGCTTTGTATTCATTAAAAGAATATAAGATCCTGGTGCTCAGCCTGACTCGATTTTGTTGCGGCTGTGAAATGAGATGTTCACGTCACGTCACTCCATACAACTTATACCGCGCACAGCGCACAGAGTGGACACTTCTAGCAGTGAAGGTAATAGTTCCTTTGAATTTCCTTTGGCTTCACTAAAAGCTGGAGATGAGCTTAAAAAACATATATTAATTTTCACGTTGTATTATTAAAGTATTTGTGAACTCTTACCTTGTAAAACAACCCATTCAGTTTAAAATAGAAATGAAAAACTTGTGTGTGTGTATGTGTGTGTGTATGTGTGTGTGTATGTGTGTGTGTATGTGTGTTTGTGTGTGTGTGTGTGTATATGTGTATATATATATATATATATATATCTCCACGTCAGCACCGGAAGGTTTTACCCCCTTCATGACCAGGCCATTTTTGCTACTTAGCACTGCGCTACTGGTAGTTGCGCGGTCATGCAACACTGTACCCAAACAAAATTTATATAATTTTTTGGACGCAAATAGAGCTTTCTTTTGGTGGTATTTGATGACCACTGCATTTTTTATTTTTTAAAGTATGTATACCCTTGGAGAATTGGTAGTATACAGTATATACCATGGCAATAAGTTAACAAATGAAATGACCCCTGTTCAAAAGTCTGTATACCCTTAGTCCTAAAGCGGAGTTCCACCCACATTGACAACTTTGCGCCTTCCACTCATTATTGCAGTATAAATCTGCATTGGCAATTTTTTTTCTTTTAGTCTATTTACCTTCTGCAGGATAATAGCTGCTCTTCATGTGTACCTCGCTACGGCAGGGTATGTCATTTCCAGTTGCACATTGGCTCAGTTTCATCAATCCCAGGAGTCAATTGGCACCCCACCCCCCCCCCCCCCCCCCCCCCCCCGCTGGTAGCATTATGTTTACATTGGAATTTGTGCACTGCTCTGTGATTTATGCGCATGTGCGAGTTCGGGAGTCCATGCTGGGTATCCAGCAGCGCCGTATCCTGGAAGAAGATACTATAGTGGGCTTCATCATGTGTCCAAAATGAAGATGAGAGCGTTCTCAGAAAGGAACAGCAAGGTTAGTTTAAAAAAAAAAAAAAAAAAAAAGGAAACATTTAGAAGACCCACATTACATAGTAATATAGTTTGTTAATAATTTAGGTACAAACGTCATGGGAATGGTTTTTGTAAAAAACAAAAAAACAAAAAAAAAGCTGGAACTCCCCCTTAATACTGTGTATTACCCTTTTGTAGCATAAATGACAGGGTGAAGTCTTTTGTAATAGCTGTCTATGGGGCCCCGAATTCTTGCAGTTGGTATAGCTGCCCATTTGTCGTGGCAACATGCCTTCAGGTCATGAAAAGTCTTTGGTCCCTTGCCTTGCATGAACCGCACCTTTTGAGATCTCTCCAGAGTGGCTCGATGATATTAGGGTCAGAAAACTGTGAAGGCCACTCCAGAACCTTCATTTTTTTTTTTCTGTAACCACTGGAGGGTCAAATTGTGTATGTAGGAATGTGAGTTAGGCGCCTTGAGGGTCAGGCAGGTTGTTCTCCCAGCACAGCCAGAATACTGACCACACTGACTTGATTGTGCTTTCAAGTCTAGTGTGGTTAGCTTAGCAAGTGGAGGGCAGGGCAGGGCTGGCAGGAACACCAAGAATTTTCACTCAAAGGAAGAAATGCAAAGACAAGATATTTTTTAAGACCAGTTCATGGTACAACAGGCACATTTCAGTAGTATGAAATGTTAGAGTAACATATTATTTTTTTATTTGTAGCCTACTCCTATTGATGTGAATAAGTTTGAAGTCTGTATACTTACACTGTGATCCCCATATTTAAAACAGAGCTCCACCCAAAAGGGGAAGATATGCTTG
Organism: Lithobates pipiens; assembly: GCF_037356315.1. Classification (NCBI taxonomy): domain Eukaryota; kingdom Metazoa; phylum Chordata; class Amphibia; order Anura; family Ranidae; genus Lithobates; species Lithobates pipiens. The sequence continues at coordinate 52,172,135 of NW_027507790.1, read as the reverse complement.
TCTCCCCCCCCCCCCCCCCACGATGCTACATTGGGCACCTTGTGGGGGGGGGGGGGGGTTCCTGGTTTTGACAGCGACCCATTAAGAAAGCACAGTGTGATATGCGCAGTAGGAAACTGGCCGTGAAGCCTCAAGGCTTTGCTGCTGGTTTCCCTTACCCAAGTACTATTCACAGGTGTCTGTTGGCTTCAATCAGCCACATTCCCTTTCAGTTTTGGATGGATGGATTCTCTTTTCTCTTTTGGGTAAATAACAACACCATCTAGCAAAATGTGGCAGAATTGTTTATACTACTTGTAAGCATTTTTCTGAATTATTTTAATTGTACGAACATATTTTATATTTCATACATTCCATTTGTGACATTTATCTTTTGTCAGTTTTGGAAATTAGGCCAATAGTCAGCTTTTCATGGTAGTTTGCATTGTAATATATCTGCCAGTAGGTGGCAGCATGACTACGTATATTAGTAGTAGTACATATGTTTTCAGCATGACGCAGCCTAATATTTACATATCATGTCCATATATTAAATGTTATTTTATGAGGGTGCTATAAACTGGTTTCCCTTGGCCGTATATATATAACGCCTACACCAGAAATATTTGTTTAATTAGCGTACAAAGTACACATTGTATAGTATGGAGGTGTGGAAGTATGTATGAATATGAATAAATGCACATATACAAGTATGCACAATTGTTGTTTTCTCTGAATCTGTCCTGTCGGCTTTGGATGAGAAAAGTGTCCATTCCTAGGTCCACATATTACCTGGTAGACAGACTTTGTTTCTTAAAGAATATATTCCTTTTTCAGGTAAAAAACCTTGCATTTATATATGTTTTTACACTGGAGCCTGTAAAGCATTGCACCCACAATCAGTCAAAAGACTACGGTTAAAACTGAATCAAATTTTTTACGTAAAAATTAACACTGTTTCTATTACCTGTTAAATATAAGTTTAGTATTATCTTTATGACCCTTAATAAATTGTAAAAATATTCTACACTAAAAAGATCATCAAAACAAGACAAGGTTTGAGAGGGATAGGCTTAGAGGAGGCCAAGTGGCTTAAGACACTGGAGGTTGCTTGCCTACAGGGTCCTTGGGTGTAAACTGTCCCCCCTTTAATTCAGCTGTTTGGAACTCTGAGTTTGGGGTTTTGCAGAAAGCCTCCCTACTAAGTCTAGTCATAACCCTTACATGGCAGTTGATTCATGCATGCATAATCTGGTCTTTTCCAGAGCAATATATGTATAGTTATGTAGGTCTATACAATTGCTTGGGTATATTTTTTGGGCCCATCACTTTTTTCCCCTACATCAGTTGATCAAGTTTTTCATCTGACATCTGAAAGTGTACACAAACTTTGCAATCCAAAAATGTGGCCATATTGGTCAGCCAGGCCATTTCATCTAGCCCTCTCGCTCAGGGCTTTTTTTCAGCTATCGCCCTCCGTTCACCACTGCCTCTTGCAAACACAGAAGCATTCTGTGTTTACAAGGACCGCTTGCCTCTTAGGGGCTCTCACAGATCCCTGCCTGCCCCAGAACTCACGTATGGGAAAAGAGAGATGTAGGTGTAGTGTGGTCATATATGGGATGGGGCATCTTGTGGTGGGCTGCATCCTGATGTCTGGGTGCACAGATGCTGAACAATGATCTTGCTGAAAGTGAGAGAGGAGGAGCTGCCTACATTAGTGGAGGTACTAGAGTCGTATCAGGTATTTTTTGAAAAGGTGAGATGCACAGGGGGGGGGGGGGGGGGGGGTGAGGACTGTGGAGGGAGGTGTGTTCATAGGTGAGGCAGTGTTGCAGAGTGTCAGAGCTGAGGAGGGGTGGAAGTGAGATGTGGACAGCCTGTGAAAGAGAGCTGGACCCTGCACAGTGCACACTGTGCATAGCACCCCCCTAAACCCTGCATTCGCTACACAGCGCACTCCTGAACCCTGCACTCTGTATGCAACGCACCCCTGAGCTCTGCAATTTGTACATAGCACAGACCAGAACTCTGCAGTCAGTAAATAGCGCATTACCTGCACAATGTACTTCTGGTGTTTATTGCCTTCTTTAAGATCCTCCCACTGTTCGATCTGCTTTGGTGGTGATGGTTGGGGCAGGGGAGAGTGTGGGGTTGAGTTCCTGCACCTATTCTCTGGGGGAAAATAAGCGCTGTATACATTTATATAGGCTTATGCCGCGCACACACAATCGTAATTCCGGCCAGAAAAAGATAGATGAGAGCTTTTCATCGGAAAATGCGACCGTGTGTATGCTCCATCAGAATTTAGCTGTCCGAATTTCTGCCAGCCAAAAATTGATAGCATGTTCTCAATTTTCACGACGGAAAAACTTTCTATCGGTAATTCTGATGGTGTGTATGCAATTCCGACACGCCAAAAATCACGCATGCTCAGATTCAACTACGAGACAGAAGCTACTGGCTATTAAACTTCCCTTTTCTAGTCCCGTCCTACATGTTGTACGTCATTGCGTTCTAAAAAATCGGAATTTGATGTGACCGTGTGTAGGCAAGACAGCTTGAGCCGAATTCCGTCGGGAAAATCATCAGAGCTTTTTCCGACGAGAATTCCGATCGTGTGTACGTGGCATTACAGATACAACCAGCCCTTTGAGGGCAACCATAATGCTAATGCTGCCCGCTAAAAAATTTAGTTAGACACACCTGGTCTAGTATGGGTACCTTTTTAAATATTTGCTGTTTTCTTTGTGCTGATTTATCTAATAAAATCTGGAGGTCTAAAATAAGGATACCCTACATTTTGTTAAAGTATGGCATTCCTATTTTTACCTTGATCTTTTCAGTGATCTCCTCCATTTTGTTTAAGCTTGGTGTTAAGCACAATGTGTAAGTTCTTTTAAAAAAGGTAAATTTTCCTGTTGCCCTCTTGTTAAGGCTTTAACTTCATTACCAAGTTTCTATGTAATCAATCTATTCTGTACCTGTTGCATCTCAGTGCTAGACTGTTTACCGTAGGACAGGAGCCTGTGGCTGTTCCTCCAGCTTTAAAATGCGACATTTGTCCTACAAGCTCCACTTAGGGTTTTTACATGTTTACAATGTGTCAGCGTCCTCAGAAATTCTCCTGGCATGATTAATGTGAGGAAGCTGCTTAAAAAAACCTGTATCCTTCTAATACATATCTGCGAAAATGCTGCTTTTGTCCAGTTACTGTTAATGCAAGTCGTAACAGTGTAATAGAGGAGTCTAATGTTTACATGTTGCATTCCAGAGCCTTAGTCAAAATAAGCCTTGAGGGTCTACTGTAGCATTTCTGTACATTATCAGCCTCTATTTCAACAGCTGGGAGAGAGCTGCTCAGATGGAGTTTGAAACCTTACGCATTGATCTGAGAAATAGATACATGTGTGTGTTCTGGACCTATGTATCGCAAAGTGCACATCTTTGCTTTCACACTCTGTACCAAAAATAGGCACTTTTCAACAATATTAAAAAATCTGCATATTTGATTTTGGTGCTACTCAAAAAAATGTAAGACAGATTACATTTTTTATTAGATACGTTAATGAATATTTTTTTCTAAGATTGTAAAAGTATAGAATATGGTGTACAAATTCTTCTATGACAGCAGAATCCAGCAGAGTTATGGTTTAATTTTTTGTCAAATCCCTTTATACCACCTCTGGTATTAATTGTTTGAACAGCTAGAAGGTTACTAGAAAAACAGTGCTGGAATCTCCTTTAAAAGTTATTAAGCACATGTTGTTGAGACTTGTAAGTGGCTGTCATTTCTTGGGTGTTTATAGATTTATTATATGATGTGTTGGAGGTAGCATGTACCAGACATTACCATGTGTGGCTTGCTTATTCTTCTATATTCAGTGGGAGAGTTGAAGGCCACAGGGCCTGGCATAAAAACTAGGACCTTCTTATATATTTGATATAAAAAAAACATGTAATTCTTCATAACTAAGAAGCTAAAAACACATACTGGCAGCTTAGGTGTCCCCGACAAAGCCTCCAGCTAGGCTTGCTTCTTTGTGGCCAGAATGTTATCATAATGTAATAATATGCAAAAGGGAAGACCCTGAAGTTCTGTTGCCCATGTTCTCAAATTTGGAATATTTTTATGGCCTTTGTAGCTGAATCATGCACATAAATAAGAACCGGTAAAGCTCCATGCACTCTAGTATTTGCTCAAAGCTAGGATGAGCATTTACTTGCTGCTTCTAGTAGCTAATTGTTATTCTATTTGCCTATGCACACCATTTTATGCTTAAAGCATTTTTCCAGCTTCAGCATTTAGGAGCAGAAAAAAAAATAGTTTTGTAGAGTTTTTGGGAGCGTTTCCCTGCAGAAACGCTACTAAATGCTCCTAACAGCTTTTTTCGACACGTACAACGTAAATAAAATGAATGCTCCTAAATACTTCTAAAAGTTACTAAAAGGCTACTAAAAGCTGGCACAAAAACACTATCAGTGGTTTTCATCCAGTTGTTTCTTTTTTAGCGTTTTTTGAGCTTATAAAAAAAAGGGTAATATAAAATAAATATCTCTGCGCTGTGATGAAGTGGCCTCTGGCACATCCCAGTCTTCTTGGTTTCTGGGGAGAGCCACATATCTGACATCAATTGGTACACTATTTTACCAAAGGTATTAGGACGCCTGCCTTTACATGCACATGAACTTTAATGGAATCCTAGTCTTGGTCTGTAGGGTTCAATATGGAGTTGGCCCACCCTTTGCAGCTATAACAACTTCAGCTCTTCTGGGAAGGCTGTCCACAAGGTTTAGGAGTGTGTCTTTGGGAATGTTTGACCATTCTTCCTTAAGTGCATTTTTGAGGTCAGGCACTGATGTTGGATGAGAAGGCCTATCTCACTGTCTCTGCTCAAATTCATCCAAGGTGTTCTATCAGGTTGAGGTCAGGACTGTGCAGGCTAATTCAGTTCCATCACCCTGAACTCGCTCATCCATGTCTTTATGGACCTTGCTTTGTGTACTGGTCCAAATATTTTGGTGGAAGGGGGATTATGGTGTGGAATTGTTTTTCAGGAGTTGGGCTTGGCCCCTTAGTTCCAGTGAAGGGAACTCTTAAGGTGTCAACATACCAAGACATTTTGGACAATTTCATGCTTCTAACTTTATGGGAACAGTTTGGAGACGGCCCCTTCCTGTTCCAACATGACTGCTCACCAGTGCACAAAACAAGGTCCATAAAGACATGGATGGGGGAACTTGACAGTCCTGACCTCAACCCAATAGAACACCTTTGTGATAAATTAGAGCGGAGACTGCAAGCCAGGGCTTCTCGTCCACGTCAGTGCCTGACCTCCGAAATGCGCTTCTGGAAGAATGGTCAAACATTCCCATAGATGCACTCCTAAACCTTGTGGACGGTCTTCTCAGAAGAGTTGAAGCTGTTATAGCTGCAAAGGGTGGGCCAACTCAATATTGAACCCTACAGACTAAGTAAGGCTGGGATACCATTAAAGTTCATGTGCGTGTAAAGGCAGGAGTCCCAATACCTTTGTTAATATAGTGTATCTATTTTACATGCTCTACATAGGAAAGGGCTGTCCTTTTCTTAATTTGAGTAATTGTACAGAAACACCTTGGTAAAATATGGTAACTAAATTACAAATGAACTGCTGTAATGATGTTCTCGGTCTTCTGTGCTTTTTCCAAAACATATATACAGCACTTCCTATAGTCAGTTCATTTTAAGGTGACTGCCACAAGCCTTTGACTGTACAGCTCTTCCTTGCTAAGTTATGTAAATCCAGGTCTGATCTGCTGGAATATCAGTTAATTCTAGCTGTACAATAGTTGGGCAGTTGTCAGCTTGAACTGTCTGAGAAGCTTCACTTGTTTTACTCCAGACAATTACCCCAGGCACATTCCTGTCACCTGTAGCTCATTGAATCTGCCATCTTACTGCTGGCCCCAGCAGCTTCTCCAGCCTTGTTCTCTGAGGTATAATGCTTGTTTTCTTAAAAGGGAATTATATTATTAGTAGCAAGAGGGATTACAAGTGACGTTAAAATGGGGTTTTCCGGCGTTATCCTGATACCTTCCAAAGGTGCAGAGATCTCCTATGACGAGGCCACCCACATTTCACGTCCCTGATGGCTGATATCTAACTAAACACCCCAGAAATGAGGGGTGTTTGAAAGCTTTTCACCGTATTTAAACAGAGACCTGCAGCAGAAGGGAGGGGATGGTTTATGGTTGTGCAAACATGTTGGTTAGAGTGAAACATGTGTTATAAGATTTTTGCAAGTGGCCATTAAAGTGAGAGCAGTAATTACAATGATAGGCAGTGAACAAACACTTTTTGCCGCTCTTGTAAACTGTAAACACTTATCTTTGTTAGAAACATGCAGAGATTATGGCTAAGGTATTTCTGGAAAGATGCAATGCATTAAAGGGGATTTCCAGGTTAAAAGGAAATCCCCCTATTTGTAGTAATAGAGGGATGCGCCAAGCACAGCTTCTCTGTTTTACAGAAAGATGTCACTTGCTATACCTTCTGCTGGTGAAATCTGGTAACGTCCACTGAGCTATGTAAACAGCCATGTGATAATTATCCCGTTCATTCTTTACAATCTAGGCACTATGAGCATGAACAAACCTCTGAGTCTGAAAACTAGAGCACAGTGGCTTTCAAAATGTTATTGTGCCTGGTCTTAAAGTAGAAAACCAACTAAAACTTTACTGCTAGGGAAGCACCAGGATGAAAGATATCTTGCCTACTTACTAGTAACCTGTGATTCCAGAATACAAACACGTGTTCAACGTCCAAAGATCTACTAGGTCCAGCATTGTCAACAATGTCAATATCGTTGACGAAAATATTTTTGTCGATGAAATTAACACTATTTTAGGTGACTAAAATATGACTAAAATGAAAAAAATTCAGATGACTAAACTATGACTAAAACTAAAATGACATTTTAGTCAAGACTATGACTAAAGCTTAATCGAAATTTGACATCAAAATGAACAATGGTTATATATCACAGTGGCTAAATCTGTGTCTGTAGTGCATGTTCAAACCTTAATACCATTAAGGCCCCTTAGCACCTGTGTAGCGCCTGAAAAAAAATGGCCCCATAGGGCACAAGGCCATTCAGATAAAGAGACACTGTATACAGACACCATTGTCTTTTCACCTTGCTGAGGAAGATTCTGCGTTCTTTACTTGATAATCTGGGCCAGTTGTGTTGTTATTCAGGAGTTTAAGTGCACCAACGGGAGTGGCTAGCTGAAGATACAAAGTTTAATCTTTCTTCAAAGGTACTGAAGTTACTATTGTCATATGGGCCAGCACACACATACTCAGGGCTCTGTATATGCAGTGGGTGTGCAGGACGATTTATTTGGGCCTGTGGTGTCAGGGGACAGAAGAGAGGTCTGACATAAAGAGGGTCAGTCTTCTGCTCTCCTCCTGCCTGAACTAATTTGAGTAGAGGTAACCAATCTGATATAAAGTGTTATATTGTGATTTATTTGCAATTTAAGTGTGCCTCTGCTCTTGGGGGACATTCTCAGGTATGGCATTCCCTGAAAGCAGCCTGAATATAGTATTGAGCTATATTGCTCTTCATCTCAGTTATTGCTCTCCAGTTGATTACTTGAATATATATACTGTTCATGTTTTGTTACTTTCCCACAGAAATATTGCAGTAAAGACAATTTCTGTGTTTTATCATAATGTGTGTGTGTTTCTCTCATTGCTCATTGCACTTACACTATTGCCAGATGTGCCAGAGGGGACTGAGACTGTGATTGGGGTTGAGAAGGCGGAGTACGGAACTAAATATACTTAAGCGGCTCCTGCGGGGTAGTGCTACACATGTTACACTTACCTGCTCTGTGCAATCCCATTGAACAAATTTGCCTCAAACCTCTTGTGGGGACCCCTGCTGGAAGAGACTTGCTATGGGGGCACTTGTGCAGGTGCTCTCCCAAGCTGGACTGTGTGCAGCCATAAACACAAACAGCATGGCTTGGCCCCACACTTCCCTATGCACTGGATTTGACTGCTCCTGCTGCTTGCTGCCGGTGGGGACAATGCTGGATTGAGAATGATGTCAGGTAAGTGTTTAGGGAGAGCCGGTGAGGCACAGACAGTGTTTTTTTAACTTAATGCAGAGAATGCAATAAAGTGTTTCTAAAGGCTGTAGTTTTTACCCTCATGCATTCTATGCATGAAGGTGAAAAATCCTTCTGTATGCAGCGAGCCTCCTCCAATCCAGCAATGTTCACAATAGCCTTGGCTGAATGGGGGCTTTCCCTCCTCATTGGCTGAGACAGCAGCGGGAGTCCATTGGCTCCCACTGCTGTCAATCACAGCCAGTGAGCCAGTGAAGTGAGAACGCATAGAGCAGTGGCTTGGGAGCATGCACGCAGTGAAACCCCCAGGGCAAGTGTCTTTCTTTGGGGCCACTGCTCAAGGGGGAGGAGCCAGGAGCGCCATTGAGGGACCCAAAAATAAGTGCAGGACTGTTTTGTGCAAAAACATTGCACAGAAGCAGGTAAGTAGGACATGTTTCAGTTCGCATTGTGCGCTATACAAGTATTTCATTAATTCATTCATTTAGAAAAAACAAAGCTTTAGTAATACTTTAAGGGAAAAAAAAAGTCTGCCTAGAGCCTCTTCAATGGGGGAGCATGAAAAACCTATTTATTATGCATTTTCTTGTGTTCTGTCACATGATTACAAGCCACAACCCCTTAGCAACTGATATTTTGTCTTCATCGGCCAAAATAACGATGCATAACTTATCAAAGTGCAGGAAAAACGTATGAAAACCGGACACCAAAAATGTGAACAGAGCCTGATTGTCAGAACATTAGCTACAATGTCAGGAGGTATTTGCTGCCGTTTGTATTTGTCTATGTAGACTTTAAGCTAGCAATGCTTCTCAGAGGACTAAATTAGATTTGCTGGTCTTTTATATTTGTTTCCTTTTTTTTTCTATTATAGTTTATTTTTTCATATTGTCATGTGACTTATTTTTCATTGTGATTTAAAAAAATATATAAAGCTGTTTATGTATGTTATAAACATTCTGTACTGAGACTGATTTGCAGCATACTAAACTGTAACACAAATACCTCTTTGCCCGTTAATCAGACATTTTGCATTTTTTTTATGTAGCATTGAAATCTGATTCTTGTTCCATATGAGACTCCTCTCTTTCACGTTTACTCAGTTTTTATGAGCTTGGAGGGCGTTCTGTTTACCCTTTCTTTTGAGAGAAGAACAGATTACATCTCTAATCTTGTAATCATGCAATAATTAGGATATTATTGAGGTGTGGTATTTATGTGACAGCACACAGTAAAGTACTTTTTTTGTTTATTCTCTTGACAGATTGGTAGTTGGAGCCAGCTGTATCCTTTACATCAGTCCTGCTTATTCTCGTTTCTGATATACTCCATACTATTTTCTTTGAAAATTTGTAACACCCTGGTCCTGTCATTGGGTATAAATAAGAGTACTTCTATTTCTGGAAACACAGTGCAGTAGCTAGGACTATTTCATCCAAATGTCTTTAGGAATGTGATTCTCATTAATTATGAATACATGGAAACTTTGTTACAGTTCACCACTGTTAAGTTAGGCTGCCCTGAAAGAAATATATGGGCTGCCATCGTAGATGACTTTCAGAAAATGCCAGTCACCTGGCTTTCGTGCTGATCCAGTGGTTTTACTATTTCCTGCATCACTGACCTGCTGCTCAGATGCAATAAGTACATTCAGAACTTCTAATCTGCGTACCTGTTTCTGTCAGTGACTGAGAAAGTATAGGCTATAGCTGCTGGCAATAATCTCATCCTAAAAATCCAACATGCTGGTTGTACCCACGTTGATCAATCAGCCTGCTTATACATGGTTTGAATTCCAATTGTCTGCACACCTCTTGCATAGATTGTGCTAACTTTAAAAAGTGACAGTTTTTTATTCTCCATAACCAATTGACTTTAGATGTTTCACTTGAGTGTGCAGGATTCTTGACTGGAATTGGCCTGGATACCACCACCATGATTAGGAGTATACCTCTCAGGGGATTTGATCAGGTACGGTATGCTGAATTGGTCTGCGACAATGTTACTGACTTTAATTATATATCAATGATTCCAGTGTTGACCTTGCATTTTATCTCCTTCCTACAGCAAATGGCTGTGCTATTGACTGATTACATGGAGTCCTATGGTACAAAGTTCTTAAAAAAATGTATACCATCAAGTGTAGAGAAGCTGGAGAGTGGAAAACTGCAGGTGACCTGGAAAAACATGGATTCTGCTAAAGAAGGAAAGGATACTTTTGACACTGTCATGCTGGCTGTAGGTAAGATATTGACCATACACAGCTCAATAAAGGGAGAAAACGAATGTCTTTGGGGGTCAGTTTTACTGATATGATTAGCCAGTTGCTTACTGGGCACTTATACCTCCTTCCTGGCTAGGGAAATTTTCCCGGCTTCAGTGCACTAACATTTTGACAAGTACGCGGTCATGTAACACTGTACCCATATGGCATTTTTATATATTTTTTTCACACAAATAGAGATTTCTTTTGATGGTATTTAATCGCCATTGGATTTTTTTTCCCAAGGAAACAAAAAAAGACCAGAAATTTTGAAAAAAACAAAAAAATACTTTTTTCATATTATCAAATTTTGCAACCAGGTAATTTTTTTCTTTCTCACTGATGTGCGCTGATTAGGTGGCACTGGTGTGCATTGATCAGGAGGCACGGGGAGGTAGCACTGATAGGTGGCACTCATGGGCACTGATTAGCAGCACTAGTGGGCACTAAGGGGACTGATGTCCCTCTAACAGAAACAAGTTGACCGCTTTCTTCTTTTCTGCACACTGACAGCGTGAGGGAAAAAAAACGATAACTGGCTTCTGTTTAATTCCATGGTCAACTGTCCTTGGCTTGGTAAAAGGCACGCTGTGATTGGCCCTTTACCCAATCTGTAATCGGCCATGAGCCCAGGGGGCGGGCAGGCCGAGTGAGAACAGGAGGACGTCCATTTACATGCTGTAGCTGTCTTTTGGCTATAGCGTGAGCGCCAAGTGGTTAAAAGTACAACCAAATGCCCCTGTAGGAATGTCTAAACAAATCCCAAATCCAGTTACTGTGTAATGCACGAGCAGCAGAACATTAAAAAAAATGTCCTATACCTTCCCTGACTGAGCCAAAACCTCATTCTTTTGTGTCTCATATGCACCTGCCCCAGACACTGCAACTTGGTGTGTGTGAGGGAGGGAGGGGGGCTCAGCAACAGAGGTAGTGCAGTCAATAGAAAAACATGTGGGCATGACAAGGTGTGGCCAGGTATGGACTGACAAGGTGAAAATGCTGATAGCCACTCACCTTGCAAAAATGTCATCCACTCTGTAGTGCAAGCAGACACAGCCTTCATAAGAGTGGCAATCCTGCTCTGAATTTGAAAGCAGTGCAGCATCATTGCCTCCACATCACAGAAGGCTGTAATGGATAGACTTCACTGAAAGCATCAGTAGGTTTTTTTTGGGACTTTGCAGGGAGAATAAGAGAAAACTATCAGTGCAAATGCTGTAGATCTATACTATGTGTGTGTGTGTGTGTATAATATATATATATATATATATATATATATATATATATATATATATATATATATATATGGCCATAGTTTTACTTTAAAGGTTATATTTTTTTAAACTGATGGCCTATATTCACACACTATGTGCGTGAAAAAGATTTTGAAAGCCTTTAACCCTTTTGCTGCAAGGGCCGTACGGTGTACGGACCTACAACACTTCTACCAGGTGGCCGAGTCCGTAAGCCATACAGGCCTCATTTATCCTTCTGCTATAAGCTCACGGTCACTTCAGTGACCATGAACTTATAGCATAATCGTATAGCAGACGCTGCTGAAGCAACTAATAGCTCTGATCAGTGGCTAATAAGCCACAGATCAGAGCAATTTAACTAAAATGAGAAACACCCCCCCCCCTCTCCTGCCGCCGCTATGTCTCCCACCCCTCCACTCACTGGATTTCCGTGCTGCAGGACAGGCACAGAGGGATCGGTTTTTCTAGAACGACCCCCCCCCCCACACACACACACAGTATTTGTATAGCTGCTGACTTTTTGGGGGGGGGAAGACTGGAGCTCCTCTTTAGGGATGGGGGCCGTTTGGCAGGCAGTAAAAGTGCAACGTAACCACGCATTTTTGCCATGCCCAACTGCAAGTCTAAACAAGACCAAAGACCTTGTTCATGCGGGGTATACTACAGCAAGGCCATGTTTAGCTGCACAGGGATGCAAGGGTGTTCCATGCATCCCATGCAGGCAATCCTATTGATGTCAATTTGTTCACAGCGGCTGCACAGGAATGCACAGGTGTTCCATGCACGTGCGGGTAAATGGCCCTCCATGGGCGTATGATGTAGCACATCCCATTGAGTGAGGTCTTAGTAGGAAATTAGGAGAAATTTTGAAAGTTATGTTATGTTAGAAAGTTATATTAGAATAGCCACTTTAAGACCAAGGCTTTTTCTGACACTTTTTGTTTACATGCACAAATTGCCCTTTTTTTTCACTAGAAAATTAGTTAGAAAAAAAAATAACATATTTTTTTTTTTGTTTTAGCAGAGACCCAAGAGAATAAAATGATGGGTTTTGCAATTTTTTATCTCATACTGTATTTTCAAACACACATTTTGTGGAAAAATTACACTTTAATGAATTTTAATGCACACAACAGAATATAATGCCCATTTTTTGAAGAAAATATAAAAGATGGTGTTACACTGTGTAAATAGATACGTAACATGTCACATTTCAAAATGCTGCACGCTTGCGGAATGACGTCAAACTATAATATTTCAAAATCTCCATAGAACACGCTTTAAAAGCCTTTACAGATTACCAGTGGAGAGTTACATAGGAGGTGTGGTGCTAGAATTATTGTTCCTGCTCTCACATTCAGCAATACTTCACTCCTTTGCTGTGATCTGTGACCAGCTGTGTCGGAAGGACACAGTGATCATTACGCACTAAATATGGGAGCATGGCTCTGGAAGGATGTCAATTGGCTAAACCTCCCCACACATCTACTTCCTTGAATTCCATGGAACATGTTCACTATGTCCTGAGTAGGCACTGCTGTATCACACATTTGAAAGGTCCTGCCTTCTGAACTACAGAGGAGCTAGGAGGAATAGTTTCATAAGGCGGCGTCATTACAGGAATCACTACTTGCAGGCAGCAAAGTACCATGGGGTGTGTAGTCCTTAGAAAAAAGTAAATAGCAGAGGAGTACCTGCAAAGCATGCAGGGAATCTAGGAAGTTGTGGAACGAGATGGCCAAGTAAGCTGATGTTGGATTGTCAATGATAACTATTGTTTGTATTGCTATTACAATGCTGTGAAAGTGTATGCAGTGTCCATACAGTAGATCTCCTTCATGCTTAATATAAATGTATTTTTTGGGTGTTTATGCATTTATGTTCTGGCATACCTCAGAAGATTCTGTTAGTACCCAACCCGAAGCTACTTTAACACTAGATTTGGGATATGTTCCAGGCAAAGCACATGTGTGAACCTTCCTTGCCGACGGATGAACCGCAGGTTGGTGCTTTTATTACACACAATCTTTCCTGGCACAGGATGTCATGGGGTTAACCACCTCTGGGCCTACCCCTTCAGACCTGATAGTATCGCTGCATTGGTGTGGCTCCTGTCCCCTAGGTATACATGCTGCAAAACTGCATGGGAATTTATGGCTTCTTGAATGCCTGGGGGGGGGGAGACTGGTGGTTCTGAGGACAACTCTCCAAAAGACGGCATTAAGGGGGAGGTGGTGAATGAATCTTATCTGTTCACCATCACTGTCAGGACTTATAGTTGCACGACCGGATGTGCCCCTGTCCTTTATCCCTCCCAGGAGCCAGCAATGTGACCCAGTGGGTTTTGAACGAGATATAAGTTACCTACCTATATCTCCTGGACCACGTGTCCACATGACCCTGCAGCTGACCACAAGGTTCAGTGATGTGCAAATGTTAACTTCCACATGATGGTGGAGGGCATGGATGGTGAAAAAGTGGTGGTCAAGGAACCTGACACTGCAGTACAACACATCCTGCAGATTGACAAAAGGAGGCAGGCTCCAACAGCTGTAACAGTAGCTGTAGAACCAGCAATTTTGCTAAACTGGCATTGAAACGCTGTGCACGAGAGTGGCTGGTGATGTACATTTTCTTCATTCTAGCAGATGAAGGAAGAGAGACCTGTCTGTTCAATGCTAAAGCTGGAGATAGTAGGATGGGGTTGACTGAATTAGAGCATGGCTGTGGCCCTACTTAAGACAATGATGGTGCAGTTTGCAGCACGTGTTTAAGAAGGCTAACACAACTGAGCTCTGGGGAATGAACCTGGGGATACCAGTGACTTGCATCCATGGCAGCTTGGCAGGAAACTACAGAAGAGTAGGATGATGAAGGCTTGGTTAGTCGCTCCACTACCTCCTCTGTGTGCTCTGGCTCTTGATGCTGTGCCTCAAACACTGCTTTGACCTGTGGACACAGAAAATGATAGCTGCCTCTGCTATTCCTGTAGGCCTCCCAGACGTAAATATGGGATTTAATCCCTGGTTTTATTAACATCTATGGCAAGAGCTATATGGGGGATGTTGTGCTTTGGTGCACACTACTCTAACAAACGCTCTCTCCCTAACAGCACTGACAGCTGTCCCTCACTCTTACTACAATCCAACATAGAAAGGGCTGCTGGGAGAGCAGCCTTTTATAGTGTGCAGTTTGGGAATTTGGACAAAGTGGTGCAAAAGTTTTGACAATGATATATATTTTTTTTAGCAATGCATTGTGGGACGTTGTTGCTGAACATACCAACAGTTTGGATTGACTCCAAGCCTCTGAAAAAGCAAAATTTAATCCAAATCCAGTTTTGCACCAAACCCTGAAGCCATCTTTAATTAGGAGTAGGCTAAAATACTTTAAATTCATAGTGGAAATGAATTTGATTTTCCATTTTGACCATAAACACACTTTAAATCCTCATTTATTAAACACTGTGCTTCCTTTGCACTATATTCCTTCCTTATTCATGACTGTAATGTAGCAGCTCACGTTACCTGTAACCTAAATCCAACATTGTGATCATATATATCTGCAGTACATATTCAAACCCAGGACAAGAGTGCATCCTAAGCATACAGTGCTATTTGTTTCTGTGTATCTAAGCAGCTAAACCTGGAAATACCGTTTTTCTGTTTGCTACTTTTATGCTTTTTTTTAACTCCACCCTTTTAAGATTAGATGTGTGAACCTGTTAAATCTGGTTAATTGATGTGAAGTTGGAATGATTCATTGTTTTTTATTTTTTTTTTCCTAAATGTGCACACCCACACCAGGTGTCCCAGATAAAACACTGGAAAACTTAGCAGTCCTAGGATTTCAGAGCACAGATGCCATGTAAGGGCCTGACAAGCCCTTTCAGAAAGTTTATGCAATTCAGCTTGTTTTGTTGATATGCCTAAAACAATTTCATGGCTACCAGACTGCATTCTGAGACATTCGTTTTAATGATGTATGAGCTATAGTGTTTTTTGTGTGTATGTAGATCTTATGACAATAAAAAAGGCACCCTCATTTCATCCATAGATCTAGTTCAGTACTGTGGAAAGTACACGGTATATGGTAGAACTGTGTTATCCTGATGAGTCATGACCAGTATCATTTTATGTATTTGTGGTTTGTATTTTCAAATTCGAAGGAAAATGAAACCAATATACTGTATACTGCTAGAGAATAATAATGTGATCATGCAAATGACCAGTCCTGGGGGAAGGCTTACTGGCACTCCAGTTGAACATACCACGGTTGTCATTGAGGGAGAACTTGCACATCCACATGTACAGAGGCCAAGCAACAGCACAGTAACATTCTGTGTGCTGCAATGTGAAGGGCATCCCAACGTACAAATTTAGTACAATTACAAACAGTAATTTTAGTGCTTCGGTTGTGAAATTTAAAGATTATTTTTTCCGCAATGTGAGACAATGCTTTTATTCAAATTTAGAATACGCAAATACATAAATGGGCATAGTCTGGGCACGGGTTTATTTTAAATATGATGGTCAAAATGTAATATTAATTTCCATGTTGTATTTGAATAATTTCTAGCCTACTCCTATTATTCTGAATGATCTTGAATCTTGTAAACATACTTTGTGAAGATCCCCACGCATATTTACCTACTGAATTCTGTGACACTTATTCACTATGCCCTGTGAGTGAGAATTCACAGAGCCTGCCTTGCGGGCTACAGAGGAGCTAAGAGGCGGTGTAAGTACAGGACAATTGCAGACTGCAAGGTACCATGGGATATGTAGTCCTTAGAAGTTGAAAGTAAACAGTGGAGGAGAGTCTCAAAGCAGGCAGGGAATCCAGGAAGTTGTGGGAAGGAGTCCAGCGGACAGGCATAACTCGCAACATGAAAGATTTTCCAAGCAAGTTTATTGGAAACTGTTAAAAATAGCTATTGTCTGTATTGCTATTACAACGCTTATGTTATAAAATGAAAGTGTATGCAGTGATCATAGAACTTCTTTAAATATGAATGTGGTTGTTTCTTACATGGATTTTTGACAAAATGGTATGTTTATTTATTGGTTTTAATATGGAAATAGTAATGTTTTCACAGCAAATCATATTACCCCTCTTTTCCTGTTTTAGGAAAAATAGGAAAACTTTTTTTTTTTTTATCTTTGAGTGAGCAGAACTTTAGAAAGTAAGCATTTTATTATTGGTTTTATTTATTTTATGAGAGAACAAGACATCAGTCAGACCTTTCCTTACTCAAATCTGTCTGATCTCTATTGCCAATTGACATTTCAGGAATAATAACCTTAAAATCAACAAATTTTGAGCCCATGATATTTGATCCATCTTGATGACGCATATATAAGTTTGAATTGATCGTGGCTCAGTGTCCTGGTTTTACCTATAAAAGACATTGAGGTTCATGAGAAAAAAACAGTATAACAGTTGTCTGTAGCAGTCACTTGTGGCTGGTGACAAGGCTAAACTCTTTGCCTAAGACGGCAAGGTTTATATAGTTTACTATACAAAACTGTAGTGTAGGTCACCATATGTCAGTCATTTTACTGCAAATTTTTTTTAGAATTGTGACATATGTTCATCCTTACTTCCACACTGTACTACAGGTTTAATTGTTGCATTTTTTTCTGTTAATGTTATCACGAGATCAATTAAACAGGAAAACAGAGCCTTGTTCTTGGCCATGCTTTGATAAGTCCCACATGTTGCGGAATCTCTCTTTGCTCCCACGGGGATAACTGCTCAGTGTCCTTGCAGTGAGGCCTCTTAACCCTTGGTCCTAGTTTAAAATCTTAATACTTCCTGATCACAGGGTTAATAAGAAAGCTATCATCTCTTTAAGCATTTTGTCATCCATTGTATATACATTTATTTTTTATTGAAGTCAGAAGTTTTATTTTCTTTCTGTTTAGTAAAGGATAAGGACTAGAAGTAAAATAAACAATTTGTTCAAGATGTGCAGTATAGATACTTTGAAATAAAAAAAAATAAGAGAGGGAGATGGAAAGCTTTAAGCACTTCTGTCAACTGTAAGATGTTACATTTTTTTCTCAATACTGATTTTACTAAATAGGTAGCAGTATTTAATATGCTGTCTATATGCATCTTGAAATATTGAGATATAGCTGATGTGCCGGAATGCTGCAGTCCCACTTTTCTTTGAATTAATCTAGCTCTTTCCATGATTGCTGTACCCATGGAACCACAGTTCAACCAGTACAGCCTTGTAAAGCAAGAATATTTAGTTAATGTGGCACAAAGTATTTGCATAATCCTTAATAAGAAACCCTGTAGCAGGAACATTCTTTAACCACCTTCAGACCGGACCATTTTGCTGGTAAATGACCAGAGGTCTTTTTACAATTTGGCACTGCGCTGCTTTAACTGGTAATTGCGCGGTCATGCAATGTTGTACCCAAACAAAATTTGCGTCCTTTTCTTCCCACAAATAGAGCTTTCTTTTGATGGTATTTGATTGCCTCTGCGATTTTTATTTTTTGCGATATAAATGTAAAAAGACCGCAAATTTTGAAAAAAAATGATATTTTCTACTTTTTGTTATTAGAAAAATCCAATAAACTCAATTTTAGTCATACATTTAGGCCAAAATGTATTCAGCCACATGTCTTTGGTAAAAAAAAAGTCAATAATTGTATATTTATTGGTTTGCGCAAAAGTTGTCACATCTACAAACTAAGGTACGTTTTCTGGAATTTACGCAGCTTTTAGTTTACGACTGCCTATCTCATTTCTTGAGGTGCTAAAATGGCAGGGCAGTACAAAACCCCCCCAAATGACCCCATTTTGGAAAGTAAACACCCTAAGGAAATTGATAAGTGGCATGTTGAGCCCATTGAATATTTTATTTTTTTGCCTCAAGCGATTGAATAATGACAAAAAATATATATTTTTTTTTTTACACAAAGTTGTCACTAAATGATATATTGCTCACACATGCTATGGGCATATGTGAAATGACACCCCAAAATAAATTCTGCTGCTTCTCCTGATTACGGGAATACCACATATGTGGGACTTTTTGGGAGCCTAGCCACGTACGGGGCCCCGAAAACCAAGAACCGCCTTCAGGTTTTCTAAGGGCGTAAATATTTGACTTCACTCCTCACTACCTATTACAGTTTTGAAGGCCATAAAATGCCAAGATGGCACAAAACCCCCACAAATGACCCCATTTTAGAAAGTAGACACCCCAAGCTATTTGCTGAGAGGCATGTTGAGTCCATGGAATATTTTATATTTTGCCACAAGTTGCGGGAAAATTACAAACTTTTTTTTTTTTGTTTTTTTTTTCACAAAGTTGTCACTAAATGATATATTGCTCATGCATGCCATGGGCATATGTGAAATGACACCCCAAAATAAATTCTGCTGCTTCTCCTGAGTACGGGGATACCACATATGTGGGACTTTTTGGGAGCCTAGCCGCGTACGGGGCCCCGAAAACCAAGCACCGCCTTCAGGCTTTCTAAGGGCGTTACAGTTTTGAAGGCCATAAAATGCCAAGATGGCACAAACCCCCCCAAATGACCCCATTTTGGAAAGTAGACACCCCTAAATTTAGGGGTACACTAGTGAGACTAGGTAATAAATGGCGGGTGCCCTGAAACTATAAAAAAAATAACTAACCAACCAGCGTCACCTGTAACAGTTATATGGTGATCACTGGTGAAAGGGTTAACTAGGGGGCAATCAGGGGGCTTTATGCGGTAGTATATGGGGGTCCCTGGCACTATAAAAAGCTGCGGCGAACCTAAATACCTACCTGCCTAACTAGCGTCACCTGTGACACTAATACAGTGATCAGAAAAACGATCGCTTATTAGGCTGGGTTCACACTGGAGCGATGTGGGAACGCCACAAATGCGCGGCGGGTTCCCGCATCACATGCCCCCCGGCGGCAGTTCACACTGCCCTATGCGAACTGCTGGGAGTGTCAGTGAAATGTTAATGACACCCCCAGATCAGTTCGCATATCGCAGTGCGATCTGCAAACTCGGATCGCATGGTGTGAACACCCATGCGATCCGATTCTGCTGCGGACCAAAAAAAGGGTCCCGTGCGAGTTTGCGGCGGGTGCGACACAAATTCAGCCATACTATCTGTATGGCTGAACTCGAATCGCACAGAGATCGGATGTGATTTGCACTGCAGTGCGGTGCGAATCACATCCGTTCTCATAAACCGCTGCAATGTGAACCCAGCCTTAGTGACACTGGCGACGGGGGGTGATCACGGGGTTAAACCTTTATTGGGGGGGTTAGGGGGGTACCTTAGAACTAAAGGGGGCTAACCCTAACTGCCCTAACAGTTATTACAGTCACAAATGACACCCGCCGGGTGATCAGGGGGTTAAACCTTTATTAGGTAATAAATGGCGGGTGCCCTGAAACTATAAAAAAATAACTAACCAACCAGCGTCACCTGTAACAGTTATATGGTGATCACTGGTGAAAGGGTTAACTAGGGGGAAATCAGGGGGCTTTATGCGGTAGTATATGGGGGTCCCTGGCGCTATAAAAAGCTGCGGCGAACCTAAATACCTACCTGCCTAACTAGCGTCACCTGTGACACTAATACAGCGATCAGAAAAATGATTGCTTATTAGGCTGGGTTCACACTGGAGCGATGCGGGAACGCCATGAATCCGCGGCGGGTTCCCGCATCGCATGCCTCCCGGCGGCAGTTCACACTGCCCTATGCAAACTGCTGGGAGTGTCAGTGAAATGTTAATGACACCCCCAGATCAGTTCGCATATCGCAGTGCGATCTGCAAACTCGGATCGCATGGTGTGAACACCCATGCGATCCGATTCTGCTGCGGGCCAAAAAAAGGGTCCCGTGCGAATTTGCGGCGGGTGCGGCGGGTGCGACACGAATTCAGCCATACTATCTGTATGGCTGAACTCGAATCGCACAGAGATCGGATGTGATTTGCACTGCAGTGCGGTGCGAATCACATTCGTTCTCATAAACCGCTGCAATGTGAACCCAGCCTTAGTGACACTGGCGAGGGGGGGTGATCACGGGGTTAAACCTTTATTGGGGGGGTTAGGGGGGCACATTAGAACTAAAGGGGGCTAACCCTAACTGCCCTAACAGTTATTACAGTCACAAATGACACCAATGCAAAAAAAAAAAAAAAAAACAATTTGTGTCACTGTGACTGGGGGGGCAGGGGTAATTGGGGGGTGATCGGGGGGTAAAGGGGGGGTGTGAGTGTGCCTGGCATGTTCTACTGTGTAGTGTAGTGCTTGTGCAACTCACCGATGCTCTCTCCTCGGTGCCAGAACGAAAAATACCGACACGGAGGAGAGAATACATCACTTCCTCTCCTGTGTTTACATTACAGGAGAGGAAGTGATGTCACGGGACATTTTCATTCGTCGGGAGCGATCGCGAGGGGGTGGCCATGAATGAATGGCCGTCCCCTCGTCCGGGATCGATCCCGAACGAATACCGACCGCCGCAGGCACCGGGCGGGGGCCCGATCGGGCCCCCGACCGGCGGGCAGGCAAGGACGTACATGTAAGCCCTTATGCCTGCCCGTGCCATTCTGTCGACGTACATCGTCGTGCGGCGGTCGGCAAGTGGTTAAATATGCATTTAATGTATTGTGTATGCATGTTTTACCTGTAAAAGCCCTTGTGTAGATTTCCAAAAATCCAAAGACTACTGCTGGTTGCTGCCATCTTGGATTTGATGAAACAGCAGATCTAAAATGAAAGCTCCACACCACTGGTCAAGTCGAATTTTGAAAAGAGAAAGCCATGCATTTCAGGGGTCCAAAAACTCCTCCTTCATCAGGGTTTAAAATCGGTAACACTGTATACATACTGCATTGAGGGTAAAATGGTAATAGTATTTGTACTGAAGTCCTATTATGCCGCGTACACGCGATCGGACTATCCAGCGGACCAGAGTCCGCCGGACAATCTGCCCGTGTGTGGGCTCCGGCGGACTTTTTCTTTCCAATAGTCCGGCGGACTTAGAAAGAAGTTTTGACTCAAAATTGTCAATCCGCCCATCTGTGTGCTAGTCCGCCGGACTTTTCAAATGAACGGACTTGCTCACACACGGAGTAAAGTCTGTTCATTTTGAACGTGGCTCCAGGTAGACGGGACTAGCGAAGGAAGTGAATGTTGACACCTCGCTGGCCCTGTCGCCTGGTATGGATTTAAAGGGGAACCCCTACGCTGAAAAAACGACGTCCCCCCAAAGTCCATAGAAGACCCTTATCCGAGCACGCAGCCCGGGTGGTGGAGACGAGCGAGCGCCCCCCCCCCCCCTCCCTCGTGAGCCGCACCAGACCCCCGTGCGCTTTGGGGAAGAGGGTTTAGAAGCTTCCAGTCTGACTAGACATGCTGTATTAACACTAGACATGTTGTGTCAACACTAATTTAAAACTATTAGCAATACCAATAGGACAACCCTAAGGTTCAGCACTACATATCTATATACACGCTAGTATTCTTCGCTCCTTCCCTTGCTGCTCCATAAGTGCTGGTTCACACTGAGGCAGCACGACTTGCAGTGCGACTACCTCAGGCGACCTGGACACGACTGCTGCGTTGACTTGCAAAACTACTTCTCTATAGAAGTCAATACAAGTCACCCCCAAAGTCATACAGGAACCTTTTTCTAAGTTGGACCGACTTGTGTTGCTGTAATTAGAACGGTTCCATTGTACAGAATGGGACACAACTTGTCAGGTGGCTAAGTCGCCTGACAAGTCATCCCAGTGTGAACCAACCCTAAAAGTTTATGTAGATAGAGGAGAGGAGAGAGCCAAACTTGATTGGCCAGCACAAATTGGACACTTTCAGAGGCGGAGGATAGGGCTATGATGTGCAGGGAGGAGGGGGCTGTGCTAAGGAATTGTCTCTTTGCATAGAAGTCAAACAAGTTGAAAGGCACATTGCAAGAAAATAAACATTTACAAAAAGGAAAACATTGCAATAAGCATTTAAAATACTTTATTTTGATTTACTTTTACCTGCAATTGTTTAAGTTAGTGGCACGGTCACTATCATTTTGCACTGCAGCACAATATATTGGAATAGGTTAAATTTAGATACTTTATGTAATAGTAGCAAATTGTGAGGCGGCATAGTGGAGACAAAGGCAAAAATAAAAACATTTTATAGTCCATAAAGGAAGTGTAGGAACTTATTTTTCTTCATGAAGGATATGAGACCGAACAGGAAATTAGCTGAAATTTCTCATAGTGGGGAAACTGATCACATTTAAAACTTAACTTATACCTTCCTGCACTCTCTCTAAAATAAATATTTAAATACTATGGTTTTTTTAAAATAAATGTTGTTGAACTTTAATACGTGACTACATAATACATCAGCTTCTCTGTACCCAGTTAAGCTCTCCCTGCCAATATGGGTTTTTATTTCTTGTAGTCCTTTTAAAGAAAGTAGGTTATACAATGTTGTAGACTGCTACTGAAGAATTGTAAATCATTAAGCTTGGGAAGCATGGTTACCTTGTATCATAGCTACTCAGGTAATTGCTTATACTCATAATTAATTTTAATCCCTTAATTTCTTATTAAGTGTCAAGGAACATTTCCTGAGAAATGGTGATAAAATCTGCCGCCATGCTTCACACACCCAGATAGACTAATCATTAGAAATAAATGCTAAAGCTGAACTCCAGGAACAAAAGATTCTTTTTACATTTGCCATGTAAATATAAACTGCCTTTATTGATGCCTGTCTAATGTGTAGCTTCTGCTCCATTCGGAAAATGCTTACTTTTATTTAGCCTTTACAGCCCTTTAAGTGCCAAACATCTGGCACTGAGACCTACAGTTCTGGATCTAGTACAGCTGTGAAAGTGAATGCTTCGCTCATACTCAGTACCTCGTCCATACAAAAAAAAGTCTTGCATTCTTTTCACTGAATACAAGATGTTCTGTGATTGTACAAGGGGAGATCATGACATTCATCTGCACCTCTTCCATATACAGAACACCTTATATTTTGGTGAAATAATGCACAATTATTTTGAAGGTGGAGAATGAGCAACCTGCTTGCTATCAGAGCTGTACTACACCTAAAATCTATGTCCATTGGGATCCCAAAAAGGAAGAAAAATAGACACATGCAATCTCTTTGGATGGACGGACATGGAGGGGATATACGCCTGTTCACATCAGCGTTTACCCGATCCATCCCGTTTGTGTACACAAAAACGAAACAGGATGCAAACCTTTATTTGTTTTTGCAGACCTCCACAGACTTATATGTAGGGGAATGTAAATGTACGCACATTCATTTTCATCCATCTATCGAGGTATATTTTGTTCTGTGTACATCTGTATGAAAGGGGCCTAAATCTCTTAGCTAGATGTTGTTCAATAATTAGAGTACTGTACAGGCAGAATAAAAGTAAGAGTTTTCCCTGAATGCAGCAGAATCCACACATGGGACAGTCGTCAATAGAAATCGTTTATATTTACATAGCAAATGTAAAAAAAAAAACAATATTCCCGAAGGTCATCTTAAATTAAACCCCCTGCAGAAATCAATACATATGCGTGTTGACCCTCCTACGGTCCATACATGTTTCTTGTTTGAATGTCTATCATCATTTATAGACATGACAACATTTGAAAATCAGTGCTTTACTTTTGCAGTCCTGCTAATATGTTCGCTAAGGGGTCTATTTTTTAAAATGCTAGTCAGACGATTGTCACCAGCATTCATTCAGGCTGTATGAATTTTCCCTGTGTTTTACCCTATACTTTGTAATACTAATGATTGTCAAATCCATCTAGTGGTCAAAATGCAGTAAATTTCTGATTGAGCCATTTAGGTGAAATATACTGCATTTTGACTACTAGAAGGAGCTGATGATCATAGAAAGTCATACTATTGGAGAGTAGGAATGGGCTGAACACCCCCCCAACCCCCCACCCCCATTCGGTTCGCACCAGAACATGCAAACAGGCAAAAAATGTGTTCAAACACGCAAACACCGTTAGTCTATGAGACATGAACATGACAAATCAAAAGTACTCATTTTAAAGGCTTATATGCATGGTATTGTCTTAAAAAGTGTTTGGGGACCTGGGTCCTACCCCAGGGGACATGTATCAATGCAAAATAAGTTTTAAAAACAACTGTTTTTTTGGGAGCAGTGATTTTAATAATGCTTGAAATGAAACAATAAAAATTTGAATATTCCTTTAATTTTTGTACCTGGAGGGTGTCTATAGTATGCCTGTAAAGTGGCACATGTTTTCCACGTTTAGAACAGTCTGACAGACAGGCAAAATTACATTTATAAAGGAAAAAAAGTAATTTAAAACTACTCACGGTTATAATGAATTGTCGGCCCGGCGATACACATAAAAGTTCATTGATAAACAGGGGAACCCCATTCAAAGAAAAAAAAATGCGTGGGGGTCCCCCCAAATTCCATATCAGGACCTTCAGGTCTGGTATGGATATTAAGGGGAACCCCACGCCAAAATAAAAAAAAAAATGACGTGGGGGTCCCCCTCAAAATCCATTTTGACCGCTAGCCGACTAGCCGCCGCAGTTGTACTGCAGCAGCATTGCTTGGCTGCGCGAATCGCCATTATGCTACTTTAGTAGCATAAACAGCCACTAGGGGGCGCTTGTGCGCCTCCACTTGCTCCCCGAGTCAATGCAAGTGCCCGATGGTCTCGATCGCCGCTGGACTCCCGCGATCGCTCGGGCACACGGAGAACCGGGAGCTGTGTGTGTTTACATATTAACCCCTTCACTGCCAGTGACAGGTTTACAGCAATTTTAATCGCACTGATCGCTGTATTAATGCCAATGGTCCCAAAAATGTGTCAAAATTGCCCGACATGTCTGCCATAATGTCGCAGTCATGACAAAAATCGCTGATCGCCGCTATTACTAGTAAAAAAAAAATTATAAAAAAAATGCCATAAAACTATCCCCCATTTTGTAGATGCTATAACTTTTGCGCAAACCAATCAATATATGCTTATTGCACTTTTTTTTTACCAAAAATATGTAGAAGAATGCGTATCGGCCTAAACTGAGGAAAAAAAAAATTCTCCTTCGTTCACTGACTGACACAGCTTCATTAATCTTGACCATAGGGTTGTTACACCACCTTCAGGAGAGGACTAGGCAGAACATGTTATACATGTGAAAAAACAGAACTTTACAGTTCTGCCCAGGGAGCGGTCCCTCCAGTAACATCCCTTCAGCCTGCTTCCTGCAGCTTCAGTTTTTATTCTGCCTAGTGAAGGAGATGGACCTAGGAACCCTGCGGACTCATCAGTCCGGGGATTTTTTTGCAGAAGTTTGTCTCTTGCGCAAGATTAAGATCCTGTGATCTGCTATCAACAGCCAGCTGAGTGACAGGCTGGATACCCTTATCCTTGTAGTCTCCCCAGCCTGGCCAGTGAGCGTGTGCAGACCATAGCTGCGCACTGGGTAGGCCACGACATGCCCCTCAGGCTCCAGGGGTGGCCGGTGAGTGCAATGCTCCGGGGCACACATATGACCAGGCTACTGATGCCTGTGTCAGTGTGCCATGGCCAGCAGCCACCCCATACTGATCAGAGAGTTGGTCTGTGATGGGATGTCCCCAGCTCGTCCGGATGGTAAGTACAGCTCTCCCTGCCTCAGTGGGGCTGAGCAGCTGGGCATTCCCTGGGAGGTCAATTCGGGGGTCCTTCTCCTCCCTCTCTTCTCTCCCGGACCCTATCTCCCTCTCCCCCTGTGGAGGATGCTGCATGGGCTGAGCGGTGTGTGTACCATATAGATAGGGGTCCCCGGGGGGCTCTCACCTTGGGTGAAGGGCTGCGCTGGATGGCTGTGCCCCTGGGGGTCTGTTGTCTCCCTGCTGGGTGTCTGGAGGTCTGCACATGCTTATCGCCATAGCGCTGTTCTGCTGCCATTTTCTCTGTCTTTTTCCGCTGTCGCTCTCTGTACAGTTGTTTGACGGCCATGTTTGGTGTGATTTAGGGAGAAGCATGGTCAGGAACCATTTTCCCTGTGATTATGTCCTTTATACTGGACGCCCGGTGGCCATTTTGTTGTAGCCCAGAAAGGTTTTTAGGCCCTGTGCTGGTCCCTGAGACTCAGAAGAGCGTGGTTTCTTCACTCCGACACCTGGCAGATGACACAGACACTACTAGCAGAACGGCGCAGAACTCGGTCAGGGTGGTGAGTCCTGCTGCGGGGGCCCCTCAGCATGCAGCAACTAGGAGGGTGGTACTATACACCTGTCCTAAGTCCCCAACAGGTGGCAGACAGGGTGGGTCAGCATGGCTTCAGGAACTGATGTTTCTTCCCCCTAACTCCCCGTAATGCAACCGGCTTGCCTGCAAACAATGCAGCACCTTTGGACGCCTTGTCAGCGGTCCTGAAATGTTTGTTACCAGGGTGGAGGTGGTGTGTGGGCGCAAAGGTGGTAGAAAGCGGCCCCTGCCCCCCCATCCTCCGGGGAGAGCTCTGACGCAGACTCGGGCCCCGTAGTGACTGGTGTCCCCTGCTCTGTTGTTTCAGATGACACTGACTAGGACTGATCAGACAGTAAGGATGAGTCCCCTTCTGGGTCCACACAAGAAAAGCACTAGTTGGAGCATTTATCACAGCTGTGCGTGATACCCTGAAGATCAGGGTACAGCAGGTCCTTCTGCTGCAGTAGCGGTCCCTTTTGGGTCCCATAAGCGAGCCCATACACCTAAGGTGTTTCCGTATCTGACTTATTTTGATAAGTTCATTTACAGTAATGGGGGCGACCGCAACTGACCTTTTTCGGTCCCAAAACGCATGGCGGTGTGTTACCCTTTTGAGGAGAGCTTTCCTAAATAATGGTCGGCTCCTCCGGTCGTGGACTCCCCAGTATCCAGGTTAAATAAAAGTAACCACGATTCCAGTAGAAGGGATTCCTGTGTTTTAAGGACCCCACGGGCATGAACCGAGGCAGTGGCCCATTCCTTATTTACAGTTGGGGGGGGGGGGGGGTCAGCAATACAACCAGCCCACTTTCACACCAGAGTCTTGCAGAAGGAGATATTGACACAATGGGACATATCTTAGTTATCCCTGGATCAGCAGATTCAGGTGAGCCAGTCAGTCAGGAACTCACTGCTTTGGTGGCTGAGGTCCCCGGCACTTCGGTCCGGGAAGTCGTTCCTACCTCTGCATTGGACTGTGATCACAACAGATGCCAGTCTGACCGGCTGTGGAGTACTGGGAGTACATTAGACCCCGGGTCTCTGGTCGGGTGAGGAGCCCAAGTTGCCGATCAATGTGCTCGAGCTCCGAGCGTTCAGGCTTTGCCTCTCCACATGGTTGATGGAACTACGAGAGCGTCCGATCAGAATCCAGTCAGACAACGCCACGGCGGTGGCATATGTCATCCATCAAGGAGGAAAAATAAGTTTGGCTGCAGCACGGGAGGTCGCTCACATCCTTCAGTTGACAGATCAATAGGTCCCGGCCATGTCGGCCATTTACATCCGGGAGTAGAAAGCTGGCAGGCAAACTACCTAAGTCGCCAGATGCTGGGCCCAGGAGAATGGACACAGATGTGCAGGCTACTGTGCCTGTGGTGGGGCACACCAGACGTGGATCTTCTGGCCTCCCCTCTCAATTGGAAGAGGCCGAGATCGTATCCAGAAAAAGAGATCCTTGGGCAGATGCATCAATCGCGCTGGTGGCTCCATGGGTTCAGTACCGATTGATCTACGACTTTCCCCCGCTAAAGCTGCTACCACGTCTGAGTGGAGGCCAAGGGGGTTCCAGTAATACTGATTGACCGGTTTGGCCTCGGTGTCCCTGCCATACCGACCTAGTACTCCTGGTTGCGAAGGCTCCCTGGCAACTGCCGTTGCAAGAGGACCTTCTGTGTCAAGGTCCGATTCTCCATCCTGTGTTACCATCGCTGGTTTTAACAGCATGGCTGTTGTGAGCCAGGTGCTAAGGTACCAAGGCCTATCGGACTTGTTGATCTCTCTATGTTGAGAGCACGGAAATCTGCTTCTCGGAAGATATACCATCGTACCTGGAAGGCGTACACCTCTGTGTGTGAGGAAAAAGGATGGTGCCCGCGCACCTATTCCGTTTCCAGGACCCTGCTTTTACTACAGTGAGGAGTAGACCAGAAAATGGCTTTAAGCACCATTAAAGGATAAATATCAGCCTTTTTCAGTGACCCCTGGCGTCTCACTCTCTAGTGAGCACTTTTTTTCAGGGGGTCTGAACCTGGTGTTATTGGCGCTTCAGAACCCGCCATTTGAGGACATCAGAGAAGTTCCCTTGTTAACTCTTTCTCAGAAAGTGGTCTTCCTAGTGGCCGTTACATCGGCCAGGAGGGCTTCGGAACTGGCGACCTTGCTTTGCAAGTCGTCCTATCTGGTTATCCATAAGGATAAGGTGGTGTTGCGTCCGCAACCTTCTTTTCTGCCAAAGGTGGTTTCGGCGTTCCACATCAATGAAGATATTGTGTTACCATCTCTGTTTCCTAAACCGACACATCCTACTAAATAGGTGGCCCCTTATTCTCTAGACGTGGTCAGGGCTATAAGGATATATTTTTCTGCCACGGCTCCCCTTCTGGAGTTAGATTCTGTTTCGTTACGGTAGCTGGTCCGAAAAAGGTATGGCGGTCTCGTTGACCACCGTTTACAGGTGGATCAGACAGATGTGGTACAGGCCTACGACGGGGCAGGTACCCCTTTTCCTGTCATGGCCCATTCCACCGGGGCAATCGGGGCCTCTAGGGCTCTGTCATCGAGTGTCAGTCGCTCTGGTGTGTTAAGCTGCAATTTTGTCATTCGTTCACACTATTACTAAATTCTACAGAGTGGATGTAAGCGCATCGTCTGATGCCTGTTTTGGCCGCAAAGTTTTTTCTATAGAGTGGATGTAAGCACATCGTTTGATGCCTGTTTGGCCGCAAAGTTTTGCAGGCGGCCATGTAATGTTGCAATTCTGCACTCTTTTTTTTCTGTTTTGAAGAAAATACAGTTACTTTAGTATAATGCACGGTTGCATTGTTGACCGCATGTCCTGATGCAGCTAGTTAAGGGGGGTGACTCCCTTGTTAGGGAGCACTTCTGGTTGTGGGTGAAGGTGTTTTTATGCTGTTCCCACCCCTTGTTATGACACTGCTTGGGGACATCCCTATGGTCAAGATTAATGTGTCAGTGAACAAAAGAGAAAATAGGATTTTTGTACTCCCCATAAAATCCTTTTCTCTGAAGTTCACTGACTGACACAGCACCCTCCCCTCCTATTGATTTACGTTATACTACTTGTTAGCGTACTAAAGCTGCAGGAAGCAGCCTGAGGGGATGTTACTGGAGGGACTGTCCCCTGGGCAGAACTGTAAAGTTCTGTTTTTTCACATGTATAACATGTTCTCTCCTGAAGGTGGCGTAACAACCCTATGGTCAAGATTAATGGAGCTGCGTCAGCCGGTGAACTTCAGAGAAAAGGATTTTACGGTGAGTAAAATAATCCTATTTTTTTTATATTTTTTGGGGGATATTTATTATCGCAAAAAGTTAAAAATAATGCATTTTTTTCAAAATTGTCGCTTTTTTTTTTTGTTTATCACACAAAAAAATCAAAACCGCAGAGGTGATCAAATACCACCAAAAGAAAGCTCTATTTGTGGGAAAGGATGTCAATTTTGTTTGGGAGCCACTTCGCACGACTGCGCAATTATCAGTTAAAGCGACGCAGTGCCGAATCGCAAAAAGTGGTCTTGTCTTTGGCCAGCCAAATGTTCCGGGGTTTAAGTGGTTAAGGGGAACCCTGTGCCAAATTTATTTTTTTTAATCACGTGGAGTCCCCCCAAAAACCAAAAATCCATACCAGACCCTTATCTGAGCATACAATCTGGCAGGCCACAGGAAAAGAGGGAGGTATGAGAGTGCGCCCCCCTCCTGAACCATACCAGGCCACATGCCCTCAACATTGGGGTAGCCTCCCAAAGCACCTTGTCCCCATGTTGATGGGGAGAACTGCCTCGTCCCCACAACCCTTGCCCGGTGGTTGTGGGGGTCTGCGGGCAGGGGGCTTATCGGAATCTGGAAGCCCCCTTTAACAGGGGGACCCCCAGATCCTGCCCCCCCATGTGAATTAGTAATGGGTACAAATGTACCTTATTTCACAAAAACAGTCACCTACAATTTCACAAAAAAAAATGACAAAAATGTTAAAAAATACATGAGACGGTTTTGGACAATTTCTTTTATTAATGTCTTCTTCTTTCCCCGCTTCTTCTTCCATCTTCTTCTGTTCTTCCTTCAGTTTTCTTCTTCATCCATCTTGTTCTTCCCCAGCTTCTTCCTCAAGCTTCCTCTGCTTCTTGCTCCGGTCCCCTGCTTCTTTCTCCGGTCTTCTTGTCCAGCATCTTCCTCGGCTTCTTCTTCCCCACTTCGTCCTCCATCCGCCTCAATGGGAGTCTCCCTCTGTGTGACGCTTCTGTTCTTCTGACAGTTAATTTATAACTGAGGGCGGGGGCCACACCGTGACATTCCCAGGTGACTCCGCCCATTTAATTTGGGGGACCCTCACGCATTTTTTTAAAAAATTTTGGTTCGGGGTTCTCCTGTGGGGGAATCCCATGCCGTTTTTATCAATGAACTTTTATGTGTATTGCCGGATCGACAATTCATTATAGCCGCGAGTAGTTTTAAATTACTTTTTTTTTCTTTAGAAATGTAATTTTGCTGTCAGACTGTTCTAAGCATGGGAAACAGGTGCCACTTTACAGGCATACTATAGACACCCCCCAGGTACAAAATTTAAAGGAATATTACACTTTTATTGTTTCACTTTAAGCATTATTAAAATCACAGCTCTCGAAAAAACGGCCCGTTTTAAAACTTTTTTTGCATTGATACATGTCCCCTGCGGCAGGACCCAGGTCCCCAAACACTTTTTGTGACAATAACTTGCATATTAATCTTTAAAATTAGCACTTTTGATTTCCCCCATAGACTTTTAAAGAGTGTTCCGCAGCTTTCGAATTTGCCGTGAACACCCCAAATTGTTCGCTATTTGGCGAATGGGCAAACAGCCAATGTTCGAGTCTAACTCATGTTTGATCCGAACATAAAGCCCATCCCTATTGGAAAGTATGAGGAAAATTCATGCAGCTTTGACAAATACTTGTGAGTTATTAATGCATTGCGTAATTAATGGCCAGTGAAAGTAAATATCTGCAAAATTAAATAAATATCATTAATCTGAAAAGGAATGGTTATAAAGGTATTTGGTTAGGTCAGTGACATGCTTGCAATAATGCTGCTAACATGTGGAAGACATATCTGAATGGGTTCTCAACTATATATCTTAAAACATTTCCAAGTGTTCCATAATTATAAAGACAAAATCACTGCGCAAACTTTGCTTTGTTTACACACTACCCCCCCCCCCCCCCCACTATCTTCCCATCTTCTTATCTTCTTATCTTCCCAAGCATGCTGAAGGCAAAGTAGGAGCATCTGAACCTTGAAGAGGTCATTTATTTCACATCTCTCCCTTATGTATATATGGGGGGAGAGGGCTTGGAAAAGCCTTTTAATCCAATTTCCCTTTTTAATGTAGAACCACAAATGACACACCATACTTCATATGGTAACTATCTGTGGTGCTTTTGTTTTTTTTACCATGCTGTATCTTAAAAGATTGAGATATCGCTGAAGTGCTTCTTTGTATTAATGTACCTCATTCCACTATTGCCATACCCATGTATCTACATTTTAAACAGCACAACTGTGTGGAACAAGATTTAATTAATGTGTTACTGACAAAATTTATAGGAAGTGTAGAGCACAGCAAGATAAGTGCCTGCTCCACTTAGGTTTACACTCTAATGTCCCTGACCAAGCCCTTCTCATATTCTGGGACAAATTGTGGCAGAAAGTCATAAAAATATGTCTGGATTGTGGGGAAATTAATACAATAGCATGGACAGAAATACAAACTCCATGCAGAAACTATCCTAATTGGAATTTAATCCAAGACTTTTTAATACATATAGTCAAGTCAAAAAGTAAGCTACCCTAGGGAATTTGCTGACGTTTTTTTACATAATAGAACAGGCGTAAATCAGCTCTTCTTTCATACAGTGCCTGCCAATATAGTTAATATACTTAAAAAAAAAAAAAAAAAAAAAACACCTTTAGAATTTGATTTTTCAATAATTTAACAAAAACCTCAGTAGATTTAATTAAGTGCTACAGAAAAACGTAAGTGCACCCTTGCCTTGCTGGTGTTGCCCTTGTTAGTAAGAATTGCTTGCAGAATCTTTCACATGGCTACCCACAAGTCTGTGACATCAACTTCAATGAAATTTGATCACCCCTCTGTGCAAAATTACATAATTTGCAAGACTTTTGTGGGTTTCCTTACTTGATCTGCCTGTCTCATCCCCCCCCCCCCCCCCCCCACAACTACCACCACACACACACACACACACACACACACACACACACTACTAGGCCAGTCCATAATCCTCCATTTTTTTTATTTTTTTTATTTTTTTGAGACATTCCTTGGTGGAATTGATAATGTTCTTTGGATCATTATCATATTCAAAAAACTATTTTCAGTTTAATTTCAACTTTCAAACAGATGATTTTACATTCTCATTAAGAACACATTATTATGATGCATATTTCATAGCTTACTTGACGACTTCAAGCTGCCCAGGCCCTAAAGCACCAAAACAATGTAAACCGTAACATTTATACCACTATACAGTTTGTATAGGATTCTTTTCCTGAAATGTCATCGCTGGTTTGCGCCAAACTAATGTCTACTTTTACTGTGACTAAATAACTATTTTTTATTCATTAGGCTGCAGCACATTGTTCCAGAATGCCTGGACTTTGCCCATGTGTCGATGGCAGACTTTAGTATTGCTATATTGTAATCTCTCTCCAATTGTAGAATTACTTGCAAACATTGCAATACATTTTTGGGATTCTTGCAAATGTCTTTTTGAAATCCATGCCACTTGTCATTTTCCTTACTGTGGAATCATTGATTTCAAATAATTTGCCAGACTCCTGGACATCTACAACCTTTTTTTCTGTGGGCCCTAGAGAGCTCCTTTGATCTGCCAGTAGCAAAGAGAACGCCAGACCCTAGATATCCGAAGTTTAACTATGGCAGGTTCCACCTGTACTATAACAGATTGATGTCCTCGGGACCCGGCGATCACGCTTATTCCTGGGGGCGCGTGAGAGCAAGATTCTGGGGAGACATCCATGGAAGCCCTACCCAGAATAAGCTGACAGCGATGTAGCTGTCTTTCAGCTATGGCCCGGTCAGCATGTGGTTAAACATGTTATTGCACGTGTTGTATAAATTGGGTCTCCCATACTATGTGGTCCTATTGGTTTGTGATTGATAATTATTGTCAAAGCATTGTTTTACTTTAGCAGTTCAAGGATTTTTTTTTTTTTTTTTTTTTTAATAGCTTTTGGATCACCTTCTGGTTTAATATGCCGAAGTTACTGACCTACCCTTTTGCATTTTTTCTAGTTCATAGTTCTGCAAGAGTACAGGCAGTCTATTTATTAAAGAAGCAGCCAGGTTTGTTTCTGGTATGAGGTGCTACTATGCTGGATCAGCATAACTCTGCAATTGTTGACTGACTTGTATTTGTAACATTTGGGTAATTGAGTGTAAAGTAAAAGAGCTCACATATTTAATACAGTCATGAATTAACTGATTATACCTTGTTTAATTCCAGCATTTACTGAGTTTCTAAAATGCAACAAGCTATTAAAATAAATATTTTATGTTCATAGTTGAAATATAACATCACAATTAAAGGCTTAGCTGATCCCTCACTTATAACTTTTTATGCACATGTTTGAAACCAAATATGCCATACCCTGCTAACTGCATGTTGATCCCCACTTTATTATTCTGCAGTGTTATAGGACTTTTTGTCCCAAGTATAGTTAAAGGCGATGTAAAACTTATTTTTGTTATAATACAGTATGCAGTTTCATTTTACAGTGGATGAAATAACATTTTAACTGAAGTTCATATCAGTTACACAAATTGTCTTAGATGCACCAGATTACCCCAATTGTAAATTTTTTTTAGGCAAGAGGAGAAGCCAATGTTACATACATGATGACCATGCAGAAAGGTAACTTGAAGTATCTCTGCATGTGCAGGATCATTCTGAGAAATCCTGGATAGCCCTTTTGCATGGGGAAGTGAAAGAGCTTTACCTAATGTAATATTAATTACCTTCAACCTTCTAGCAACCAAACTGTGAACCAAAAACACAAGTCCCCCACTTTGGATTTTTGAGAATTTGCATGTCAAATCAATAAGGCAGTCCAAAGATAGTTACATAGTTAGTCAGGTTGAAAAAAGACACAAGTCCATCCAGTTCAACCACAAAAAAAAAAAATATATAATAAATATCATACCAGCCCATATACCCAATTCTATACCCACAGTTGATCCAGAGGAAGGCAAAAAACCCAGCAGAGCACGATCCAATTTGCTAAAGCAGAGGAAAAAAATCCTTCCTGATCCCCCGAGAGGCAATCGACTTTTCCCCGGATCAACCATACCTATAAAATGTTAGTTCCCAGTTATATTATATGCACTTAGGAAATAATCCAGGCCTTTCTTAAAGCAATCCACTGAGCTGGCCATAACCACCTCTGCAGGGAGTCTATTCCACATTTTCACAGCTCTTACTGTGAAGAAACCTTTCCGTATTTGGAGATGAAATCTCTTTTCCTCTAGACGTAAAGAGTGCCCCCTTGTCCTCTTTGTTGACTGTAAAGTGAATAACTCAACACCAAGTTCCCTATATGGACCCCTTATATATTTGTACATGTTGATCATATCCCCCCTTAATCTCCTCTTATCAAGAGTGAATAAATTCAGTTCCTCTAATCTTTCCTCATAGCTGAGTTCCTCCATGCCTCTTATCAGTTTGGTTGCCCTTCTCTGCACTTTCTCCAGTTCACCGATATCCTTTTTGAGAACTGGTGCCCAAAACTGAACGGCATATTCCAGATGAGGTCTTACTAATGATTTGAACAGGGGCAAAATGATATCTCTCTCTCTGGAGTACATACCTCTCTTAATACAGGAAAGGACTTTGTTTGCTTTGGAAACCGCAGCTTGGCATTGCATGCTATTATTGAGCTTATGATCTACCAAAACCCCCAGATCCTTCTCCGCTATGGATTCCCCCAGTTGTACTCCCCCTAGCATGTATGATGCATGCATATTCTTAGCCCCCAAGTGCATAACTTTACATTTCTCAACATTAACCACTTCAGCTCCGGACCAATAAATACCTTAAGGACCAGAGGTCTTTTTGCAATTTCGCACTGCGCTGCTTTAACTGGTAATTGCGCGGTCATGCAATATTGCACCCAAACGAAATTTGCATCCTTTTCTTCCCACAAATAGAGCTTTCTTTTGATGGTATTTGATTGCCTCTGCGATTTTTTTTTTTGCGATATAAATGGAAAAAGAGCGAAAATTTTGAAAAAAAAAAGATATTTTCTTCTTTTTGTTATAAGAAAAATCGAATAAACTAAATTTTAGTCATACATTGAGGGCAAAATTTATTCAGCCACATGTCTTTAGTAAAAAAAATGTCAATAAGCGTATATTTTTTGGTTTGCGCAAAAGTTATAGCGTCTACAAACTAGAGTACATTTTCTGGAATTTACACAGCTTTTAATTTATGACTGCCGATCTCATTTCTTGAGGTACTAAAATGGCAGGGCAGTACAAATCCCCCCCAAATGACCCCATTTTGGAAAGTAGACACCCCAAGGAAATTGCTGATGGGTATGTTGAGCCCATTGAATATTTATTTTTTTTGTCCTAAGGGATTGAATAATGACAAAAAAAAAAAAAAAAATGTTTTTTTACAAAAAGTTGTCACTAAATGATATATTGCTCACACATGCCATGGTTATATGTGAAATGACACCCCAAAATACATTCTGCTGCTTCTCCTGAGTACGGGGATACCACATGTGTGGGACTTTTTGGGAGTCTAGTCGCGCACGGCACCCCGAAAACCAATCACCACCTTCAGGATTTCTAAGGGTGCAAATTTTTGATTTAACTCCTCACTACCTATCACAGTTTCGAAGTCCATAAAATGCCCCCCCAAAACCCCCCCAAATGACCCCATTTTGGAAAGTAGACACCCCAAGCTATTTACTGAGAGGCATGTTGAGTCCATGGAATATTTTATATTTTGCCAAAAGTTGCGGGAATATTACAAACTTTTTTTTTTTTTGCACAAAGTTGTCACTAAATGATATATTGCTCACACATGCTATGGGCAGAAGTCAAATTACACCCCAAAATAAATTCTGCTGCTTCTTCCGAGTACGGGGATACCACATGTGGGGGACTTTTTGGGAGCCTAGCCACGTACGGGACCCCGAACACCAAGCACTGCCTTCCGGATTTGAATATAAAATGCTACCAAAAAACCTGTTAGCGATGGCAGGGATCAGGCCTGACTCTGCGATCGCTGCAGTTATGCGTTTAGTGTTTTGTAAGTGACAGTGATCGATCGATACTGCACTTGGGTGGGCTGGGCAGAGGGGCAAATCGCAGGTGCCAGCAGGTATTTGGGCTGATCCCGCTAACAATGCGTTTTTTTGGAACCCTAAACTGCTGGGGACGCTAGTATAGATCTGATCAGATCAGATATTGATCTGTTCAGATTCTATACCACTACGGGAGGTGTATGCTTTGTGTGTGGGTGTTAGCGGTACTGGCACTAACCTAGCGCTGCCTGGGGCGACGCAGACCCTGACCCTAAAACCTAATTGATATCACCCGCCGGGTGATCAGGGGGTTAAACCTTTATTGGGTAATAAATGGTGGGTGCCCTGATGCTATAAAAAACAAACTAACCAGAGTCACCCGTAACACTTATACGGTGATCAGTGGTGAAAGGGTTAACTAGGAGCAATCAGGGGGTTCAAATTTTTATTAGGTAGTATATGGGGGTCCCTGGCGCTATATAAAAACCTGACGGGGAACCTAAATAACTAACTGGCTAACCAGCGTCACCAGTGACACTTATACTGTGATCGCTGGTGAAAGGGGGTGAAAGGGTTAACTAGCAGCAATCAGGGGGTTAAAACCATTATTGGGTAGTATATCGGGGTACCTAGCGCTATAAAAACCTGGCGGTGAACCTAAAAAAATAACTAGCTACCTAGCGACACTAGCGACACTGATGCAGCGTTCAGAAAAATTATCGCTTAGTGACACTGGCAAAAGGGGTTGAAAGGGTTAACTAGCGGAAATCAGGGGGTTAAAACCATTATTGGGTAGTATATCGGGGTACCTAGCGCTATAAAAACCTGGCGGTGAACCTAAAAAAATAACTAGCTACCTAGCGACTGTAGCGACACTAATGCAGCGATCAGAAAAACGATCGCTTAGTGACACTGGCAAAAGGGGATGAAAGGGTTAACTAGCGGCAATCAGGGGGTTAAAACCATTATTGGGTAGTATATCGGGGTACCTAGCGATATAAAAACCTGGCGGTGAACCTAAAAAAATAACTAGCTACCTAGCGACACATGCAGCGATCAGAAAAATGATCGCTTAGTGACACTGGCAAAAGGGGGTGAAAGGGTTAACTCTAGGGGCAATCAGGGGGTTAAATCTTTATTGGGGGGTGATAGGGGGCTACCCTGGACCTAACACTAACTGTCCTGACAGTTTTTACTGTCACAACTGACACTGAATGCATTGATCAGTAAAGAAATGATCAATGCAATCAGTGACACTGTGACTGGGGGGGGAGGGGGGATCGGGGGGGGGGGTTTGTGTGCCTGTGTGTACCTACATGTCAGTGTAGTGTTGGTGCACACTTACTTTTACTCTTCTCCTCGTAGTCCGGTCAAAAAGACCGCCCCGAGGAGAATGACATCACTTCCTCCTTCCTGTGTAAACAATACACAGGGGAGGAAGCTTCTCATTGGCCAGGAGCGATCCAGAGGGGGTGGCCGAAAACCAACGGCCATCCCCTCATCACGGAGCGCTCCTGGACCGAATCGGACCGCCGTAACCAGCGGGAGGGGGTCCGATTGGACCCCCCACCCGCTGGAAGGCAATCACGTAGATGTACGTGATTGTGCCTGCCTGTGCCATTGTGCTGACGTACATTGGCAATACGGCGGTCCTGAAGTGGTTAAACCTCATCTGCCACATAGTCGCCCAATTAGACAGAGCATTGAGGTCGGCTTGTAAATTAGAGACATCTTGTAAGGGCGTTATTCCACTGCATAGCTTGGTGTCATCTGCAAACACGGAAATGTTACTTTTGATCCCAGACCCAATATCATTTATAAAGATATTAAAGAGTAAGGGTCCCAACACTGAACCTTGGGGTACACCACTGATAACCTTACACCATTCAGAGTAAGAATCATTAACCACTACTCTCTGAATTCTGTCTTTTAGCCAGTTTTCTATCCATTTACAAACTGATATTTCCAAACCTGTAGACTTTACCTTACACATGAGCCGTGTGTGTGGAACTGTATCGAACGCTTTTGCAAAATCCAAGTATATCACGTCCACCGCCACCCCTCTGTCCAAGGTTTTACTTACCACCTCATAAAAAGAAATCAGGTTTGTCTGACAACTTCTGACTTTCATGAAACCATGCTGTCTGTTGCTCAAAATATTTTTTTCCTGCAAGAACTCGTCTATGTGGTCTTTTATTAATCCCTCCAGTATCTTCCCAACTATAGAAGTTAAACTAACGGGTCTATAATTACTTGGTAAAGACTTTGTTCCCTTTTTAAATATAGGCACCACATTGGCCCTGCGCCAATCCAGTGGTACTATTCCTGTCATTAATGAGTCCCTAAAAATTAGATACAGTAGCTTCGAAATTACAGTGCTCAATTCTTTTAGGATCTGTGGGTGGATACCATCAGGTCCAGGTCCATCAGGTAATAAATTAGCCTTCTCTTTGGCCCCAGTCACCCACTCCAGATTATTTTGCAAAGGGCCTACATGCTCAGACTTAACCTTTTTACTATTCATATATTTGAAGAATTTTTTGGGGTTTGTCCTACTATCTTTTGCAATCTGTCTTTCATTTTGAATTTTTGCATCCTTGATTTCCTTTTTACATATTCATATTAATTTTACATATGTAGTATGAGGATGAGCAGATGTCCGTGATAGGCGGAACACTGACTGCTGGGAAATTGAGTGTTCCGCCTATCACAGACAGGGAGGCGCGGCTTTTGAACAGTGGAATGGCCGCCGTCTGTCTGCACGACATGCTGATCAGGTAGGCAGACGGCGGTGACTCGAGTATAAGCCGAGGGGGGCACTTTCAGCCTAAAAAAAGGGGCTGAAAATCTCGGCTTATACTCGAGTATATACGGTATACGAATAATGGTGCCCTGTGGGGATAAGAACATGTAACAAACAGCTGCCCCTTTTAAAAGTGAACAAATCACCAAACTGTAAAATATTTAAATAAAGGATAAGGCGCTATTAATGATCAAAAAAAAGTTCTTACTGTACATCACGGGACACAGGGCCATAGTAGTTACTATGTAGGTGATGGACACTGCCACGCCCTAAATTAAAAAGTGCACTCCCTATATAACCTCTCCCACTGGTGGGAGTACTTTAGTTTTTTCGCCAATGTCTGAGGTGTTGGTCATAAGTAAAGATGTGCTGTGCTGAGCTCCACTGGAGCAATCCTTGCTGAAGCTAGCCATCCAGCCGGATCCATTCAAAGAGTCTTTTTGGCCAAATTGAATGGTACCTAGGCCTCGTATCTGAAGAAACAAAGTTTTCCTGTAACGCTTCTCTTTAGAGAGCTGACCCCGGGATCCAGTACTTTTGGTATTAAGGCCATAAAGTTTTTACTGACAGTGGTGCTATTACAGGTCCAGGATTGTGGGTACCCTGAGGGTCCCCGGCTTCTGAAGGTTTAACAGAACCCACCGTGAAGGGTGAAGATTGGGTCTGTTGGTTTACCACAGAAAACCCTGCGGTGGGAAAGGTAAGTGGAGTTTTCTAAGAAATTTTTTAATTTTTCTTATGATTGTCTCCTTTAAATTTAGTAAGTGTTGTCATGCCTATGTGTCACCACTGGGGGCTATATAGAGCACTTACCGTCTCATTCTTCTCAGAGAGCCTACTTTGTGTCCAGGAAGCAGCAGTTTTCTCTTCCTCTGGCCAAGCAGCAGACCTCCGGTAAGTCTGGGGGGGTTCCCTCTCCCCACCAGATGCCCCCTGTGCTGTTTTTTCTTCCCCTCTTCTCAGGGAAAGAGCGCCCCAAGTTAAAAAAAAAAACACGCCACGAATGGCACGTCGATCGGCGGCTTCCAGACCCCCCCCTCGCCATTCCTTCTTCCTCCCTTTGGATCCCATAGGATCAAGCTATCGGGAAAGAGCTCTTTTTTCAAAAAGGGAAAGGGCCGTAGGCAATGGAGGGGACGGGGCTTAGTGTGGCGTTATTGTCCTCCAACGTCCAGCACAGAAAGGTATGTTTTAAAAGGCACCATTTGTGCTGTTACATGCTGTAGGAGGGACACAAGAGCATATAAGAGGTTTGGTGACACAGGCATTCCGTTGACACATTTACTACTGAATCAAACTGAGAATTAATAGCAGTGACAGAGCTGGACTATTGCTCAAGCAGTGGATGCATTCATTCTGGTTAGTGATGGACGAACTTCCGTCGGGACGTTTCGCGAACGCAGCCAAAAGCTTGCGAACCGCAAGGTTCATGGCGCACCCCATTGACTTTAATAGCAGGCGAACCTTAAAAACCTCCAGGTCATATTTTCAGCCACAAAATCCTTACTAGCTGTGCACACATAGTCCCACAACATGGACACTGACATAAAAAAAGTATTAAGTGAATATGGCATCGACAACGACCAGCATTCTTTTTTTATCTGTGAAATTTTGACAGTTCAGGAGCGGATGAAGGCCATGGAGGAGAGGCAAGGTCAGGCCAGGCTATGAAGGGGGTGCAGGAGATGATCAGTGCCCCAGTGTGCCAACCTGTGCTTGAGCCCCTCCCTTTGCCGGCCCTTACCCCCACCTATGCAGGGCTTCACTGCGGTGGACCGGAGGTGTCAGTCCAGTGCTGATCCTTAGCCATGGTGCTGGCCCTGCCTGCTGATTTGGCTTCTCCGCTGCTATCTCCCTCACGGTCTGAAACCAGCACCACGATAGAGACTGAGCACTGACACCAGCACCGTGATAGAGAGCACTCACACCAGCACCGTGATAGAGAGCACTCACACCAGCACCGTGATAGAGAGCACTGGCACCAGCACCGTGATAGAGAGCACTGGCACCAGCACCGTGATAAGAGAGCACAGGCACCAGCACCGTGATAGAGAGCACTGACACCAGCACCGAGATAAAGAGCACTGACACCAGCACCATGACAGAGAGCACTGACAACAGCACCGTGAGAGCACTGACACCAGCACCCTGATAGAGAGCACTGAGACCACACCAGCACCTAGATAGAGAGCACTGACACCAGCACCTAGATAGAGAGCACTGACACCAGCACAGAGATGGAGAGCACTGACACCAGCACAGAGATGGAGAGCACTGACACCAGCACAGAGATGGAGAGCACTGACACCAGCACAGAGATGGAGAGCACTGACACCAGCACAGAGATGGAGAGCACTGACACCAGCACAGAGATAGAGAGCACTGACACCAGCACCAAGATAGAGAGCACTGGCACCAGCACCGAGATAAAGAGCACTGACACCAGCACCATGATAGAGAGCACTGACAACAGCACCGTGAGAGCACTGACACTAGCACCAGCACCTAGATAGAGAGCACTGAGACAACCCCAGCACCGAGATAGAGAGCACTGACACCAGCACCGAGATGGAGAGCACTGACACCAGCACCGAAATAGAGAGCACTGACACCAGCACCGAGATAAAGAGCACTGACCCCAGCACCATGATAGAGAGCACTGACACCAGCACCGTGATAGAGAGCACTGACACTAGCACAGTCAGCAGTGCACCATAATATACTTTCTATATTTGAAAGAAAGTATATTATACGTGTACAACCCTATATACTGTACACCTATACCAGTCCTTAAAAGGATTTTTGTGGACCTAGTAGCTAGTGATTTGCAGAATGTCCCTGCTCCAAAACACCAAACTGTCCCTCAGTCCCTACACTGATAAAAGACAGCTACAGAATCGGTTAGCAGTCAGCAGTGCACCATAATATACTTTGTATATTTGAAAGAAAGTATATTATACGTGTACAACCCTATATACTGTACATCTATACCAGTCCTTAAAAGGACCTTTGTGGACCTAATAGTAATAGCTAGTGATTAAACTGACTGTCCCTGCTCCATACAGCGTCCTTTCCCTACACTGACAAAAGTCAGCTGCAGAATCGGTCAGCAGTGCACTCAGCAGCACAGCAGTCAGCAGCAGTGCACCAGAATATACTTTGTATATTTGAAAGAAAGTATATTCTAA
Organism: Lithobates pipiens; assembly: GCF_037356315.1. Taxonomy (NCBI): domain Eukaryota; kingdom Metazoa; phylum Chordata; class Amphibia; order Anura; family Ranidae; genus Lithobates; species Lithobates pipiens. The sequence goes on along the minus strand of NW_027507790.1, from coordinate 52,128,937 downwards.
GTGTATTACAACCCTATATACTGTACACCTATACCAGTCCTTAAAAGGACTTTTGTGGACCTAATAGTAATGGCTAGTGATTAAACTGACTGTCCCTGCTCCACACAACGTCCTTTCCCTACACTGACAAAAGACAGAATGTAAAATGGCCGCCAGATCAGGTCTATTTAAAAGGTAGGGGGTATGTCCAATTGTCCATGTGCTGAAATGTCTCAGTTGGCTGTCCTGTACCCCTTAAAGGATGTGTCATCATGGGTCAAAGTTCTTCACAATGTAAACGCATATGTCCGCCGCTCGAACAGCGCCAGAACGAGCAAAATTTGCAGCGAACCGCAAGGCCATCTCTACTTCTGGTAGTACCTCTGCTTTGTGCATCGGGCTATGGTCAGAAGGAGGGTGAAAAACACCTCAATAAAGGGCTCTAGAAAGACTCCTATAGTCACATGGAAGCCTATATCCATCCCAGTAAAGATGGCATCCTCCCCTGAGAGTAATGAGGAGATGATCTGGATAAGTATATCCAAAGAAATTCTAATGGGAAAAGTTCCCTTTGTGGGGGGGAAGGCTTCTACAGTTTTCAAGGGTCTGTCAGGAACAATGTCAAGACAGATGGGTGGCTTCCTCAATTTCTCTAGGTTACAAACTAGAGTTCCGAGGGTTCCCATCTCCTCGTTTTCCCAAATCAAATGTTCCCAGAGATCCAGTGAAAAGAAGTCTCTCTTTCTAGCTTTGGATCATCTCTTGTCTCAGAGAGTGATATTGGTGGTCCCCTTGGTAGAGCAAGTATTAGCATTTTATTCAAACCCTTTCATGGATCCAAAACCATACGGGGATGTCACACCCATTTTAGATTTCAGAGATCTAGACCGGTTTTTGAATATCCGTTCTTTTCACATGGAGTCAATCCGATCAGTAGTCTCCATTCTACAAGGGGGAGAACTTCTGGCGTCAATCGACATCAAGGATGCTTTTTTCCATCAGCCGATTTTCCCCGCTCATCAGAAATTTCTACGCTTCGAGGTAGAAAATCTTCATTTGTAGTTTGTAGCTGCCTTCGGCTAGATACTGCACCTCGAGTGTTTACAAAGGTCCTGGCTCCTCCTTTAGCCAGGTAATGGGCTCAAGGTATAACGATATTAGCCTTCTTAGATGATTTACTCTTGATTAGGGATGAGCTCACTGCGCTAATCACAGGCAGTGAGACATTGCCCAATCTCTGCAGCTGTGCATCGAGGCAATGTCTAACTGACAGTGATTAGCGCAGAGCTGCGCCGTCTTCCTGGCGGGCTCTGCACGTGGAGTATGCGAACACACCGGAGCTCAACCTTACTCTTGATAGATCAATCGGTTAAAACCAAAGTTTGGTCACTGCAGTCAGCTACCCGGAATTCCTAGGTTGGATTCTCAACCTAGAGAAATCCTCCTTAAAACCATCAAGGAGATAACAGTACTTGGCGCTGATCATAGATACAGCTCAGAAGAGAGTGTTTTTGCCCCAGGAAAGGATAAGTTCCATAAGGGAACTGATTCAGTTGATCAAGACAAAGAAGAATCTTTCTATTCGACGTTGCATGACATTGTTGGGAAAGATGGTGTCTTCTTCGAGGCCAGTTTCATTCAAGACTGCTGCAAAACAGTATCCTGTCAACTTGGAACAAGAAGGTCCAAGCTCTGGACTTCCCAATGCGTTTATCCCCCAAAGTGCATCAGAGCCTCAACTAATGTTTGATATCCAAGAATCTTCAAAAGGAAAATCCTTTCTACCAGTTACCTGGAAGGTGGTAACAACAGATGCCAGCCTTCTATGCTGGGGAGCAGTCCTGGAAGAAGCGTCTGTCCAAGGGAAATGGTCCAAATCAGAGATGACCTTGCCCATTGATATTCTAGAGATTCGGGCAGTACGCCTGGCCCTGGAGGCCTGGACAATCAGACTACGAAATTGTCCTATGTAGGATCCAATCTGACAATGCCACAGCTGTGGCCTATATCAGTCACTAAGGGGCACGAGAATTTGTGCGGCCCAGAGAAAGGTGACTCATATTCTTTCAACAACAAGATTGACAACTTTTTGTCAAGGACAAGGGATCCAATGGCATTTGGAACAGATGCCTTGGTTTTTCCATGGGATCAATTTTCACTGATCTATGCGTTCCCTCCTGTTCTGCTGCTTCTGTGTCGTCCTCGCAGGATCAAGGGAAAGAGGTGATTCTTGTGACCCCAGCGTGGCCCAGGAGATCTTGGTTTGCCGAGATCATAAAAATGTCAGTAGGGGACCCTTGGACCCTACCGCTATGGCCAGACCTTCTCTCGCAAGGTCCACTATTCCATCCTACCTTACAAACCCTAAATTTTGCGGTTTGACTATTGAGACTCACATTATGAAAGATTGTGGGCTGTTAGCTTCAGTAGTTTCTACTTTTGATTGATGCTAGGAAACCGGCCTCCAGAGTCATATTCTATAGAATCTGGAAGGCATATGTCTCCTGGTGTGAATCCAGGGGTTGGCACCCCTGGAAATATATCATAGGTAGGATCCTTGTATTCCTACAGATAGGATTAGAAATGAAGCTGGCCTTGAGTATTATCAAAGGCCAGATGTCGGCCTTATATGTGTTTTTTTTCTACGACCACTTGTGTCACACTCTCTGGTTCGTAACTTTGTGCGGGGGTAACATGGATTAATCCTCCAATTAGGTCTCCCCTGAACCCTTGGGACTTAAATTAGTCCTGTCGGCTTTACAGAAGCAGCCTTTTGGGCCAATACTAGATATTCCCTTGGTCCTCTTGACAAGGAAAAATCATTTTCTTGGTTGCCATATCTTCTGCAGGAAGAGTATCAGAGTTGGCTGCTCTTTCTTGTAAAGAGCCATATTGGTTTATTCATAAGGAAGAAGTTGTATTGCGGCCTCATCCTGAATTCCTGCCGAAGGTAGAATCAGTTTTTCATTTAAACCAGGCTATTGTTCTGCCTTAATTTTTTTCCAGAACCTCGTTCTGTAGAAGAAAGGTCACTACACTCTCTTGATGTGATGAGAGTGGTCAAGGTCTATTTGAAAGTGACCGCTCAGATTCATGAAACAGATGTTTTCTTTGTGTTTCCAGACGGTCCTAAAAAGAGGACAGGCAGTGTCGAAATCTAATATTTCTAAATGGATTCTTCAAGTGATTGTTAAAGCTTATGGTTTAAAGAGGAAAATTCCTCCTTTTCATATAAAAGCGCACTTCTCCCGGGTTGTTAGTGCTTCTTGGGCAGTGCATCACCAAGCCTCCATGGCTCAGATCTGCAAGCCTGCAACTTGGTCTTCAGTCCATACATTTACCAGATTATAGTAGATGTAAAAGATCATGAGGATATCGCCTTTGGGCACAATGTACTGCAGGCTGCAGTATGAGTCCTCTCTTAGTGCCCTACTTTTGTTGTGTCTCCCTCCCTTCAGTTGACTTTGCTATGGAACATCCCAAATAGTAACTACTATGGCTCTGTGTCCCGTGATGTACGATAAGAAAATAGGATTTTTATAACAGCTTACCTGTAAAATCCTTTTCTTTTAAGTACATCACGGGACACAGAGGTCCCTCCCTTCTTTGGTATATACGTGTATTGCTTTTCTACAAAACTGAGGTACTCCCACCAGTGGGAGGGGTTATATAGGGAGTGCACTTTTTAATTTAGGGCGTGCCAGTGTCCATCACCTGAAGGTGGCCTATAACCAACATAGGAACTACTATGGTGCTGTGTCCCCTGATGTACTTCAAAGAAAGGGATTTTACAGGTAAGCTGTTATAATAATCCTATTTTTCACAAAGAAACTGGAAAAAATTGATATGTGCTATAATAACATCAGACATAAGTGTACTGTATACACAGATGAACTAAATTGCAATGGCAGCAAGTCCATATGTGATAAATCTCAACACCAAATCGAGGTGCTCTGAGATATACAGTGCCTTGCGAAAGTATTCGCCCCCCTTGAACTTTTCAACCTTTTGCCACATTTCAGGCTTCAAGCATAAAGATATAACATTTAAATTTTTTGTGAAGAATCACCAACAAGTGGGACACAATTGTGAAGTAGAACGAAATCTGTTGGATAATTTAAACTTTTTTAGCACATAAAAAGCTGAAAAGTGGTGCGGCAAAATTATTCGGCCCCTTTACTTTCAGTGCAGCAAACTCACTCCAGAAGTTCAGCGAGGATCTCTGAATGGTCCAATGTTGTCCTAAATGACTGATGGTGATAAATAGAATCCATCTGTGTGTAATCAAGTCTCTGTATAAATGCACCTGCTCTGTGATAGTCTCAGGGTTCTGTTAAAAGTGCAGAGAGCATCATGAAGACCAAGGAACACACCAGGCAGGTCCGTAATACTGTTGTGGAGAAGTTTAAAGCTGGATTTGGATACAAAAAGATTTCCCAAGCTTTAAACATCCCAAGGAGCACTGTGCAAGCGATCATTTTGAAATGGAAGGAGTATCAGACTACTGCAAATCTAGGAAGACCTGGCCGTCCCTCTAAACTTTCAGCTCAGACAAGGAGAAGACTGATCAGAGATGCAGCCAAGAGGCCCATGATCACTCTGGATGAACTGCAGAGAACTACAGCTGAGGTGGGAGAGTCTGTCCATAGGACAACAATCAGTCGTACACTGCACAAATCTGGCCTTTATGGAAGAGTGGCAAGAAGAAAGCCATTTCTCAAAGATATCCATAAAAAGTCTCGTCTAAAGTTTGCCACAAGCCACCTGGGAGACGCACCAAACATGTGGAAGAAGGTGCTCTGGTCAGATGAAACCAAAATCTAACTTTTTGCCCACAATGCAAAACGATATGTTTGGCGTAAAAGCAACACAGCTCATCACCCTCAACACACCATCCCCACTGTCAAACATGGTGGTGGCAGCATCATGGTTTGGGCCTGCTTTTCTTCAGCAGGGACAGGGAAGATGGTTAAAATTGAGGGGAAGATGGATGCAGCCAAATACAGGACCATTCTGGATGAAAACGTGTTGGAGTCTGCAAAAGACCTGAAACTGGGACAGAGATTTATCTTCCAACAAGACAATGATCCCAAACATACAGCAAAATCTACAAAGGAATGGTTCACAAATAAATGTATCCAGGTGTTAGAATGGCCAAGTCAAAGTCCAGACCTGAATCCAATCGACAATCTGTGGAAAGAGCTGAAAACTGCTCTCCATCCAACCTCACTGAGCTCGAGCTGTTTTGCAAGGAAGAATGGGCAAGAATTTCAGTCTCTCTATGTGCAAAACTGATGGAGACATACCCCAAGCGACTTGCAGCTGTAATTGCAGCAAAAGGTGGCTCTACAAAGTATTAACGCAAGGGGGCCGAATAATTTTGCACGCCCCACTTTTCATTTTTTTATTAGTTAAAAAAGTTTCAAAAATCCAATAGATTTCGTTCCACTTCACCATTGTGTCCCACTTGTTGGTGATTCTTCACAAAAAATAAAAATGTTATCTTTATGTTTGAAGCCTGAAATGTGGCAAAAGGTTGAAAAGTTCAAGGGGGCCGAATACTTTCGCAAGGCACTGTAGCTTCTAGTTCTTCCATCATGAATGCTCAATGGAAAGGTGGCCACTCACCAGAGATGTTTGACCCCTTTTCTCTTTCGTTCATTGACGGACACAGCATCATCATCTTGACCTTAGGGTTATATCATCCCTTTAGGAGAGGACTAGGCAGAAAGTGTTAAAAACAGCAACACTTGCACCTACTTGCACTAGTCCTACTGGCTATAACCCCTCACACTGAATCCAGCAGCTCAGTTTTTTTCTGCCTAGTGTAGGAGAAGGACCTTGCTCCCAGTGGGATTATTGGTCCTGGGAATTTTTTTCTTTTTTATGAATTTTTGATTCCTGTGATTTACAATCAACAGCCGGGCTGGGTGACAGGCTGGATAATATAGATCCTGGTAGTCTCCCTTGACCTGGTCATCAAACGTGAGCAGGCCCTAGCTACGCGCTTGGTCAGCCACGCTATGCCCCATCTGATCCAGGGGCAACCGGTGAGCTATATGCTCTGGGGCACATATATAACCGGGCTACTGCTGTCTGTGTCACAGTGTGCCGTGGCCAACAGCCACCCCGTACTGCTCGGGTGATGAGTCTGTGGAATGTGTCCAGCAATCCCTGCAGGAGGAGTAAGTATGGTTCCACCTGTCTCGGCAGGATAGAGCAGCTGGGCATTCCCTGGGAGGTTGAATAGGGGGTCTCTCCCTCTCTTCTCTCCCTGTCCCTTTCCTCTTCCCCATGCTATGGCCTACAGTGCGACTGGGCACTTGGGGGTGCGGTCCGGTGCACGTACCTGGCTGGGGGTCCTCGGGGGGGGGGGGTCTCTGGGTCCTGGCAGGGGGCTGCGCTGGGTGTTGGAGGTCCGCTCATCATCTTCCCTTTTTATGGGCCACGGTGGGGTGTTTGTGCTGTGTTTGACATGTTGGGAGGCCGCCACTCGCTCCGCGGCCATTTTCCTGGGGCTGCAGACATTTTTTTGTAGCCACAGCCAGTTTTTGACTTTCAGCCATTTTCTGGGCACCCTCAGATGTGTTTTTGCTGAGGCGGCCATTTTCTACTAGCCTCAGGTAGTTTTTCCTCTAGCACCGAGTGCTTGTTTCTTTCTAGAACAGCAAGCTTTTCACACAGACACCTCGTGGATGACACGGGAGAGCGGACAGCAGCAGCACAGCGTAGTACCTGGGTCAGGGTGGTGAGTCTTGTGGGGGGCCCCTCAGTCTGTGGCAGCAAGGACGGTGGACATTTTGTGTGGCTTGCCTTAGGTCCCTAAGCGGTGACAGGCGAGTGTGGGTCAGCCTGACGTCGGAAGCTGGCGCTTCTTCCCCAGACATCCCCGTTATTGCAACTGGTTCCCCTGCACCTGCGGTACCTATGGACGCTCTGTTGGCTGTCCTGGAAGCCTTTGTTACATAGTTACATAGTTAGTCAGGTTGAAAAAAGACACATGTCCATCAAGTTCAACCACAAAAAAAAATAAAAAAAATTAATAATCATATCATACAATCCCATATACCCAATTCTATACCCACAGTTGATCCAGAGGAAGGCAAAAAACCCCAGCAGAGCATGATCCAATTTGCTAAAGAAGAGGAAAAAATTCCTTCCTGATCCCCCCCGAGAGGGTGATCGGATTTTCCCCGGATCAACTTTACCTATAAATGTTAGTACCCAGTTATATTATGTACACTTAGGAAATAATCCAGGCCCTTCTTAAAGCAATCCACTGAGCTGGCCAGAACCACCTCTGCAGGGAGTCTATTCCGTATTTTCACAGCTCTTACTGTGAAGAAACCTTTCCGTATTTGGAGATGAAATCTCTTTTCCTCTAGACGTAAAGAGTGCCCCCTTGTCCTCTTTGTTGACTGTAAAGTGAATAACTAAACACCAAGTTCACTATATGGACCCCTTATATATTTGTACATGTTGATCATATCCCCCCTTAATCTCCTCTTATCAAGAGAGAATAAATTCAGTTCCTCTAATCTTTCCTCATAGCTGAGTTCCTCCATGCCTCTTATCAGTTTGGTTGCCCTTCTCTGCACTTTCTCCAGTTTCCCGATATCCTTTTTGAGAACTGGTGCCCAAAACTGAACGGCATATTCCAGATGAGGTCTTACTAATGATTTGAACAGGGGCAAAATGATATCTCTCTGTCTGGAGTCCATACCTCTCTTAATACAGGAAAGGACTTTGCTCGCTTTGGAAACCGCAGCTTGGCATTGCATGCTATTATTGAGCTTATGATCTACCAAAACCCCCAGATCCTTCTCCACTATGGATTCCCCCAGTTGTACTACCCCTAGCATGTATGATGCATGCATATTCTTAGCCCCCAAGTGCATAACTTTACATTTATCAACATTAAACCTCATCTGCCACATAGTCGCCCAATTAGATAGAGCATTGAGGTCGGCTTGTAAATTGGAGACATCCTGTAAGGAGGTTATTCCACTGCATAACTTGGTGTCATCTGCAAAGACAGAAATGTTACTTTTGATCCCAGACCCAATATAATTTATAAAGATATTAAAAAGTAAGGGTCCCAGCACTGAACCTTGGTGTACACCACTGATAACCTTAGACCATTCAGAGTAAGAATCATTAACCACTACTCTCTGAATTCTGTCTTTTAGCCAGTTTTCTATTCTATTGTTGCCAGGGTGGAAATGGCATGCGGGCGCAAGAGGGGTAAAAAACGCCCTCTCCCCCCACTGTCTTCTCAGGAAAGCTCTGATTCAGACTCGGGGCCCCGCCGTGACAAGCGGCCCCTGTTCTGATGTATCAGGATGCAGACCAGGACCCTTCGGACAGTGAGGATGACTCCGTGGCTGGCAGTGCGCAATACCCTAAAGATGGAGGATATGCCGGGGGCATCGACAGAGGTGCCGATCCCTTTCGGGTCCCACAAGCCGGCCCGCAACGGCTAAGGTGTTTCCTTACCCAACTTATTTTGATAAGTTTATTTATACTTGCCTAAGGGACGCCAGCCTGACCGGTTGGGGGGGAGTTTGGGCCGTACAGTAAGCCCAGGATCACTGGACCCAGGAAGAATCTTGCCTGCCAATCAACGTGCTGGAGCGTTCGGTGATCAGGCGGTGCCTCTCCACATGGTCACAAAGCTGCAGGGGGCGTCCGATCAGGATCCAGTCGGACAATGCCATGGCGGTGGCATATGTCAACCATCAAGGAGGAACAAGGAGTTCGGCTGCAGCACTGGAGGTCGCTCACATCCTGCAGTGGGCAGAGCGGCGTGTGCCAGCTCTGTCGGCCGTGTACTTTCCGGGCTTAGAAGACTGGCAAGTGGACTACCTAAGTCATCAGAGGCTGGACCAAGGGGAATGCTTGCTACATCCAAATGTATTTCCACTTCTTTGCCTAAGGTGGGGCACACCAGTTGTGGATCTCCTGGCTTCTTGACTCAATTGGAAGTTACAGAGGTTTGTGGCCAGGTCAAAGGATCCCTGGGCGGATGCGTTGGTGGCTCCATTGGGGCATTATCGGTTGATTTATGCTTTTTCCCCACTCAAACTTCTACCACATCTGCTTCGCAGAGTGGAGGCCGAGGGGATTCCGGTAATTCTGATTGCCCCAAAGTGGCCTCGGCGTCCGTGGCAAGCCGGCATAGTATGAATGGTGGCGGATGTTCCTTGGCGACCGCCGATGCGAGAGGACCTTCTGTCGCAAGGTCCAATACTTGCATCCTGCTTTACCGTCACTGGCTTTAACGGCATGGCTGTTGAAAGCCAGGTGCCAAGGGACCGAGGTCTGTCAGATTCGGTAATATCCACTATGCTGAGGGCACGGAAGTCACCTTCTCTGAAGATTTATCATCGTATGTGGAAGGCCTACATCTCCATGTGTGAGGAGATGGGGTGGTGTCCACGCACATACTCGATTTCTAGGATCCTGCTGTTTTTGCAGCGAGGAGTGGATCAGAAACTTGCCCTAAGCACCATTAAGTGGCAGATATCAGCTTTGGCTGTCTTTTTTCAGCGACCCTTGGCAACCCATTCATTGGTGAGTACGTTTGTTCAGGGGGTTCGACATGTGATCCCTCTAGTTCGAACACTGCTACCTCCGTAAGATTTGGATCTGGTGCTCTCGGTGCTTCAGAAACCGCCGTCTTCCGAAACATTAGGGTGATCCCTTTATTGACACTCTCTCAGAAAGTAGTCTTTCTAGTGGTTATTACATCTGCCAGGAGGGTTTCTGAGTTGCCGGCCTTGTCTTGCAAGTCTCCCTACTTGATCCTCCATAAAGATAAAGCGGTGCTGCGTCCGCAGCCTTCGTTTCTGCCAAAGGTTGTTTCGGCCATTCATCTAAATGAGGACATTGTGCTTCCGTCCTTATGTCCTCGGCTGTTGTACCCCAAAGAGGTTTCTTTGCATTCCTTGGACATGGTACGGGCTCTACGGGTGTATCTCTCTGCTGCGGCTCCTTTTCGGAGGTCGGACTCGCTGTTTGTATCGACGGCTGGTCCGAAGAAGGGACTGGCAGTCTCATCTGCCACCATTTCTCGGTGGATCACAGATTGTGGTTCAGGCTTATGCCATAAGGGGGCGGGCGCCTCCCTTTCCTGTCACGGCACATTCTACCAGGGCAATTGGTGCCTCTTGGGCTTTTCGACAACAAGCGTCCGTTTCCCAGGTGTGTAAGGCGGCGATCTGGTCGTCCGTTCACACTTTCGCAAAATTTTACAAGGTTGATGTGAGCACATCCTCAGATGCTTGCTTTGGCCGCAAGGTTTTGCAGGCGGCTGTTTAAGATTGCAGAGCTCTGGTTGTTATGGGTGGAATTATTTTCTTGCTGTTCCCACCCCTTGTTTCTTTGACACTGCTTGGGGACGTCCGTAAGGTCAAGATGAAGATGCTGTGTCCGTCAATGAACGAAAGAGAAAATAGGATGTTTTGTACTCACCGTAAAATCCTTTTCTCTGAAGTTCATTGATGGACACAGCACCCACCCCTCCTATTTATGTTTGTACTACTTTTGACGAACTGAGCTGCTGGATGCAATGTGAGGGGTTATAGCCAGTAGGACTGCCCCCTGGGCAGTACTGTGCAAGTGTTGCTGTTTTTAACACTTTCTGCCTAGTCCTCTCCTAAAGGAGCGATATAACCCTAAGGTCAAAATGAAGATGCTATGTTCGTCAATGAACTTCAGAGAAAGGGATTTTACAGTGAATACAAAAATCCTATTTTACAAGACAGTCAAAAAGCGCTTTTGCAATACCAGATTGATTTCACTGATAGCACAATTCCACTCCACTGGCCGCTCACAATGGAACTAGGATGTAAAACATAACTCCACAGCAGACACGGGTAAAAGTCTCATAGTGTAGTCATTTTTAATTAAAATAGATTAAAAACAGCAGCAGCAATAGCAGTTACACTCTCATGTTGAAGTGCCTGGCCTAGTACTAGGTGTAATCAGCGTGTTGCAAGTTGGCTAATCACTTGGGGGTGGCGTGCATTCCATGTCTTGCTCCACAGGGCAAAGCCTAGTGTGGGATGTCAAGTTAGGACCTGGCTATGAATCCATGCAGTGTATCAATCACTGGGAGCTATTTAAAAAAATCCTGCATCGGTAGTTGTGGTACATTACTCATTATAAGCTCTCCAAGATGCATCTGGGCACTTCAGCAGAATTTGAAAAAATTGCAGAATGACAGGCTCCCAAATATACATCCTGTGGTACTGTCAGTCAGTCAGAGCATATTGGAAGTCTTTAAACTACTCTCAGAATTTACTCTGATACCTATAGCTCCCTCTGCAGAAATGGCACTTTCTCATATAACATAGACACTGTCCCAAAATTAGTCAAATACTCATGCATATTCTCCTTTCTGCCAAACATAACCTTACAAGGCATTGAAGATCATGTGGACATACGTCTGATATATCTAGATATCTGAACCACAATTGCTCACTGAAACCCCTATTTTCTTGTCTAAATGTAAATCCTCCTGACAACCTTTGGACCTCTCAACAGCTATACAAGTATTGATTACTGCTATTGTAACTTAAGTTTGTTAATCTCACCTGCTACAGCCATAACTGATTTACTCACTTTAACCTAATCCTTCAACTGGTACCAACAATCTGGTTCTTTTGGATCCTTGTTAAACTAGTAGTCCAGATGTTTACAATGTTTTGTAAAACTCCATGGCTCAGTGCTTCCATCCAGCTTGGTAACTTCATTGAACGCACCATGCCTAACTATAAGACTTGAGCAACGTTTTTTTTTTTTTATTCATTTTGTTTTCTGTACATTTTTTCCCTTATGTACAACTGCTTTAAACTTTAATAAAAAAAAAAAATGTAATAGAAAAAAAAATGTTAAAAAATACCCTTAAGGCCTCTTTCACACGGACGATCCGTTCAGGTCCGCCTATCAGTTTTTTAAGCGGACCTGAATGGATGCTCCATAGACTTCTATGGAGCATCGGATGTCAGCAGTGACATGTCCGCTGACATCCGACCCGCTCCGAATACGAAAAAGTGTGACGGAGGAAAAACCTACTTTTCCATCCATCTGTGGATCTGATTGGGTGACGATGGACTCTGCGGTCCGTCGTCATCCGATCTCCCATAGGGGAGACCCTGCCGGACCCTGCATAATGGAACCCTGTGCAGTGTTTGTTCTGACCAAGGTGCTATACAGATCCAGGGGAGTGAACCCCAGATTAAGGGGGAACCCAGTCTCGGAAGGTCTTTTATGACAAAGCTCGCCGTGAAGATTGGACTCCTGTTATGTTCAGAGTCCTGCAGCATGGTAAGTCTGCATTTGTTTGCAGTTTCCAGTTCTTTTGAAGAAGAAAAAGAGTCATTACTGTCTGTTTTCTCGGTGGCCACTGGGAGCAGTGTGCTGTTTAATCATGCTATGTACTCTTACTCATGTGGGCTACTGTTTCTCTTCCAGCCACTAGAGGGCGCAGACTCGCTCAGTATGGCCTATTTTTAGATAGGCAGGAAGGGCGGCCATGCGGCAACAGGTTCAGTAGGCCCCTGGAGACATAGCCACAGCCCATGGATACTAACAAGGTGTGAGTACTTACTATGTGAGAACTGTGTGGCAGACAAGTCATGATTATATGCTGCATATTTATTTCTTATCCAGGGGTACTGTACAACTGTAAGTTGATACACCCCAGGATGGTTAGCAGTTCCCTTTTAAAGTGTTGTTGACTGCTCTGTAGGGAGGTGCAGCGTAGTATACATGCTTGCAAACTTGTTGCTTAAATGCATGTTTAAATATACACGTTTGGAAAACATGAGCATGGGTGCATTTTAAGGAGTTGTATCTCCAGTATAGTGCATATGTGCTTGGCTAAATCCTGTAGGACTAGTATGGGGCCAACTGCAGTTCAGTAGGTGCTTGCCGGCAAACTAGCTGAAACGCACAGTTGCTGGAACACATGGTTTCTGAAGATACATGTTTTTACATATTCGCATATATATACATGATTGCACAAGGATGCATGTTTGCACAAAAATGCATGTTTTTCATGTTTGCATAAATATACATGGATATACATGTTTGCATAAAGATGCATGATCATGGTTGCACAAAGATGCATGGTTATTTATGTTTGCATAAAAATACATGGTTATACGTGATTGCATAAAGATACACGGTTGCATAAAAATGCATGTTTGGACATGTTTGAATAGACATGGTTATTCATGATCACATAAAGATACGTGATCGCATAAAGACGCATGTTTATACATGTTTGCTTGGATATTCATGGTTATACATGATCGCATAAAGATGCATGATCACATAAAGATCCATGGTGGCATAAAGATGCATGTTTATACATGTTTGCTTAACCACTTCAGACCCAGGCCAATTCTGACATTTCTCTCCTACATGTAAAATTCCTAATTTTTTTGCTAGAAAATTACATAGAACCCCCAAACATTATATATGTTTTTTTAGCAAAGACCCTAGAGAATACAATGGCAGTCATTGCAACTTTTTGTCTCGCACGGTATTTGCGCAGCAATTTTTCGAACTAGTTTTTTTCAGAAAAAAAACAGTTTCATGCTTAAAAAAAACAGTAATGTTAGCCCAATTTTTTTGCATAATGTGAAAGAGGAGGATACGCCGAGTAAATAGATACCCAACATGTCACGCTTCAAAATTGCACGCGCTCGTGGAATGGCGCCAAACTTTGGTATTTAAAAATCCCCATAGGCGGCGATTTAAATTTTTTTACTGGTTACATGTTTTGGGTTACAGAGGAGGTCTAGGGCTAGAATTATTGCTCTCGCTCTAACGTTCACGGCGATACCTCACATGTGTGGTTTGAACACCATTTTCATATGTGGGCGGGACTTACATATGCGTTCGCTTCTGTGTGCGAGCTCACGGGGACAGGGGCGCTTAACATTTTTTATTTTTTTTATTGTTAATTTTATTTTTATTTTTTTAGTTTTACACTTAAAAAATAAATAAAAAATTAATTGATGACTTTTATTCCTATTACAAGGAATGTAAACATCCCTTGTAATAGGAATATGGCACGATCGGACCTATTTACAGTGAAATATGGGGTCAATAAGACCCCATATCTCACCTCTAGGCTGGGAAGAATAAAAAAAAACAAAAAAAAACGATCATGGCTTCCTAGCCAGATCGGCGCCGTCATAACATCGCGCCCGGCCTCCGAACGATCATAGAGGCTCCGGGGACAATCTAGTCCACCGGAAATCTCTATGATCACATGCTGGGGCCGGCGGATCCTGTGACCGACTCACCGATGGAAACGGTGAGTCGGTAGAAGCACCGGAGGGCGGCGGGAGGGGGGGGCGTCCCCTCCCGCCGCCCGTAAGAACGATCAAGCAGCGGAACAGCCGCTATGATCGTTCTTATGGTGTAGGGAATCGCCGGCTGAAAACGGCAATATCTGAATGATGTCTGTGGACTCAGGCATCATTTAGATATAACCAGCGAAACCCCATGACGTCAATAGACGTAGTGCGGGTCTCAAGTGGTTAAATATACATGGATGTACACAATCGCCTAAGGAAACATGGATGCATAAAGATACTTGATCGCATAAGGATACATGATTGTATAAAGATACATGGTTGCATAAAGATGCATGTTTATATATGTCTGCATAGATAAGTGTTGCGTAATGTTGCATAAACACGTTTCATAAATGTATGCTTGTTTATTGTGAAACACATTAATGCACGTGTACAGCACTCGCTTTCATATTTTGCCTAAATGCATAGTTGCATAAGCACATGCTTCCATAAACGCATTCTTCTATAGATGCATATTGCTTAAACACATGCTGGCATGTTTTCATTTGTACTGCATACGTACTTTTATTTACATTAAGCAGTATACATATGTACTTGTTTTCCTGGGACTACATACATATATGCTTATTTGCATAGGACAACATGCATATGGGCTTATTTGTCTGGGGGTACATGCATGTGTGCTTATTGACCTTGTACTGCATTCATAAATGCATGAATGGCAAGAATACCTGCATGTTTGCATACCTAAGGGGTTGGATAGAGTTAAACCAACATTGTTTCAGACCTGCATCCTTGGAGGACTGTATATTAGGTTGGATATCATAGTTGCTGCATTATTTGCCTGTTATACCAGTTAAATGGTTCCAGAAAAGAGAGGCAGCCGGGGGAAGCAGGAGCACCCCTCTCAGGTTCAGAGATCTGGTGGGTATCCACATCTACTGATGGACGGTAGTGTTGGGTGCCTCTGAGCCACAGTGGTGTTTGGCATTGCAGTGTTTCCTGGTGCATTCATTTTTTGTCAGACTGCGGCCGCATCACCTTAATCATGCCTGATCTCAGTTGATCGAAGCCTAAGCAGGATCAAAACCTGGTCAGTATATAGATGAGAGACTGCCCGGGGATACCAGATGCTGTAAGCTTTCCCCACCTGGGTGAGGGAGGCATCTGAGGCTGCTGGGTTTTGAGAGTATCTCAGGCCAGAAAATCTTAGGGCAATCTCTGAGGTGGTTTGTTCCATCTTTAGCCGGCAGAAACCTGATAGGTTAACTGCACCTCTTGGGACTGCTTGGGTCTGTCACAGAGTCATCAATCTTTTGCCTTGCATTTGCTCTTGGAGCAGAAGTTATGGGCTCATTATTGTGAGACAAATGGTAGCAGTTCCAAAGCCAAATAGGGACATGAGGTCTATGTTAAGATCTCAAGCCGCTGAACATCCTTCTGTTTCAGATAGGCTAGACTGTTCAGTGATGACCTCTCTGCAAGAGGTAGACGTCAGGGTCCATAATCATCTGTAAACACACATCTTCATGTGGCGGGTTGGTTTCCAGGCTCATCAAAGATTTCTGTAATTGCAGTGGAAAGCCGTTTTTTCTTGTGAATCTTCCCTTTGGGTTGGCCACAGCTGCGGAGGGTTCTCAAAGCATCTAGCCCCAGTGCTGGGCTTGCTGAAAACACCTCAATACTCTTTACCTCAACAATCTTTGCTCAGGAAGCAGTCAATTCTGGTTCCTTTGATATATTTCTACAGGAGGAAGCTGTGTTTAGGTCAAAGCTCGTTCTCTACATACAGCCCAGGTCTTGGTAGAGGTTCATTCTCTGTCTGGAACTTGAAGATCCAGGCATTGGATTGTGGGAAGGCTCTGTTTCCGGGGTGTTGCAGAGCAAAAATTGGTGCTAGATATTCTTCCTTTTCAGGAATTTGGAAAATAACCACTGATGCCAGTCTCTCTAAGTTGACTTGAGGCAGGCTACAGTTCAGTGTCCAATAGCTTGAAGTTTTTGGCCAGTATGCCTTGCTCTGTATTATAGAACAAACCTGTTGTAGGTTCAATCTAAAAATGCCTCTGCAGGCATATATATATATATATCAACCACCAGGGCGGCACCAGTGGTCATGCGACTCAGGGAGGTGTACCACATTCGGTCTGATACAGAACAAGTGCTGTCTCTATCGCCAATACATATTCCAGGTATAGGATAGTGGCAAGGGCAACTCTGCAGGGAAATCTAGATTCAAAGTTCTATAACAGTTTGGGACAGGTGTGTCCGGAACAAGAGTCCCACTGCCGATAAGGGTACATGTACTGGTAACACCTTAAGGTCTGGTTCTCCCTTATTTGATGTTTTTTTCCCTGTTTCGGATACCGTCACATCTTTTGTGAAGAATCCGTAAGGTAGTAACACTGATATTAGTGTTGGTCGAATTAGCCCAGGGGGGCTTGGTACACAGGCATAGCAAATCTTGCGGGGGTTACTCGTTTGGACACTCCCAATCCAGCTGGACCTGATGGTCTTGAGTCCTGTATCTCAGCACCGTTGAGCCCCTGGAAGCCAACTTCGGGGAATTTCAATTACAGGACTTAATAATATTTTTTTGCCTGGGGTGAAGCCAAGAAATGACACCTGCAGGAATATGTGGATGGGGGATTTTCTTTTTCTTTCTCCAATCGGTAGAGGAAAGCAGTTTGGCCTTAAGTACCTTTAAGGGTCAGAGTTCGTCCCTATCCATATTTTTCCAGGGGCCGTTGTTTCTCACTCCTTATTTCATATTTCATACAGCTGGTAACTTGGACAGTCCCGCCTGTCAGGCCATTCTTGTGTCCTTGGGACTTGAATTGATCTTGACTGTCCTTGCAGTGGCCACTTTTTGAACTAATCAGGGGATTCTGTTGGTCCTTTTATCTTAGAAGTCGGCTTCTTTGGTTGCTATCACTTCACAAACAGATTGTCAGAGTTGGCGGCTTTTTCATGCAAGGAGCCATTCTTGGCCTTGCATCATAAGGTGATGTTGCGTCCATTTTATTGCCTAAAGTGGTTTCTAGTTTTTCATTTGAATCAGGACAGTGTCTTGCCTTTTATTTTTGTCCTAATCCACAGTCGGTAGGAGAAAGATCGCTTACTACTATAGAGGTAGTTCAGATGCTCAGGGTCCACTTGAGTTGTCAGCACAAGTCAGGAATCCTGGTTTATGCTGCCAGAAGAGCCCAGAAAGGGCAGGTGGCATCCAGGTCGAATATTTAGCAGTGGATGTGCCAGTTTATCAATGATGCCTATGGTTTAACCGCTTGCCGACCGCCTCACGCCGATATACATCTGCAGAAGGGCTCGTACAGGCAAACTAATGTACCTGTACATTGCCCTTTAAGAGGCGGCCAGCAGACAAGCTCCATGAGTCGGGTTACATGTCCCGCAGACTCTATCGCCGCGGGAATACCCACGATTGCCTCACGGGGAGGAAGAACGGGGAGATGCTAATGTAAACATTATGCCTAGTGACAGTGTCACTGATCTCTGCTCCCTGTGATCGGGAGCAGAGATCAGTGATGTGTCACATGTAGCCATGCCCCCCACCCCCCCAGTGAGAGACACTCCCCTGGGCATACCTAACCCATACACTGCCCCCTAGTGGTTAACCCCTTCACTGTCAGTGTCATTTACACAGGAATAAGTGCATATGTATAGCACTGATTGCTGTATAAATGTCACTGGGTCCCAAAAATGTGTCAAAAATGTCCGATGTGTCCGCCATAATGTCACAGTCACGATAAAAATCGCTGATCGTCGCCATTACTAGTAAAAAAAAAAAGTATTAATAAAATGAATGAAAATGTCATAAAACTATCCCCTATTTTGTAAATACTATAACTTTTGCGCCAACCAATCAAACACTTATTGCTTTTTTTTACCAAAAATATGTAGAAGAATACGTATCGGCCTAAACTGAGCGACAAAAAAACATTTTTATATATATTTTTGGGGGATATTTATAACGGCAAAATGTAAAAAATGTTTTTTTTTTTTTTTAATTTGTCGCTCTTTTTTTGTTTATAGTGCAAAAAATAAAAGGAGGGATCAAATACCACCAAAAGAAAGCTCTATTTGTGAGAAAAAAAGGACGTCAGTTTTGTTTGGGAGCCACGTCGCACGACCGCACAATTGTCAGTTAAAGCGGCGCAGTGCCGAATCGCAAAAAAGTGCTCTGGTCAGGAAGGGGGTAAATTATTCTGGGGCTGAAGTGGTTAAATGGCCAAAAAACTATTTTTTTTCTGGTTAGAGATTCTTTTCCAGGTGTGGGAGTATCTTGGGCCATCCATCATTTCATTTCGGTGTACAAGACCACTTTTTTCCCCTTAAAAGCAGGGGAAAATCGCGGGTGCATGTTATACGCCAATCCCCCGCAGTCCTGAGCCTCTGGGCAGCTTTCAGCCCCCTTCGCTCTTCTCGGTGGCTTTCGGCCACCTTCGGCTCTTCTCGGTGGCTTTCGGCCGCCTTCGGCTCTTCTCAGCGGCTTCCGGACATTCTCGGCAGGTCCAGCCGCCTTCGGCCGCTCTCGGCAGCTTTCGCCCTCCTTCGGCTCTTCTCGGCGGCTTCCGGCCGCCGAGAAGCTCTTCTCTGTGGCTTTCGCCTGCCTTCAGCTCTTCTCTGTGGCTTCCGGCCATTCTCGGCAAGTCCAGCCATCTTCGGCCGCTCTCGGCAGCTTTCGGCCACCTTTGGCTCTTCACAGCCGCTTCCGCGCGCCTTCGGCCGTTCTCGGCAGCTCCGGCCGCCTTTGGCCGTTCTCGGCGGCCAAAAGCTGCCGAGAACGATCGAAAGCTGCCGTGAATGGCCGAAGGCCGCTGAGAACTACCACGCGCCGCCGAGATACACAGGACATCCGACGGCGGCATTTCAAAAAAAAAAAAAAGAGGCAAATAAAACTGACAAGGCTGCAATGGTGGACAAGGCTTCAGATGGACAATGATAAGGCTGCATTGATGGGCATTTAAATGTAAGTTTTTTTTCCTTAAACTTCCCTCCTAAAAGTTTTTTTCCTTAAAATGCTCTCCTAAACTTGGGGTGCGTGTTATACGCCGATAAATACGGTATTTGGTCTTTTGTTTATACATCTACAGGGTTTTTACCAGGTCAATGTCAATTACATGGAAGATATTGCCTTTGGCCTCAGTGTATTACAAATAGCAGAGTAGGTCCTTCGTTGGTGACAGTCTCTATGATGGTGTCTCCCTCCCCTCAGGGGCATTTCTTTGGGACATCCCAGATAGTAATTACTATGGCTGCTTTGTGTCGTGTCATGTACGATAAAGAAAATAGGATTTTTCCTACAGCTTACCGGCAAAATCCTTTTCACAGGACACAAAGGCCTCTGCCCTCTTTCGGGAATTGCTTGCTACACAACTGAGGTACTTTCTGTATAGGAGGGGTTATATAGAGGGGGGACTTCCTGTCTTTTGGGTGTTCCTGTGTCCATTCACCTATAGTTGGTGTATAACCCTGATAATAATTACTATAGCTGCTCTGTGTCCTGTGATGTACTCTAGGAAAAGGATTTTACAGGTAAGCTATAGGAAAAATCCTATTATTGCCCCCTTTAACATCAATGACAGCAAACTAGCAGAAGTTTTTTGTGGTAATTGTGGATGAGGCTCTTTATCTTCTCAGATGGTAAAGCTGCCTATTCCTCTTGGCAAAAAGCCTCCAGTTCCTGTAAATTCTTGGGCTGTCTTGTATGAACTGCACGTTTTGAGATCTCCCCAGAGTGGCTCAATAATATTGAGGTCAGGAGACTGAGATGGCCACTCCAGAACCTTTGCTTTATACTGCTGTAGCCAATGACAGGTCAACTTTGCCTTGTGTTTTGGATCATTGTCACGTTGGAATGTCCAAGTACGTCCCATGCGCAACTTCCTGGCTGATGAATGCAAATGTTCCTCCTGTATTTATTGATAACATACTGCATTCATCTTGCCAACAATTTTCCACCTTCGTACCTTTCATCATAGGCCTTTTTGACTCCTCTCCAAATGTAACGTTTATGGTTGTGCCCAAAAAGCCTTATTTTGGTCTCAGCACTCCAAATTACTTTGTTCCAGAATTTTTGAGGCTTTCTTCTGGCGACCCGATCGTGCAGCCCATCTTTCTTCAAGTGTCTCCTTATTGTACATCTTGAAACAGCCACACTACATGTTTTCAGAGTCCTGTTTTTCACCTGAAGTTATTTGTGGGTTTTTCTTTGAATCCCGAACAATTTTCCTGGCAGTTGTGGAAATTTTAGTTGGTCTATCTGACCGTGGTTTGGTTTCAACAGAACCCCTCATTTTCCACTTCTTGATTAGTGTTTGAACACTGCTGATTGGCATTCTCAATTCCTTGGATATCTTTTTATATCCCTTTTCTTTATACAGTTCAACTACCTTTTCCCACAGATCCTTTGACAATCGAGAAACGCATTGACCTTTTATATACACACTAAACACAAGCAAACAGATTACAGGTGAGGATGATTACCTTGTGTGCATGTTATCAGGCCAAAATCACCAGAGTATGTAAACTTTTGATCAGGGTCATTTGGGTAGTTTCTGTTGCCATTATGATTTAAAAAGAGTAAACACAGTTGTTTGATAATAAATGGCTTCAGCCAAACACTAAAAATGAGTGAAAGAAATGTTTGTGTTATCATTCATATTCTCAGAAAAATGGCCAAGAAATCATAAGTTCTGCCAGGGTATGTAAACTTATGAGCACAACTGTGTGTGTATGTATGTATGTATATATATATATATATATATGTGTGTGTATATATATATATATATATATATATATATATATATATCTTTCAGAAATGTGACTTAAATGCAAAATTCAACTGTCCTAGATCACGATCCATGAAAAATGTTCAAATGTCTAAAGTAAAAATGTTGACTCCTTGAATGTCCTATCATGTTACTAGGGATAGGGGTCTAGGTACATAACCACCACCTGAAGGACACTTTCCTTCTCATTGTTTCTTTCTCCTCTCTTTTTGATTTGATTATTTATTTTAAATCTGTATTTATGTGGAAGCCTTGAATCCTATATCTTTTGTTGCAGTCAATATTATACGTTGTTCAACTGTTTAAATATTTTAGATTTGTTTTGATACTTGCCTCTGCATCTGTTTCAAATAATGAAAAGTCAGAATTGTATTTTTAAATGTTTTTCTTTGATGCATTAGAGAAAATCTTTAATGCATACCTGTGTGGCTAAAATAACATAAAACTGGCATAGTAGATACACTATATCACCAAAAGTATTGTGATGCCTGCCTTTACACGCACATGAACTTTGGGAGCAGGAAATTGTCCAAAATGTCTTGGCACGCTGACACCTTAAGAGTTTCCTTCATTGGAACTAAGGGCCAAGCCCAACCCCTGAAACACAACCCCACACCATAATCCCCCTCCATCAAATTATATGAACCAGTGCACAAAGAAAGGTCCATAAAGACAAGGATGACTGGCCTGCACAGAGTCCTGACCTCAACCCGATACAACGCCTTTGAGATGAATTAGAGCGGAAACTGCAAGCCAGGCCTTCTTGTCCAACATTAATGCCTGACCTCACATATGCGCTTCTGAAAGAATGGTCAAGCATTCCCATAAACACACTCGTAAACCTTGTGGACAGCCGTCCCAGAAGAGTTGAAGCTGTTATAGCTGCAAAGGGTGGGCCAACTCGATATTGAACCATACAAACTAAGACTGGGATTTCATTAAAGTTCATGTGCATGTAAAGGCAGGTGTCCTAATACTTTTGGTAATATAGTGAACTAGCTGATGTCAGATATGTGTCTCTCCCCAGAAACCAGGAAAAACCGATCACTCTGATAAAACAGTGACCAGCTCTGAAATGCCTCCTCTTGTTCCTCATCTTACATTAAGGCTAGGTTCACACTATTGCGATGCGGGAACGCCGCGAATCCGCGGCGTTTTCCCGCATCGCTCACCTCCCGCCGGCAGTTCACACTGCCCTATGCGGACGGCTGGGGGTGTCAATGTTATGTTAATGACACCCCCAGATCCGTCGGCATATCGCCGTGCGATCTGCCGACTCGCACAGGAATCGGATCGCATGGTGTGAACCCCCATGCGATCCGATTCCGTTGCGGACCCAAAAAAGGGTCCTGTGCGAGTTTGCTGCGGGACAGCTGCGAGTTCAGCCATACTATCTGTATGGCTGAACTCGCAGTGCTACGGAGATCGGATGTGATTTGCTGTGCGAATCACATCCGGATCTCCCCCCGCAGCAGTGTGAACCCAGCCTAAATGATTAATCGCAGTAGTAAAGCAGAAAAAAATTGAGAAGTTAGGCAATTTGGATTTTCTGGGTTCCTTATAGAACTATTCTTATTGAAACACAGGGTCACTAAAACATGGCTAAATATGTTTAGAGGATACTAGAAACAAGTGCAGACATTTTAGGATACTTTTAATACTTAGGACATCTGATATAGAATAGTTCAAAATATAATAAATCCGAGAAAAAGTGTTTCACAACAGAAGCTTAGAGCAAAAGTTGATTCTCTGTTGAGTTATCTTGTTCAGTCTGTTATATCCATACTTTGCAGCTATTTTTTTTAAATTAAACGAAATTCATTTGGTTGTATTTAAAAGAGAAGTGTGGGTTTAAAAATAAAATAAACATTTATATTCAGTAGGTCGAGCCGATGCTGCATCTCTCCCCCACCATTTCTAAGGCTGAGTGATCAAAGACTGCTGATCTCAGTTCTCAGTCTGTAGTGAGCAGAGAGCCGGTGACTGTCGGTCACCACTCTCTGCTTGACCTCTTTTTAGCGCTCACTGGAGCACCGGGCTATGGATGGGGTGGTTTGAATGACTGGAGCGGCTGGTTCAGGCTCTCAGAGGCTCAATGAAAGCCTGAACCAGCTGCTGGTCCAGGCATCTGAGTATATCCCAACCATAAAGTCTGGATCAATTCCAAGGCCTGGACTGGCTGAGGTGTTTCAGAAGTGCACGCACTGCACTCCTGTGATTCCAAGGAGAAGTATAGCCAAAATAGCTTTTGTCTATACTTCTTTTTAAGTAATCATACTGAAGAGATAATTATTATGGGAAATACCTACCGTGCCAGGCCAAGCATAGACCCATACAAGGATCAATAATCTGAAAAGGTGAGATAGATTTGTCTTCTTATCTGACTGATACTGTAGCCTTAATATCTCCACTACTTGCAGTACACATATTAGGTCATTCCTGAATAGTATTCATTTTTATGTAAAACCAAGACATGTTTGACTTTATTCACTATTAAAGAGGAAGTAAACTGTGTTTTTTCCCCCCTTTTTTCTTCCCTGGGGGTAAGCAATTTTTGGTAGGCAATTTGTCAGCTGCTAATAGCGCTTCAGTCATTATTTCTATCATTACATTGTAATATAAAATGAAATAGTTCAACCATAATGCAGAATCAGTGGGAGCCTTGAGCAGATGGCCAGATGGGGGTGTCACTTGCCACTATGCCTATCAGAGTACCCGAGTAACTGTCACCTGCCCATCAGAGTACACGAGTACCTGCCACCAGCCCATCAGACTAACCAAGTACCTGTCACCAACCCATCAGAGTACCTATCAGCAGCCCATGCCTCATAGAATATACGTTGGGGTGTTCGCTTTCCAAAATGGGGTAATTTTGTGGGTAATTCAACTGTCCTTGTGCTCAAGGACCTTCAAAAGTGTGATGGGTAGGAATGAAATGATATGTGTAATTTATGCTCCTAGAACGACTAAAGGTACTACTTCAATGTTGGTGTGGCCAGGCTGTGCAAAAGTCTCACACATGTGGTATCGCCATACTCAGGATGAGTAACAGAATGTGTTTTGGGTTGTAATTTTTGCTATATACATGCTATGTGTTAGAAATATCTTATAAATTGACAACTTTGTGTAAAAAAAAGTGTTTTTTTTCCCACATTTTCCAAAAACTTCTGGAAAAAAATGAACAGTTCAAAAGACTCATTATGCCTCATAGATTATACGTTGGGGTGTTTGCTTTCCAAAATGGGGTCATTTTGTGGGCAATTCCATTCTTCTGGTGCTCCAGGGCCTTCAAAAGTGTAATAACTGGTTGAGAAATGAGATGTGTCATTTATGCTTGTAGAATGCCTGAAGGTGCTACTTCAATGTTGGGCTTTTGTATGTGGCCAGGTTATGTAAAAGTCTCACACATGTGGTATGCTCTGTTAGAGAAATAACCTGTTAATATGGCAATTTTGTAAAAAAAACTTAATTTTGCAAAGAATTGTGGGAAAAAAACTCACCATGCTACTTAACACCTTGGAATGTCTACTTTCTAAAAGGGGTCATTTAGGGGGTATTTGTACTTTCCTGGCTTTTAGTGTCTCAAGAAATGAGATAGGCCTTCAGTACATAAGGTGTGATCAGATGTGATCAATTTTCAGTGATTGGCCCTATAGTTTGTAGACTCTCTAACTTTCACAAAGACCAAATATACACTAATTTTGGTTATTTTTTTACCAAAGATATGTAGCAGCATAAATTTTAGCCAAAATGAATGAAGAAAAATTACTAATTTGCAAAATTTTCTGACAAACAAAGAAAAGAGCATTTTTTTCATAAAAGTTAGTCTTTTTTTTAATTTGCAGCACAACAAATAAAAACCCACTAGTGATTAACCTCTTCTTGCCCGCCCTATAGCCGAATGACGGCCGTAGAGCGGGCTCTTTCATCCGGGAGGCCGCCCCTGGACGTCCTGTTTACTTCCGCAATGTGCGCCGCCGCAGGCGCGCATCGGGGAAGTTCTGTGTTTGCCGTGTCCCCCGGAGACAGGCAAACACAGATCGCTGTAAACGGCCAATCACAGCGGCCGTTTACAGCGCGATCAGCGTGTCCAATGTGAGATGATCTCCTGTGTAAACATATGAGATCATCTCTCAGCACCGCTCTCCCTCCTCACACAGACAGCGTGTGAGAGGGGAGAGATGAACGGCTGCAGCGGCCGTAAGTGTAAAAAAAAAAGTTAAAAAAAGTGCCATCCTCCCCCAGTGCCATCCTCCCCCAGTGCCATCCGCCCCAGTGCCATCCACCCCAGTGCTACCTGCCCCCAGTGCCACCTGTTAGTGCTATCTGTCCCCAGTGCCACCTGTTGTCAGTGCCATTTGTCCCCAGTGCCATCTGTCAGTGCCACGTATAAGTGTCATCAGTACCACGTGTCATCAGTGCCACATAGTGCCATCTGTCAGTGCCACATATTGGTGCCATCTGTCATCAGTGCCACGTATCAGTGCCATTTGTCATCAGTGCCACCTGTCAGTGTCACGTACCATCTGTTGTCAGTGTCACGTGTCATCAATGCCACTTATCAGTGCCATCTGTCATCAGTGTCACGCGTCATCGGTGCCATGTATTAGTGCCATCTGTCATCGGTGGCACGTATTAGTGCCATCTGTCATCAGTGCCACGTATTAGTGCCACGTGTCATTAGTGCCACGTGTCATCAGTACCACGTATAAGTGCTACGGTGTCATCAGTGCCACGTATAAGTGCCATCTGTCATCAGTGCCACATATTAGTGCCATCTGTCATCAGTGCCACGTATAAGTGTCAGTGCCATCTGTCATCAGTGTCGCGTGTCATTGTCCTGGTGCTCCAGGGCCTTCAAAAGTGTAATAAGTAGTCAACAAGCTAGATGTGTAATTTATGCTCCTAGAACACGTGATGGCACTCCCTGCATGTTGGGCCTCTCTTTGTGGCCAGGCTGTGAAAAAGTCCCACACATGTGGTATTGTAATACTCAGGAGGAGTAGCAGAATTTTTTTGGGGGTGTCATTTGTGGTATACACATGCCATGTGAGAGAAATAACCTATTACAATGACAATTTTGTGGAAAAAAATGAAAAATCTTAATTTTGCAAAGAATTGTGGGAAAAAAATGACAACATCAAAAAGCTCACCATGCTTCTTACTAAATACCTTGGAATGTCTACTTTCCAAAAAGGGGTCATTTGGGGGGTATTTGTACTTTCCTGACTTGTTCGGGTCACAAGAAGCGAGATAGGCCACCAGTACATCAGGTGTGATAAATTTTGTGCGATTCGCACCACAGCTTGTAGACTCTCTAAGGCCTCATGCACACGGACGTTTTTACAGCCGCTTTTTTGAGCTTTTTTTGCAGCTTAAAAACGGCTGTCCATGTTAGTCTATGGCTTCATGCCCACCTAGGCGTTTTTGAGCTGCAAATGGCATAGGCGTTTTTAAGCTGTAAAAAAAACCCAGGACCAGTGCGTTCCGTGGCGCGGAGCTAGAGCTGTAAAAACGCGAATCGCGGGAAAACGTGCATAAACGCGCAACATATTTTCTTTGTTTTCTGAGTGCTATAGCCAAGAGATGTGTTTCTTTAAAAACGCTACTTAACGCTAACGCTAAAAAACGCGCAAAAACGCCAATGCAAAACGCGGTAAAAAAACGCGTTTTTAACAACGATTTTTCCAGGCGTCGGAGCTAGCTTTGCAGCCAGTTTTTTAAAACGTCCGTGTGCATGAGCACTAACTTTCACAAAGACCAAATAATATCCACTAATTTGGGTTATTTTTACCAAAGATATGTAGCAGTATAAATTGTGGCCAAAATTTATGAAGAAAAATTAATAATTTGCATAATTTTGTCACAGAAACAAAGAAATATATGCATTTTTTTTTTCAAAATTTTTGGTCTTTTTTCATTTATAGCGCAAAAAATAAAAACCCCAGAGGTGATCAAATACCACCAAAAGAAAGCTCTATTTGTGGGAAAAAAAGGACAAAAAATTCATTTGGATACAGTGTTGCATGACTGAGTAATTGTCATTCAAAGTGTGAGAGCACCGAAAGCTGAAAATTGGTCTGGGCAGGAAGGGTGTTTAAGTGCCCAGTAAACAAGTGGTTAAATTCTACCAAAAGAAAGCTCTATTTGTGTGCAAAAAAGGACACACATTACATATGAGTACAGTGTTGCATGACTGTAATTTTCATTCAAAGATGTGAAAGCGCTGAAAACTGGAAATTGGTCTGGGCAGGAAGGGGGGTACAAGTGCCCTGTATTGAGGTGGTTAAACTTTATCCCACATCCCTCTCAAAACCAAAATCTGCTCAAGAACAGTCAGATTTACATACCACCCTGGACCATCTCTGACCACAAAGAGCTGTTGTTTCTGTCCCTCAGGAGGACAGATTCAAAGGATTCCATTCTGTTCACAGTACCAAAACCCAATGGCAGTATTCATCCTGTCATGAACCTAAAATCCCTAAACACAAGTACCTTTGCAAGTTTCACATGGAATCCGTAAGGTCAGTTATTGACTGAGCAAAGGAGAATGCTTTTCATCAGTAGGCATTCAAGATGCCTACCTACATATTCTCATTCATCCACTTCATCAACGCATTCTGCACTATGCAGTGGGAGACAAACACTTTTCGCCGCTTTGGCCTGTCCTTGTACCACAAGATGCTCACCCTCTTAAGAATTCATGGCATCCCTATTGTAGGCTAGTCTCTGATAAAGCCTGTTGAGATGTAAGGCGGAGTTCCATTTGAGACATCACGGTGGGGGAAGGAGGGGCCAACAAAGGAAGCACAGGAGGTGCAGAAGCGGTACCCCTGTTCAAATTAGGTGATATTCTGATGGAGTGTTTGGGTCACAGACTTGTATTTATATGATCAAATGTAAATGTCTTTTATTTGGCTTTTAAATATTTTAATTAAGTAAACAGAAAGCACTATGAGATCTGTTGTTTTTGCTAGAGTTCAGTCAGAAATAAAGGTGCTTTGGAAGTCAAGGGATTATTAACCCCTGAGGGGACAAAATTTTAAGACCTCCTTTATCTTTTGAGGTTCATCTAAGGCGGTTAGCGCACATCTATATAGTCACTAAGGGTGTGAAGAGAAATGGTGTAAAAACACTGGAGGAACATAGGAAAACTGCATGAGAAGATAATTCTGCAGTGGATGTTAATTTGCGGTACAAAGCATTTGTGGTATGTAGATCTGCATTTTGACACAGATTTCACTAAAGTGTTCTATGTATTTTTTTTGTACGTTTGGAGTATGTAATTTAAAGTATCACATGGTTGTATGGATTATTGGCATGAATGATAAAGTGGATTTGTTAGCATAATATTGCACTGTGTGGGGGTAAACAATTGAAACACAATTATAATATGATTTTAGTTTGAGTGCTGCATCTTTTTGTATATTAATTACAGGGTACCTAGATGACATTGTTCTGAAGGATTCTCCTCCTTCAAAACTGTCTGCAAATATTTGCCTGACAAAGGAGGGCCTGGAAGCGTGTTGTGGCCTACCCCTTGTTGCCTTTCCTCGTATACTGTCAGTGGCATGACAATCATCTCGCTGTGGCTCTCTGCCTGTGTCTGTGTAGCTGTCATCCAGTCAGCCCAGATTGCTCAGGCTGCTTCTGCACGTCTGCATCAGTCTCTTGAGCAATATACAAGACCAGGTTATTGGATGTAAGGGAGCATATAATAAATTGTGTTGCCTATTAACCCATACTGATCTGGCACCCCTGCTTTGTTCTTTTGCATGTGAACACTTCTAGGACTATTCAGATTGTTCAGACTTTCGGATGGGTAATCACCTTTTGTACATCTGCCCTCTAGCTTTCCCATTGTCTAGCATACTTAGGCCTCATTCTGGACATTGGTCAGGCAAAAGTTTCCTTCTCTAAGATCTTGTGGTCAGACCTTAAAATCAAAAAGGCACCCCCTTGAGAGTCCTGGGCCCCCATTCAAGGCTGTTCCCTTCACTCAGCTCTACTCAGGGTCTTTCCAACACAACAGACTGTTGGCCTGGAATAACAAACAAAGGCTGGGGAAGTAGGGGGTTCCAAATCTCATAGTTAGGGGAACCTGGTCAAACTCCCCATCAACATCTTGAAGATCAGAGCAATAAAATTGGCTCTCCATCACAAGGCCCCTTCCTTCAGGGACTCTAAATCAGGTGCAATCAGACAATGCCACTACAGTGACCTTTATTAAGCAACAGGAAGTAACCAAAGTCAGACAGCCTTGAAAGAACTGAGCCTTCTCATCTCTTGGGCAGAAAAAAAGTACAGCAATCTTTGCTGTTCGCGACTTCTGGCCTCTTTCACACAGGTCAAATTTTCTATCTCAAGGTTCCCTGCTTCTCAATCACTGGCTTTAATAGCAAGGCTGTTGAAACCCAGATCTTGAAGGACAGGGTAATATATGACTCTTATTTCTACATTA
This sequence comes from Lithobates pipiens, assembly GCF_037356315.1. Classification (NCBI taxonomy): domain Eukaryota; kingdom Metazoa; phylum Chordata; class Amphibia; order Anura; family Ranidae; genus Lithobates; species Lithobates pipiens. The sequence continues at coordinate 52,099,349 of NW_027507790.1, read as the reverse complement.
TTTAAAGCCAGAAAAGCCACCTCAAGAAAAATCTACCTGGAAATTCTTTTTTTACCTGGTGGTGAAGTACTCTTAAGGGACAGGTTTCAGTCATGTCCATTCTATTCCAAAAACATTTGGCTTCACTTTCACTTGTTAAAACCTTTGTTCAAGGTGTCTTGTGGATCATTGTCAGAAACCATGAAATCAGGCTGGGATAGAAGTACAGTTAAATCACACTTGTTTAATAAAAAAGTAAAAAGAATGTAGTCAAAACATAGCCAAAGTTCAGTAACTGGAATGGATAGTCAGCCAAGCCAGAAGTCAGAGATCAATGTAGTGGACCAGCAAGCAGGATCTGGAGCCAGAAGGGATGTTAGCAAAGCAAGTCTTGAACAGGATAGTAGGAGATAGTTTCTGTGATGTTGACCAAGGTGAAGGCAGAGATCCTCTGGACTGGACAGCTTAAGTAGGCAGGACTGACGAGCAGGATATCATCAACAGCTGAGTAACTGTGGAGAGTAAGGATGAGCCGAACACCCCCCTGTTCGGTTCGCACCAGAACCTGCGAACAGACCTAAACTTAGTGTGAACTTTAGAACCCTATTAAAATCTATGGGACTCGAACGTTCAAAATCTAAAGTGCTAATTTTAAAGGCTAATATGCAAGTTACTGTCCTAAAAAGTGTTTGGGGGCCTGGGTCCTGCCCCAGGGGACATGGATCAATGCAAAAAAAAGTTTTAAAAACTCCAGTTTTTTTAGGAGCAGTGATTTTAATAATGATTAAAGTGAAACAATAAAAGTGTAATATTCCTTTAAATTTCGTACCTAGGGGGTGTCTATAGTATGCCTGTGAAGGGGCGCATGTTTCCTGTGCTTAGAACTGTCTCTTGGGTCTCATCCTCGGACATAAATGCCCCTGTCCTCCTCTGTGATTTCCATGGATGGATGATTTCCCCTCAAGCTTGGTGGTCCTCAGAGGGGGAGGGGTCATTGAGGAGGGGGTACTGGCTCAGCCCTTCCTTTCCAGAGCTGGCCATTCAGCTGTCAGCTAATTGCCAGCTCCTATCTCTCCACTAGGGATGAGCTTCGAGTTTGAGTCGAACTCATGTTCGACTCGAACATTGCCTGTTCAGGGAACAGTGAACAATTTGGGCTGTTCGCGGCAAATTCGAAAAGCCGGAACACCCTGTACAAGTCTATGGGAGAAATCGAAATGCTAATTTTAAAGGCTAATATGCAAGCCCCCCTCTAATGTAATGGAAAACTGCGTTACATCAGAGGGGGGAAGGGTCATCCATACGTCATTGGGGAACCCCTGGCTTCCCTCACCAGCGTCAGAGCGGGCAGGGTCAAGTGACGGGTGGCCCCGCCCTCCTAATATAAGAAACGTCAGCGCTGGGATCCCCGTAGTGTCTCCTCAGTGGAGACTGAAGATGGATGCATGGATGGACTGCGCTGGACTGAAAATCGCCTGTCGCTGGATCAGATCAGCCATCGCTGGACCCCGGAGAGATGATCATCCGTTGCTGGATAGCAAGAGTGGATTAGCACCGCCGGAATCTTTTTTTTACATTTTTTTTTATTTTTAATAAAGGAAGTTTGTCTTATTTAACCATTTTTTACACTTTCTTTGTGAAATGGTAGGGGTACCTTTGTACCCCCTTACCATTTCAAACGGTGGGCCGGGATCTGGGGGTCCCCTTGTTAAAGGGGGCTTCCAGATTCTGATAAGCCCCCCTCCCGCAGACCCTCACAACCACCGGCCAGTGTTGTGGGGATGAGGCCCTTGTCCCCATCAAACCCCCAAAGCATCCTCCCAATGTTGGGGTCATGTGGCCTGGTACGGTTCAGGAGAGAGTGCCCCTCCTCTTTTCCTGCGGCCTGCCAGGTTGCGTGCTCGGATAAAGGGTCTGGTATGGATTTTTAGGGGTCCCCAGTCAATTTTTTTTTTAATTTGATACGGGGTTCCCCTTAATATCCATACCAGACCTGAAGGGTCTGGTATGAATATTTAGGGGGACCCCCATATCAGTTTATTTTTTTACATTTGACACAGGGTTCCCTTTAATATCCATACCAGACCCGAAGGGCCTGGTAATTGAATTTAGGGGAATTTAGGGTAATTGAATTTAGGGGAACCCCACGCTTTTTTTTTTTTTTCATCAATGAATGAATTGTCGGCTCCGTAATACAGAGAACATTCATTGAGTGTTCTCTGTATTACGGGAGCCGACAATTCAAAGTGATTTTAAAATACTTTTTTTCCTTGCGAAATGACACTTTGTGCAGGGACAGTTCTAAGCACGGGAAACATGCGCCCCTTCACATGCATACTATAGACACCCCCAGGTATGAATTTATTACACTTTTATTTCACTTTAATCATTATTAAAATCACTGATCCTGAAAAAACTGCAGTTTTTAAAACTTTTTTTTGCATTGATCCATGTCCCCTAAGGCAGGACCCAGGTCCCCAAACACTTTTTAGGACAATAACTTGCATATTAGCCTTTAAAATTAGCACTTTAGATTTCTCCCATAGACTTGTACAGGGTGTTCCGGCTTTTCGAATTTGCAGCGAACAGCCCAAATTGTTCACTGTTCGCTGGATAGGCGAACAGGCAATGTTCGAGTCGAACATGAGTTTGACTCGAACTCGAAGCTCATTCCTAGTGGAGAGATAGGAGCTGGCAATTAGGCGACAGCTAATTCTTAGTACCGTGTAAGAGTGAAACAATGTAATTGAAACTTGACAAGAAAAGAGCCCATCGCACCCTTCTGGGAGAGGGGCGTTTAGCCTCAGACAAGAATGTGAGATTCTTATGGTCAATAAGAATGAGAACCGGCACAGTGGTACCTTCGAGGAGATGGCTCCATTCTTTCAGGGCTAAAATGATCGCCAACAGCTCTCTGTCACCAATCTCGTAATTGCACTCCTCGGGTGACAATTTCTTGGAAAAGTAGCCACAAAGATGCATGCCGTTCTCAGAGGTAGGACGTTGAGACAGAAGGGCGCCAACACCAATCTCAGAAGCATCAATCTCAAGGATAAAAGGTAACGTAGGATCAGGATGTGCCATTACAGGAGCAGAAATAAAGGCAGCCTTGAGACTCTCAAAGGCCTAAATGGACTCCGGAGACCAACTCTGTGGGTTACCGTCCTTTATGGTCATATCAGTCAGGGGCTTGACCAGAGACAAGAAGTGATGAATAAACTTCCGATAAGTTGGCAAAGCCCAGGAAATGCTGCAGAGGATGTAAACCCACGGGTCGGGCCACTGTAGAAAGTTTCTCTGGGTCCATCAAAAAAACAGCAGTGGAAATGACATAACCCAGGAATTTAACCTGTTCACACTGGAACTTGCACTTCTCCAATTTACAATAGAGATTGTTCTCTCTTAGTTTTTGAAGCATACAACAGACAGCTGTGTGGTGGCTCTCCAGGGACTTGGAAAATATCAGGATATCATCCAGATAAGCCACCACACAAAACTGCAACAAATCCCAGAGGACATTATTAATAAATTCCGGGAAAACTGCGGGGGCGTTACAAAGGCCAAAAGGCATTACAAGGTACTCATAATGTCTTGTTCTGCTATTGAACGCAGTTTTCCACTTGTCGCCCTCCTTAATCCTCACGAGATTGTATACCCCTCTCAAATCAAGCTTTGTGAAAACCGCTGTTCCCTTGAGGTGTTCAAATAACTCTGTAATAAACGGAGTCGTATAGGCATTCTTAATTGTGAAACGATTGAGACCCCTATTATCAATACAGGGTCTCAGTTTACCCCTCTTATTCACAAAGAAGAAACCAGCAGGAGATGAGGATTTGTGGATGAAACCTTAAGAACGTGCGTTTGCAACATACTCCTTCATGGCCTTATCCACCAAGAACCAAAAAATGGTAAACCCAGGCACGAGGGGGTATGGCACCAGGTTGAAGGTCAATTGCGCAATCATACGGCCAGTGGGGGGGCAAACTACCAGCTTGACCTTTGTCAAAGACATTGCTAAAATTGCGGTGCTCCTCCAGCAGGGAGGAGAGTGAAGAGGTGCACAGGACCTTGGCTACCTTATGGCAGTATGTCTCACTGCATTGTGAAGAGAACCTCAGCATGGTGCCAATAAAAGAGGGATTGTGCCTTTGTAACCAAGGATAACTAATAACCAGGGGAAACTTAGGTGAGGAATTAACTTGGAATTGGATTATCTCATGGTGAAGAGCCCCTACAGCCATGGACAATGGAACCATCTCATGAGTCACATGGGCGGGCTGTAGAGGTCCCCTGTCAAGAGCCTGAATGGCAAGGGGAGTGTCACACAGCTGCATTGGAATCGAGTTCCGCGATACAAAGGCAGCACCAATGAACAGGCCTGCAGCCCCAGAGTCGATTAGAGCCTGTATCTCGACGGAGGACTCAGCCCAAGAAAGGGTGACCGAAACCAGGGGCTTATCCTTCTGGATAACTGGGGATGAAACAACGCCACCTAAGGTCTGTCCATGACAGGACCTCAAGGTTCGGGCGTTCCCTGGACGGGTAGGATAAGGTTTCAAAAAGTGACCTGCCTGACCAAAATAAAGGCACAATCTCCCCCTCCTCCTAAAGGTTCTCTCATCCACAGAGAGATGTGTGAAACCCAAGTGCATGGGTTCACCTTCACTGACCGACTCTGTACCAGGTGGCATGGGAGGTGAGGGAGGGAGACACGGGTGGGACTGCAAACCTCAGAGATAAACATACAGGAGGCTTCCACAAGCGCTCCTTAACTACTTGCGCTCTCTCCTTCTGAATGGACATTCAGGAACTTCCATCAGAAGGAGGGGGATCGCACGCATGCGTGCCCACGCAGCGGCGCGATCCCGATGCACTGGTGTCACCCAGACACGGCACATCTCCAATCGGCAGGCGGGACCCTCCTGATCACATGACAGCCGTGTCCAATCACAGCTAGGCAATCGACTCTCCTCACACAGAAGTTGTCGGTGAGGAGAGGGGATCGTGAATAACTACCACCAAAAGAAAGCTCTATTTGTGTGAACAAAATGATAAAGATTTTATTTGGGTACAGCGTAGAATGACCGCGCAATTGTCATTGAAAGTGCAAGAGCGCTGAAAGCTGAAAATTGGTCTGGGAAGGAAGGGGGCGAAAGTGCCCAGTATTTATGTGGTTAAAAGAGAGTCTTTCTCTGAGTCTAGAGTCAATGAGGAGGGCAAATGTGATCAACTTCTCTAGCTCAGTGGGTATGTCTCAGGCTGCTATCTCATCCTTGATTGTATCCAAGAGACCATAAGAAAAAGCAGCCACGAGGTCCTCATTGTTCCATGCAACCTCTGCTGCCAGAGTACGGAATTCAATGGCTTAGTCGGCAACAGTTTCGTACTCTGTTCAATGGACATGAGGCACTTGCCAGCAGAAGCGGAGCGTGCAGGAACATCAAATACCATTTTAAACAAAGCCACAAACTCAGGGTAGCTCAAGACAACAGGTTTTTGCATCTCCCATAGAGGGTTTGCCCAGGCCAAAGCTCTCTCAGAAAGCAAAGATACCACAAAACCTACTTTGCTTCTGTCCGTGGGAAATGCCTTGGACAGCATCTCAAAGTATATTTCAACCTGGTTGAGAAACCCTCTGCATTGAACTGGATCACCCCCAAATCGCTGGGGAAGCAGAGCGGAACCAGACATACCTCTTATAGAGTCAATACTCAAGGCGGGTGCCTGCACAGAGACAGGAGCTGCAGCAGGGTCGGCCTGCAATATTGGTTGTACCCGGATGGCTACAGTGGGAAATTCCAGGTGAGTCGTGCAACTCAGGAGCGTTTGTAATGCCATGACAAACTGATCCACGCAGTGATCCAGTTCATCCAATCTAGAAAAAATATTACCAACAAGTGGACTGACTGCATCTTCTGAATTCATGGCCTTCGCCTACTGTCAGAAACCATGAAATCAAGCCAAGACAGAAGTACAGTTAAGTTAGATGTGGAATGTTACTTGCCATGCCACCTGCCACGTTGCCTGTCACCAGATGCTGAATGTCACTTGCCACGCTGCCTGCCACCACAGCATTGTTGACGGCACTGGTCTATTTAGCACAGAGGCAGACCTCTGTGCAGTGGTGGGTTCTGAATGAAGGCAGGAGAGCGGTGATGCGGGACTGGCAGTGAGAGATGATGTCATCTCTCTGCTCCCTGCTGTGAGGGTGGAAGAGCAGTGATGCGGGGGGGACAGAGAGAGATGTTATCTCTGCTTGCCCACTCGCTTTTTCCATCCACCCAGCTCTCTTATGCCAGCTTCTCAGCTGTCTAATGCCGCCCACCGGCTCTCTTATGCCGGCCGCCCACTTCTTTCATGCCACCCACCCACCCAGGTGTCTCATAACGGCCACCTGCACCCGTGGCTCAGCTGCAGAAAGGCCACAGCCCGGTAGTGGGCCACGGCCTGGGGGTTGATGACCCATGCTCTAAATGATATGGTAGCTCCAGTACCCTGTGCGTACTCCACCAGATCGATAGTGGTTTCCTGTGCATTCTGGCATCTTCTGGTACTTTAGCTCTGTAAGGCCGCCTCCTAGTCTTCAGCTCATACCTACCCCAAGCTCTACCAGGTAGATGTACAGGCCTCTGCAAATGTAACTTCCTGCTGTAAGGTTCTGTCAGTGACACTCTGAGTTGGGTCTTTGACCCTTGTCTCTTTTGTTGGGCCTGTTTGCATGGCTCTGCTTACCTTGTTGTTGCCCACCCCTCAGATTATTTTCTTGGGAAACCCCAGGGTCTATGATAATCCAGCCTGTGTCCTGTCCTGTACTGTATGATTTAAGATGAAAGGCATTTTGACTTGCCTGTAAACCCAATATCTTGGTCTACAGTACAAGACACAGTCTGGATATTCATAGAATTAAACCAAAAAAAGTTCTACACTAGCCCACACACCAATCTTTGTGTCTAATTAAAATACAAAAATATAATGGTTTAATTTGTTAAAAGGCAACATGAGAGATCCATTTGTGCACCATTTTATATTTTTCCTTGGTAGCAATGATTACCTCTCTGTGCCTGTATGACTTGTATTTACCTGTTATACTTCAATGAAACGTTTGTAAACAAAAATATTCATTTCAGGCTTACCTGAAAAACCCTCTTTCATGTTTTGAGATTCTCTGCGTGCAGCTTCTCCTTTGATTGTTCCTTTGGTTTACTTTCAAATTCTAAGGACTCTATATACCATTGTACTTTGCAGCCAGCAAACATTGACTTCTGACTGTCTCCTGAAACTTCTCCTCTCAGCACCAATGTAGTTCAAAAGGCAGGCTCTGTGAAATGTATGACACAGCACAGCAGTGCCTATTAACAGGTCTTAGTGAATACATGTCACAGAATTCAAGAACGTAAATTCTTTACAAAGTAAATATATAAACATCAACACCCTTCTGGTTAATAGGATTAGGCTAGAAATAGCTGATATACAATGTGGAAATTAATTAGTAAACCGCAGTTTTTTTTTCTTTTTTGTAATCTGCAAGTCAAAGTTTTAATGTGCATTGCATACTAGCACATTATGTTAAACTATCCGTGGCATCACAAATAACTCCTACATGATTTACTGTACCTCCCATGGACGATTTTTATGTAAAAACCAACCATGGGCATTTACTCCCACTTAAACCATAGATGCACTTTCAATAAAATGTAAACATGTATACACTATTAAGCTGAAGCTAGATCTAGTTATCCCGTGTATAATAGCATTGACCTAAACAGAGAAAAAGTAGAAGCATTCATACAATGGCTTAACAATGGTTTTATTTATTTGTTTATTTTTTGTGATTTTTCTCCTTATATGCACACATAGCTCTATGCAACTATATTTTCTGACAAATACCATCAAGGGCTGAAAACACTCACCAGTACCGATCAGATTCTTACAGGTATTTTTCCAGAGATTTACTGAGTCTGTATTTGCAGCTAGTTTGCAGATGCACTTATAGAACACTGTATGCCACTTCAATGTTTTCATTTATTTAACTGCTTCCCTACCTTCTGTGATATTCATTTTATTGTATAGACAGATGGATACTATTTTTGGTTTCCAACAATATCAGACATCTCTGCTTTGTACTTGGGAATAGGTAATGGGAAAAGACAAGAGTGAAAAGCAACGCATTGTTGTCTGCAGGCACTTGAAAAGCAAAATGAAATTGTTATCTGAAGATGGAAAAACCACATTTTTTTTTAATTATGTGGTCTGTCACTAGCAGCAGCTTAAATAAGTGCTATTTTTAATAATCTGAAACTTATTTTCTTTAAATTCACTTTTCTTAATTCCTTGCATAACAGAAAGCGTGCCGTTGTAGTTCCAGCTCTCTGAATCAGTGTGGCGTTGTTTGTTTAGAATGCTATAATCATTTTGTCCAGCAATAGGGACCAAAATAGTGTGTGGAGTTATATAGGGCAAGAAAAACTGGGGCAGGAGGGGTAGAGCAGACAGAGGACCATACCAGTAATGTGATGATAGTCTACTGTTTGGGCTAGAGGCAGGTAGTTTTAGTAATGCAGAGAACTGCAATCTTTTCATGGTTGTGTCACTCAGTGGTTATGTGGTATGGCAAGAATTACAAATTATTTGGCTGGTAAAACAGTTCATATACAGTATACATAAATCAAAAATGTTTTCAGCTGTTTTGCTGATTTACAAACGCATTAGAACACATTTTTAATGAAATTAAAATCACTTTCATTAGTTATGGAAGATATTCATATTCATTCTATTGTTTGATTGTGCAGCTCTGACATTATACATTATGGTGTGATCTAAAGCATCTGTGTTGATTTTCTTGCTTTTCAAGTGATCCTGATCTTATTGTTAGGGTTTAATATTGGTTCCATATTTCTATCTCTCAGGATTGTGCTCTCTGGAAATGAGCAGCAAACTATTCCACGCCCACAGCACCGAAGGGGTTTAGAGAAAAGAAAACTATATATTAAACTTGTCTGAAAGAGCCAAGTGGTTTTCTGGCGTCAGCTCCACAAATTTACAGAGACTGGACCTCTAGATGTTGGGGAAAAATTGATTTACAGGAGGTGGAAGAAAAGCCAGACTGAGGAGTCAGGGGATTAAGGTTGCATGTGAAAATGTTTGAGCATTTTAAAACTTTAACAACTTGACTAACGGCTTTGGGGTCTCATTTACCAAATGCTAACAAATCTGATACAAAATCAGATTGCCAAATGTAATCCTAGTTGGGGAACTTGAGCTAGAATGGCTGACTGCCAGTTAAAATCCAGTATTAGTGTAATGTTTTAATTGCACTTTGATATGTCCATGAGAATGGCTTCTGAAGGCAGAGTGCACATACAGACTAATGTTGGAGAATATGTTTTTCATGTGGTTTTCTTGCAATTAAAGCAGACTGCTCACAGGTGGAGACAGTAAATCGGAAAACCTTAAAGTGCTGCGGCTTTGATAACCTCAGCTGTTGTTTTTGTTAAAGCAAATTGGGCTTGGTAGTTATGCTCTGAATGGAGTTCATCCCTGCCCTTTGCGTGCTAAGCTGGCTTTTGGCTTCATACAAAGCAGGAAAAGAGGGAAGCAGGGAAACCCCATTAACTATCCATTTGTAGAACATCTAGACCTAAATTCTCAATACACAAAGAGCTACAACAGTAGGAAGTTGTTTCACATCCGAGCCAAGATAAGGTCCTGGAGGTTTATTATTTTTGCTGTTTGATAGCATCAGCCTGGAGAACAACGGGCAAAGAGGGAACAGCAGATCTCCATCCCTTGGGGATGACAGGAGGAAAGACAGACAGATAACCAAGTGCCGACAACTTGAGTCAGAGCTCCCAGAGGAAGTGTTGGTTTTAGCAGATGAAATGTATATGCAGGAGTATGTAGCAAGGCATGCAGAGGTGGCATTGTTATGTTCAGTGGGAAGAAGGAAGGTGTGAGAGTCTCTGCATTCCTAGCAGATGTAGGAAATTATGGAATCATTTTTTGTTATTGATGTATTTTGGTCAGCTTTGACATGCCATGTTTTTCCACTTGTTTGCTCCAAATCTGCCTGGCTTGTACATCAAAGGACATATTTTTCTGCCAAGTAAATATTCCTTTTTTGTGTCTCCACTTTGAAAGAATATCCGGAGTAAGTTAGACATTCAGGTGAAAAAGAGCATAGTTCTGAAACTGCTGGGGAGGCAAAAAGCTCAAGAGAAAAACTAGTAACAATGCTGCTTTTTAATCATTTTGCCAACCAGATTACCTTGTTTTGTTCCATTGATATCCTAAGGGCACATCCCTGGGGTTTCCTCCCCTCTCCATTGGCAGGCTACCCTGATTCTCATTGCAGTTTGCAAATAAACAGACCTCTTTTTAATAATTAACTTCATTCAGTTTAAATACTTTGCATCCTTAATAACACATCACCAGATTGTCAGTGCTTTCTTTACTAACAAGCCATTTTAGCTATAGAACAGGTTTAAATGTTTCTTCTTACCTTCTTTGTCCTTTTATTATACAGAAAGTATTATACCTGTAGTGTCTGTTGTGGCTTTGTATGCATGTGTACGCTAGTCTTGGGAAAATTAAATGTAACCATATATTTTTACAATATTTATAAATGGCAATAGAAATAAGGCTGCATTTAGATGTTCACAATCTGACCACTAAGCATTCTTTAATTCAGACATGCTAATAGAAAGGGTATGCTTGTGTGCTCTGCGTTTTCTCCTCTGTTTGCACTTAGCATACACTAATAGGGCTGCTTGACAACAATAATCTGTTGGTAGAGATCTGTCAAAAGGGGTATTTTCTGGGGTTTGACATCTGCACAATAGGCCAGTGAATATATAAAATCTGTGGGTAATTAAACTAAACATATTCTCAAATTACATTAAGAGGGAATCTGTCAAGATAATAGGAGCTACCATTGCCGACTTGTGTAGATTAGTGTATGGGTCAGAGGTACTATCAAAATTACATAAGACATGTAAAATGCTGTACCAAAAACTTTTATTAACCGCAGAACCACCATCCCAGTCATTTTCAGCAGGAACAAAAATAAGATTTTGCTATAGCTGGAAATGCCTAGGATGGTGGTTCCATGAGTCACAGACAGATAGTTACCCATAATACCAGCGGAGTCAGTTTCTTTTTTTTGGTGTACTGTTACTAAGGTAGAGGGAGTGCTTGCATGCATTTGTATAATCCTCCATCTCTGTTTCATCATTTAGTCAATGACCTAGAACAAACGTGTGCATGTTGTTGGGACCCCTGATATGCACATATGTGTTCCAGATCAGTGTCTCACTCAAGTGAAGGAAAAATCAGGACAGCCTTGCAGTATATACCTTAAGTAAATTGTTCAAAGCAGAAACTGCACTAGTAAAACAACAAACAAAAAAGAGCTGCAACTCAAAAGTGAAATACACACCAAAACAAATAAAGATAAAAAGGATCTGCGCTGATAATGAATGAATTAAGAAGATACATGTGATCTAATGAGCAGGTAATAATCAAATAACGACATAAACTAATGCATAAATCAACAAAACTTGCAGTAAAGGACCAATACATATCAATATAGTCCAGTGAAGTGACACACACACGTGACTTATTGGATAAGCAAAGGCAACCAATTCAACGAATGAATGAGTGACATAAATTGTAAAAAATATTAAGCGAACCAAGAAGAAAGAAATTCTAAAAATTGAAATGTGTAGACTTAAAAATAGAAATAAAATACAAGCAATAAATAAATATAAAAGTCTCTTCCATAAAACTTCCCAACAGGGAGTGAAAGTTGAAAACCCTGTGAGGGATCTTCTATATTCAAAGGACACTGTAAATCCACCACTACATAGATTGAAGGCTTACCAGCTATACAAGCTGTCAGAGCTTGTGGCTAATATACAGCCAGGGCCTTTGAGTGCTCCCGACACCTCCAGTGGCTAACAAGCCAAGCAATCCTGCAGATTTAGTGGATACCAGCACTCAAAAGGGCAGCCATGAATGTAACGTCAGTGGGTGAGTTTAAGCCCGTAAAAAAGAGTCAAAAAAAGTTTGCCATTGGTAAAACCAGGTGGTGCTTATTTATAAAAAGGTCTGTGCAAACAGACTGTAAAAAAAGTTCGATAAAACATGCCCCAGGACAACGTCCGCCTAGTGACGAAACGCACAGGGAGGACTGATGTGCTAACATCACTGCGCTGTTCTCACGCTCCATTTATGTGGACGTGTTTGTACTATTTGCCGGCCAGTTCAACATTTTTTATGGAACTTTTTTACAGTCTGTTTGCACAGATCTTTTTATAAATAAACACCACCTGGTTTTACCGATGGCAAACTTTTTTTTGTCTCTTTTTACGGGCTTAAACTTACCCATTGATGATACGTTCATGGCTGCCCTTTTGAGTGCTGGTATCCACTATGTCTGCAGGATCGCTCAGCTTGTTAGCCATTGGAGGTGTCAGGAGGACTCAAAGGCCCTGGCTCGGTGTTAGCCACAAGCTCTGAGAGCTTGTATAGCTGGTAAGCCTTCAATCTATGTGGTGGTGGATTCACAGTGTCCTTTGAATATAGAAGATCCTTCACAGGGTGTTTTCAACTTTCACTCCCTGTTGGGAAGTTTTATAGAAGAGACTTTTACATTTATTGCTTGTGTTTTATTTTTAAGTCTACACATTTTACATTTTTAGAATTTCTTTCTTATTGGTTCACTTCTTTTTTACAATTTATGTCACTCATTCATTCATTGAATTGGTTGCTTTTGCTTATCCAAGAAGTTGCGTGTCTGTCACTTCACTGGACTATATTCATATGTATTGATCCTTTTCTGCAAGTTTTGTTGATTTATGCGTTAATTTGTGGTTATTTGATTATTACCTGCTCATTAGATCACATGCATCTTCATAATTTATTCATTATCAGTGCAGCTCCTTTTTATCTTTTACCTTCGCTAAATTGACTGCAAGCGTTAATCGCATGCACGTAAAGGTCACCTTTAAACCCTTTAGGTGACGTTCGAACCTGGTGTATAGTTTTTCAAATACCAACTTTAAGTATTGAGATGGCTTGCTGTTACCTACCCTGTACTACTGGTCAGAAAAGGTGGACATTTCTTATGGAAAATATATAAAAATTAAGCACCAGAGCTAGATCATCCACAAGCTAAGAAGGAGCCTAGGGCCAGGGTGAGATGGAAATTGGTCAAAGCTTCACACCTGCCTGTCACTTCACAAAGGAAAATGCAAGAAGATGTGGCCAGGATGTGAATCGAGCAGGATGTGGATTGACTGAGCTCCGCTCCTACCTTCTCTTGATTACATCTTGTGTGATGTCAGCCGCCTTCTTTTATATCTCAGGATCTCAGGTACCTGCTCTTCTTGAACCCCCCCCCCCCCCCAGTGCCTGATCTACAGTGACAATTCATCCCTCCAGGCAAGCCTTGGCACCGCAAAGTTTACTCACAAGACTGCTTTGGGTTAGCACACAGATGGCTTCAGCAGACACGGAGAAGGCTGGCCAGCTTCAGCAGATCTCCTTAGTGCTACAACCTTTTAAAATAATTTCCCTCTAAACTGACGTCAGCCTCATTCACCTTGATATGGAGATATATAGCTTGAGGCTGTCGGCTTTGCCAGAACAACGTCCGGGTGATAGGCTTACCTGAGCGGACAGAGGGCTCTACTGCTGATGGATTTGCTGAGTGATTCCTTGCTACCCTGCTTGGCCCCCAGGATTTGCCTCCTATGTTTGTGGTCAAGCGGGCCCACAGGGTCCCCCCCTCCACCGATCCCAGGAGCTCTAGTAAGACCTTTCCTTATCAAGCTACTCAAGTATAAAGACTGCAAAGTGTTACTGGTGGCCGCCAGAACCAAGCAGGAGCTAGCTTATGAGCACACCAAGATCTCTATTTTCCCCAACTATTCACCTGAAATGCAGCAACACAGATGCTCCTTCACCGACATCCAAAAATGTCTCCGGGATCATGGCTCCAAGTCCAGCTTGTTTTACCCTAGTCACCTCAAAGTTCTGGACAGTGGCACGGCTAGATTCTTTGACATTGATTTCTTCTCTGAATTCTTTGATTTGCATCTCTCACGTTTCATCTTTCTTGGCTATGGACTATTCCACCCTCTCACCTTCCCCCCTTCTTTTTTTGCTTTTGACTCGCTGATCATACCCACTTGTTACTGTGTAATGTGGGCACTACAAAAAACGTACCTGCCTTCATGGCTGGAAACACCGCTATTGCACCTGATACAGTGGGAGCTGAAGGCTTTGTCAATTGAACTAGTGACTTTTCTAACCTTTTTGGGGGGTTTTTTCTGCATTTTTGGACCTCCTGTTTTTCTTTTTTCTTTTTTTTTGCTCTTTTTTTCCCCCATTGCTGGTTGTTGGAATTTGCTCCAAGTTCTTGGGTCAAGGCCTTGCGCTGCTGTTTTTTGTTTTGTTTTTTCCATGCAGTGTTTTGGCAAGGAGCTTTTCTTGTTCTCAGGGGTGGTAAATGTTTTTTGTTTTGTTTTTTAACTATCTGGTGCATTGGCTGTGGCACATTTTGCTGCCTATTGGGGATTTCAATTTCTGCTCTTGCCCTGGTATTGTTTTGTTGTAGGATTGGTAATGCCTAACCTTAATGTACAACGCCTCTCTATCCTTTCCTGGAATGTTACAGGGCTAAACTCTAAGCATAAGCGTGCCTTATTATTTCAGAACCTCCATCTTCATAACCCCCATATCATTATTGTGACAGAACCCACTGTCACTGTGTGTTTTGGCGGGGGCTGTGGGCTGGCCTCCTACCCACAGATTATGGCCCAGCAGAGAACGGGAGATTTGGGGGGCTATTTGCTGTCTCCCACCACCAGGAGAAGAGGCCACCTCCAGACATTTGTGGAATCAGAAACCGAGTGAACATGATATCTGTGGCTGGGCTTGTGGAGTCATTTCCGGCTATTTAAACCTATTGGCCTGTCTGTTTGTGGAATTAAAGTATATATTTAGTCCAATGTACTTTTAGCTGATAAAGATATATACAAGATGGCGGTATGCCCAAAGCATGGGGCTATGAGACTTGGAGACAAAATGGTATTAGGATAATGTAATGAAGGTCCCTATATCAGTTGCATCCCTTCTCCCCATCCCCTCCTCTTGTTATTGTGTTTAAGTATGTTTTGTACTTAATAAACAGTTTATGCTCTGCATGTTTAACCCTCAGCATCTGTGTGGTTTGCCTCGTGATTAGGGGGTTAAGGGCTGGTTATGGCAAGTCTGCCAGCTGCAGGTGCGTTTGGAGCCCAGCCAGGGTATCTGGGATCCGTCACAATTATGTTACAAGAAACTCATCTAATGAATTCTTGTGTTGAAACTCCCTTGGTTTCAGAAGACATATTCCTCGTTTGCCACATATTCCTCATTTTCTCAGAGAGTTTTAGTTTTAATCAGCAAATCACTTTCTTGTATAGTACATGAGGTGATAACAGATCCTCAGGGGAAATTTCTACTGTTAATTTTAAATGTATGTAACCAAAAATACATTCAGGTTTATGTTTATTTACCACCATCTTTTAGAGCAGACCTTCTGTATTTACTCTTGGAGAAGCTGACCCCTCATTGCCCTGCTAAAATTTTGTTCATGGAGGATTTCGATGCCATATTATCCCCAGATTTGGATATAACTACTCTCTCCTCCAGTCATACATTTGCTCTTAGCACCTGAGCTCAGGCTGTGGTTCTCACTAAAATATGGCGCTGGAATCATCCCCGATCCAGGACATACTCTTGTTTTCCAGTGACCTACAAATGTTCATCCTGCATAGACCTCCACTTCTGGTGACCTTGTCTTTCCCAGACTCGCAATCGGTCACTCTAGTGATTACACCCTCGCTGGATTCACCGCCCCACCCCATTTCTCTAGAGCATTTACCTACCCCTCTACAGGATTACTGGACGGCTAATGTTGGGTCGGCTTCTCCTGGGATAATTTGGGATGTCTTCCCAAGTCTTCAGATTGAAATCTCTTACTTGGAACTTGAATCCATGCTGTGAGTACCTGAGACAGAGATGCCTACCTTGGAGCTTTACCGTTATTTCATAATGGCTGCACTACAGTGCCTTGCAAAAGTATTCACCCCCTTTGGCATTTTTCATGTTTTGTTGCCTCACAACGTGGAATTAACATGGATTGTTTGGGATTTGCATCATTTAATTTACAGAACATGCCCACAAGTTTGAAGATTTTTTTTTATTGTGAAGAAAGCAACAAATAGTACAAAATAACAGAAAACGTCAATGTGTATAATTATTCACCCCTCTAAAGTGAATACTTTTGTAGAGCCACCTTTTGCGACTATCACAACTTCAAGTCACTTTGGATAAGCCTCTATGAGCTTGCCACATCTTACCACTGGGATTTTTGCCCATTCCTCCTTGCAAAACTGCTCCAGCTCCTTCAAGTTGGATGGTTTGCGTTTGTGAACAGCAATCGTTAAGTCTGACTACAGATTTTCTATTGGATTGAGGTCTGGGCTTTGACTAGGCCATTCCAACACATTTACATGTTTTCCCTTAAACCACTCAAGTGTTACTTTAGCAGTGTGTTTGGGGCCATTGTCCTGTTGGAAGGGAACCTCTGTCCTAGCCTCAAATCATACAGGTTTTGCTCAAGAATATCCCTGTATTTAGCACCATCCACCTTTCCCTCAACTCTGTCCAGTTTCCCAGTCCTGACTGCTGAAAAACATCCCCAAAGCATGATGCTGTCATCACCATGTTTCACAGTGGAGATGGTGTTCTTTGGGTGCTGTAATGTGTTAGGTTTGCACAAGACATAGCGTTTTCTTTGATGGCCAAAAAGTTAAATGTTAGTCTGATCAGACCAAAGCAGCTTCCGCCATACATTTTGGAGAGTCTCCCACATGCCTTTTCACAAACTCAAAACGTACCATTTTGTTTTTTGCTGAAAGTAAGGGCTTTCTTCTGGCCACTCTGCCATAAAGCCCAACTCTATGGAGCGTACGGCTTATTGTCATCCTATGTGCAGATACTCCATTCTCTGCTGTGGAACTCTGCAGCTCCTCCAGTGTTACCTTAGGTCTCTGTGCTGCCTCTCTGATTAATGCCCTCCTTGCTCAGTCCGTGAGTTTTGGTGTGCAGCGGTCTCTTGGCAGGTTTTCTGTTGTGCCATGTTCTATCTGTCAGAAACCATGAATCAGACTGAGAAAGAAGTACAATTAAATCACACTTGTTTATTAATAAAAATAAAAAGGTAAATAGAAAAAGCGTAGTCAAGCATAGCCAGAGTCCAGTAACCAGATTGTGTAGTCAGCCAGTCCAAAGTTCAATAACCAGATTAGGTAATCAGCCAAGTCAGAAGTCAGGGATCCAAGTAGAGCAACAGCAAGCAGGATAAGGAGCCAGAAGGGATGCCAGCAAGTCAGTCTTAAAACAAACCGCAGGAGATGGTTTCTAGTGATGTGACCAAGGCGAAGGCAGAGGTGAAGTGAGCTGGAAGGCATTAAGTAGGCAGGTCAGACGAGCATCATCAGGAACAGCTGGTAACTGTGGAGAGAGAAGAGAGCTGGCAATTAGCCGACAGCTGAGGAAGGGCTAAGCCAGCCCTGACACTCTCCATTTGGTTATGATAGATTTGATGGCGCTCCTAGAGATCATCAAAGATTTGGATTTTTTTTTATAACCTAACCCTGACTTGTACTTCTCAACAACATTGACCCTTAGGCCTCTTTCACACGGGGCGGATCAGTAATGATCCGCCCTGTGAAGATCCGCTCGCTCAGCGGGGATCGCTCCGTTGTCCCCGCTGAGCCGGCTGCGGACAGGGCGGTCTCTGCACACTGTGCAGGGACCGCCCTGTCAGATCTCCGCTCTCCTCTATGGGGATCGGACGAGCGCGGACCGTGTGTCCGTGTTCGTCCGATCCGCTCTGCAGACGGATAGAAAAATAGGATTTTCCTCCGTCTGCAGAATCGGACTGTTGCGGAGGCGGACGAAATCGGGTGTCTGCGGATGCTCATCCGCAGACACCCGCTATCCCATAGGGATGAATGTATGTCCGTATTTCATCCGCAAACGGATGGATGAAATACGGACATACCATCCGCATGTGTGAAAGGGGCCTTACTTATTTGGAGAGTTCCTTGGTCTTCATGGCAGTGTTTGGTTAGTGGTGCCTCTTACTTTGGTGTTGCTGCCTCTGGGGCCTTTTAAAAAGGTGTGTATATGTAATGAAAGATCATGTGACACTTAGATTGCACACAGGTGGACATCATTTCACTAATTATGTGACTTCTGAAGGTATTTGGTTGCACCAGAGCTTTTTATAGGCTTCATAACTAAGGGGGTGAATACATACGCACATGGCAATTATCCGTTTTTTATTTCTGAAAAATAGTTGGACATCATTTCACTAATTATGTGACTTCTGAAGGTATTTGGTTGCACCAGAGCTTTTTATAGGCTTCATAACTAAGGGGGTGAATACATACGCACATGGCAATTATCCGTTTTTTATTTCTGAAAAATAGTTTTATGTATATATTTTTCTAATTTCACTTCACCAACTTAGACTACTGTGTTCTAGTACATCACATATTATAAAAACATTGAATTAAAGGCTGTAATGTAACAAATTGGTAATTTGGTAGAAGAATTGGCTCCTATGGTAGCTCAGAAAGCTCTATTAAGCTTATTGCTGTTTTATGCAAGAAAAGCCATTATCCATAGCTGAAAGAAACCTCCTCCTTCGACTAGTTTCTAAATGCAGTTAGTTAATTCTAATCAACCCCAGTATAATAAGTCCTAATAAGGTTTACAAAGTTTGGTCCGGCTGGCTGGATAACTCCTCGACAGCCACTCATTGCAGTCTTAATTGATTGTAGGTGATGTGAGGTTCCAGATGGGTATCGATGCTCCTGTGTATCATCCTTATTTCTGTGCTTGAGCCAGGCATCATTATTTTACTTTTTTTTTCTTAGTTTGTCCAGTTAATTTGTTACCATCTATGGTTGCTACATGTTTTTTTTTTTTTTTTCACAAGAAAATGGTTGCTATATGGTTTTATATAAACCACCAAGGACCAATTGTCCTTTTTGTAATTTTTGAAGGCATGGCAGATGCCCCTGCACAAGCTAATTGTATCTGCCGCCATTTTGTATTGTATTACCTTGCAAAAGTAAATAAAAAAAACAAAAAAACAAAACAAAAGAAGATGCACATATAGGCAGTTGGTGTCTGATGGGGCAATGTCAGTACAGACGATGCAAAAGAGGTGGCTTCTCTGAATTTATCCTTAACAATTTCAGTTGAAGGGGTGTGGGGAGGTAGGCCCAAAGCAACTTTCTCACCTATGGCGCTATGCTGCTTTAATCCATCCCTATTAAGCATTCCAGGTTTCAGAGCATTCTGAAAATTATCAAGATATTTGCAAGTACCTTTTTATGTGTCGGTGTTTGTCATTCTGTCAGTTTAATGTGCATTAAGTACTTGAGTACTACTCAAGGCCCTGTGTGCACGAGTGAGTTAAATTTTCTCTCTGACTTAATCTTTTTTAAAAGGCAGAGAAAACCAGAGTGGAAGACAAAGGTAGCTCATAAATTATTGGCCTTTGTGAAAGTTAAGCAACCTTGTGTGTTTACAGTAGCGTATTTCTGACAAAAATGTGCATATAAAGGTGTACATAGTAGCCTTACTTTTAAATTACTTTGATAACATTTGTTCCAGGAGTACTAGGGGCAGTACCAGAAAAGTATTGTCTAATTATGAGCTTATCATTTTTAATTGTGACTTGGAGCAGTAGTGTAGAAAATGTAAACATGTACATCTTTTGTAATAAAAAAATAAAATAAAAACTGATAAAAAAAATGTATATCTTTTTAGGTTTTTTTTTTGCCCAAGGGAGTTTTTAGGGAGTTTTTGCCCAATACCAAGAAAAAAAAATTGAACACAGGCAGAAATAACACCTATATCCCATTCATATTGGTCTCAAAGACTCTACAACAGTGCAAAATATAGTAGTTGTAGTGAGATAAACAACAAAAATATATATTCTTCAATGAATGGCAAGGATTTTTTTTCTGCATTTTGGGATCCATTTATTACATTTGTGCAAAGATTCTATTCTTTGATTCACATAACTTACAGTGTTCCTTGTTTTAGGTCGTGCTCCTGAAACAAAGTATCTGAATTTGGAGAAAGTAGGAGTGAATATCAATCCTGACACAGGAAAGATAATTGTTGATGCCTTGGAAGCTACATCTGTTCCAAATATATTTGCAATCGGAGACATTTCAGAGGTAAACAACACATTCCCAGGTGCCAGGCCTGGTCATGTTATCGTCCATGTAGGTTGGGGGTGTCCAAAACGGGCCAGATTTGATGAAGTGAACGTGCGTGAGGGCCAACTATTTTCCCTGACATTCTGTGAACCATTAAAGAGGAAGTAAACCCTTACAAACCACTTTGACCTACAGGTAAGCCTAGATTAAGGCTTACCTGTAGGTCCAAGAAATATCTCCTAAACCTATATGGTTTAGGAGATATTTGCCCGAAAACGGGCACCGCTGTCTACGGCGCATGCACCGTAGACAGCGGCGCGCAGGCGCACTAAACGCGGCAGTTCCAAGAATGGCGCTGCCGCATTTGTCGACTCCCGTGCGCATGCGTGGGAGTGACGTCATCGCGGCTTTGCCGAATGACAGTGGCGGAGCTGCGAGACGTCACTCCCGTGCGCATGCGCGGGAGTGATGTCATCGCGGCTTCGCCGCTGTCATTCGGCGGAGCTGCGAGACGCCACAAGCAAGATGGATGCGGCGGACTACAGGGGACAGCGGCGACTTCGCTGGCTCCTGTGTCAGGTAAGTGACACATAATGGGCTACTATGCGATGCATAGTAGTCCATTATGCTTTACCTTTGCAGGGAAAAAAAGAGGAAGTAAACTCATCAGGGTTTACTTCCTCTTTAAAATTCGGTCTGTGTGTTTGAGCACTAATACATTGCCCAACAAGAATTCTCTTGCTTTTGTGGCTGTATATGAGTAAAGACATGATTTTGGGCATGTTATTTGGATATACCATATTTATTGGCATATAACACGCACCTTCACTTTAAGAGGGAAGTTTCAGGAAAAAAAATTAATTTTAAATTAAGAACTATGAAGAAAAATAAGGGTCCGTGCCCATCTGCAGCCCCACCATTACCATGAATGCAGCACCACGATTGCCATCAGTGCAGCACCCACCATTGTCAGGAATGCAGCCCCCCCATCATTGCCAGGAATGCAGACTCACCATTGCAATCAGTGAAGCCTGACTGATGCCCATCCATCTGCAGCCTCGGAGGGGACAGGGAGGGGGCGGGGTAAACGCCAAAAGATTAGATACAGGAGAAACTCCTGTTTTCTCGGCAGCCTCTTTAATAGAAAGGCTTGCCTCCTTTGATGGACAGAACAGTTGTCCAATGGCAGCATCGGGGACAGGACTTCCTATTACAGAGGCCACGTGCAAACAGTAAATACTCCTGTGTGCACAGCACTCGTCCCGTCTCCTCCCTGTTCCCTCCAAGGCATCTGGACATATATATCTTCTGTGGCCCCAGCGCTGGGAGATCGTTGGGGGCCACAAAAGATATATATTTTCAAATAACCAGGTGACCCACGTTCCAGACTTTGGACATACCTTATGTAGGTGGATTTCTGTTTACCAGGTTTTATTTGTTTTGCACGTACATCATAATGTCTCCAATAGCTTTCACATATCTCAAAACAGTGGCCTGTTTAGTTCTTAACAGTACATATTAAAGCTGTTCCTGAAAAGTATTTAATCTTTGAAGAACAGACTTTATAAATTGTCTAGGGATGCACTGATACCAGTTTTTTAAGCTCGAGTGTGAGTACCAATACTTTTTCTCAAGTACTCACCGATACCAATTACTGATACCTATTTTTTTTAGGGCTCGGTCTCCCCATACATGCATGAAACCTGATAGGAAAACCCACACAGATTTCACTTGCAAGTACAGTACATCAGTTTCCTCATAAACAATTTTTATTGAGTTTTCTTTTGCAAAGTGTACAGATACATGGGGTGTGCGCATAGCAGACAGTTTATATTCACAGCACACTGAAAAGTAGTCCAACAGACATTATCTTAGAATAAGAAAAGGCATGAAGAATATGAAAGGGGCATCAATAAAGACCACCAATGAGAGCAGTGTAAAAAAAATAATCACAACTCTAGATTAGCAGTATATCAAAATATATCAGAATATCAAAAATAAGGGCCCGGAATTATATCTTCATAGCCTAAGGACTTAAGTGAAAAGTATCCCAATATTAAAAGATAAAATAGAAACGGGACAAACAGACTACTCACATCACTTTCCATGTGAGTTTTAACAGCTTGTTCACATATGTGCTGGCTAGCCGCAGTGCGATTTGAAATAGAGTCCTGTGTGATTTTCAGTCTGGTTCAGGCATGATTTCTTATCTCATACACTACAATTCGCATTGAAATTCTACCTGAACTGCTAAATGAAATCGCACCATACTGTGCTTTGAAATCGCACATATGTGAACCAAGTCTGAAGGAGCATTTGCATGAGTACTCGTCTTAATGCTTAGTATCGGCACCACGCTACTTTTGTCCATGTGTAATATGTGCCATGGTATTTATTGTCCTAAAGTTATTGTAGATAAAGTCTTCACTGGTATAAATACTTTTTTAAATTTCACATGATCATTATCTAGCCCAAACTGGCCTTAAAATTATCACTATAAATCATAATCATCCTTTAGTTTGTTGTTGAGCTGCTATCCTGCAACCATACTTTAAAATACATTTATTGCCTTTGCCTTTTAGACCACGCATGTGAATAATTTATCTGAATTAGGTAATTATCCGGTGTGATATTTTTAGTTTGTTAGGCTGAGTTTTATTATGTTTTTTTATTTTTTATCTGCAATAATTTTTATTTGTTTTTACATTTCTTTTACAATACCAACAATCGTGCAATCCAATCTCTCAATTAAATTTCAATATAATTATAAACCTTCCAGAAATGTAATGATCCAAATAACATCTTAAATCATTCTTATAGAAGAAAAAAAATTCAATACAAATATCCTAAACAAGAAAAAAAAAACTAAAACAAAACACATTCAGCACCTTGCCTTCTAAATCCCACATATCTTTCGTACAGCCATAAACAATATAATAGCTGGCTGATCATCATAAATACCCAAGTACCCTCCAATATAGGATACACCAGCCAGTCTTCTCCTCTTTTAAGACAATAATCTATTCAGAATCAATGAAGTCGGAGCTAAACCTGAGGTTACAAGCCACCTATTCCACATTTTTTCATATTTATTTATTATGCTTATACTCTAAATGTACCGTATTTATTTTAATGCTATAGGATGGAGCTCCATAAACATTTGACTCTGCTGGTAGAAGCAAACATTTTACTTTCTGCCATGGACCATGTTGCAGTGAATATACTGATACATTTCCAAGTAACCAACTTTCTAACTCCCTCAGGATCTAATACATATTCCCTCAGGATGCAGTACAGTCAATAGCAGAGCAAATCAGCACCAGGCGACACAATGATCACTCAGACATGCTGTCGGAGTGTGAACAACCCAAAAGAGATGGTCAAACAACAAAGATGTAGCTTTTCTATTGTCTTTTTTTAAGGCAGCAGTATTTAGAAGGATGTTTGCTTTACTATTAGCGCTGGACAGAAACCCCAAGCTTTTATCTGCTGCTTCAATCTCCATGTGGCCTGAATGCCAGGATGCAGTGTGTGTTTCCGTCTGCCTTAATATATGCCAGCACTGTCCATCTAGATGAGAAATAGGAAGAATTCAGGGCCCCTTAAGAATGATTCTGCGTGGCATTTTGTAGATAGCGAGACAATCTGGGTAGTGTATTTTTATAGGTATTGTAGTGCTGCCATGTACCCTAGCAGATAACATTATTTGCAAATCATATCTGATGGACCTACTGTTTATTTTGCAAGAAGAGTTGTGAAGATTTCCTACATTCTTGCTTTAGGGTCGTCCAGAACTGACACCCACAGCCATCGCAGCTGGAAAACTTTTGGCTCGACGATTATTTAATAACTCTACAGACCTAATGGATTATAACAGTGTAAGTGGTTTTACCTTTTCTACACGCATTTTTAAAATAATTGCTGTATGTGAAACTATCATTGCTGTATGTGTGTTTGCATCCTGCTAAAAAAAATAGACTACTGCATGCTACTGTGACACCCTTTTATTTTTACTATAAAACTCTATGCTATAAATACTATAAATATGGGCCTCCTGAATTACTTAGGTACTGTCAAGTTCGAATTACAACTGAAGAATGTAACCCTTTCTCTATGCTTTGTTTTTGCAGGTTCCCACTACAGTGTTCACCCCACTAGAATATGGTTGTGTAGGGCTCTCTGAGCAGGAGGCCTTAGCGTCATATGGAGAGGATGCTATTGAGGTATCATTTAAAAAAATGTTGTGTTTGATAACACATTGGCTTAGGTGGTCTTTTTAGTTGGCTCATAAAGCTTCTCTAAACCCAAAAACAAAACAAAATACAGCCTACCAGTCTTTAGATTTCATGGCTAACAAACATCAATACCACATTTGAGATATGTGCATTGCTATGTCTTCATGATGCCATCCACAGTAGCTTATGGCAAGTATGGCTCTACACGTTTTGCAGCCAGCAAAACAGCTTCCTCAGGAGCATGGTACAAGCCCAGGAGCACAGTAAAGAAGAATCTACAATATATAAATAAGTATAATAGAGGTAAAATTATATGCAAACAACAGAGCAGCAACTGTTATGTATGATCATCTGGGGAGGTCAGGCTGTATCCAGTAAGGTTTGGAGTATTGTGGTAAGCTATTTACAATTATTGACTTGATGCTATTGATTATCATACATAAAAGTAGTTGATATGTTGTTTGTATACAATTCAATCTTCATATACAGATGCATGTCAAAAAAAATAGAATATCATCAAAAAGTAAATTTATTTCAGGAATTCAATTCAAAAAGTGAAACTAACATATTATATAGATTCGTTCATTAGCTTTTTTTTTTTCTTTTAATTTTTATTATTATGGCTTACAACTAGTGAAAACCCAAAATTCAGTATCTCAGAAAATTTGAATATTGTGAGAAAGTTCAATATTGTGTACTCATTGTGTCACACTCTAATAAGCTAATTAACTCAAAACACCTGTAAATGTTTCATGGTCTTTAAATGGTCTATGTCTGTCTGGTTCAGTAGGTTACACAATCATAGAGAAGACTGCAGACTTGATAGTTTCCAGAAGACAGTCATTGACACCTTCCTCAAGGAGGGAAAGTCACAAAAGGTAATTGCTAAAGAAGCTGGCTGTTCAGTGTGCTGTATTCAAGCATATTACTGGAAGGTTGGGTGGAAGGAAAACGTGTGGTAGAAAAAGGTGAACAAGCAACAGGGGTAACTGCAGACTTGAGAAGATTCTGAATCAAAGACCATTCAAGGATTTGGGGGAGATTCACAAGGAGTGGACTACGGCTGGTGTCTGTTCTTCAAGAGCTACCACACACACTGTCACTTTCATGTCAAGCCACTCCTAAATCAGAGACCATGTCAGAAGCGTCTTAACTGGGCTAAGGAGAAAAAGGACTGAACTGTTGCTCAGTGATCCAAAGTCCTCTTTTCGGATTAAAGTAAATTTTGCATTTGATTTGGTAATTGAAGTCCCCGAGTCTGAAGGAAGAGTGAAGAGGCACAGTATTCAAGTTGCATTAGGTGCAGTGTGAAGTTTCCACAGTCAGTGATGATTTGGGGAGACATGTCTTCTGCTGGTGTTGGTTCACTGTGTTTTATCAAGTCCAAAGTCCGTGCAGCCCTCTACCAGGAAATTCTAGAGCACTTTATGCTTTCCTCTGCTGACCAGCTTTATGCAGATGCTGATTTCATTTTCCAGCAGGACTCAGCACCTGCCCACACTGCCAAAAGTACCAATACCTGGTTTAATGATCATGGTATTATTGTATTTGATTGGCCAGCAAACTCACCTGACCCGAATCTGTGGGGTATTGTCAAGAGGAAGATGAGAGACACCAGACCCAACAATGCAGATGAGCTGAAGGCCGCTATCAAAGTAACCTGAGCTTCCATAACACCTCAGTAGTGCCACAGGCTGATCGCCTCCATGCCATGCCGCATTGATGCAGTAATTTGTGCTAAAGGAGCCCCGACCAAGTATTGCGTGCATACTATACTGTATATGGACATACTTTTCAGTAAGTCAACATTTCTGTATGAAAAATCTTTTTTTTTTTCTTTTTATTGGTCTTATGTAATAATCAAATTTTCTGAGATACAGAATTTTGGGTTTTCACTAGCTGTAAGCAATAATCAAAATTAAAAGACTGAAATGTTTGAAATATATCACTCTGTGTGCAGTGAATCTATATAATATGATTTTCACTTTTTGAATTGAGTTACTGAAATAAATAAAGTTTTTGACGATATTCTAATTTTTTGAGATGCACCTTTTTACTTGTATTTATTGTAGATCCTTGTGTACTGTGCTTCTGAGCTTGTACCGTGCTCCTGAGGGAAGCAGTGTTGCTAGATGCAAAACAAGTAGAGCCATACATGCCATGAGCTGCTGTTTATAGCATCATGAAGATATGAAATGGAAAAAAATTTAACTCCTGTGCTTCCAATATAGTCAAAACATGCTCTAACAAATGATGTATCAAAACAATATAAATCTATTTCTGTGTGTCAATCGCATATAAAATAAAAGCACAGCTGCCAAAAACACTGATTGTGTTGAATTAAACGTTTATAGTACACTACAAACCCTAAGAAAAAAAATCTTTTTGAAAGTAGACACGGCAAGATATTGGTAAGAGGCATGATGATGAGTTTTTTTAAGTTGTAATTTTTTTGGCACAGTTTTTTGGAAAGGAAGAAATTAAAAAAAAAATTGGTTTTACATACTGTGACCAGATCAGTACAGTGTCACCATGTTATTGGGATTTTGTTTTTTCATTAGGATTGCTTATTATAGTGATGACCACTGTTATAAGCATTCATTTTTATGAAATGCCATCCATTTATGTGCCACTGTGTACTATTGTGATAGCTGCGATTGGCCACAGCTATCACATGGTACAGGTCTGCTTGTGATTGGCCCCTGTGCCATGTGATTACTGTCACCAATCACAGAGATCACAATAGTAAACAATGAATGAAAGCCATTGTATACAACTGACATGATCACTGTGATTGGTTACATTGATCACATTGTAACAGGACTGGCCCGGTACAATGATCTCTCTGTGATAGATTTCACAGCCACGCCCCCCCCCCCCCAGGGTGCTCACGAGTGGGAGGACATCATATGATATCCTCCTGGCATTTTTCTGCTCCCTTCTGGCTTTATTTTTATAATAGGCCCGGGCAGGAGGTGGTTAAAATTGCATAATTTCCAATATTTATGTAAATTGGTTAGGAGATTAGGAAAAGTCATGCCTGGAGAAGTTACAAAGAACCGTAAGGCAAAGTAACTACTTTCTGGTGTCTGAGTCTCGTGGGAAAATCTTTAATGTCATTATTCTAATTAAATTAGTAAATAATACAGATAATAGCGTACATGGCGCAAGAAGGGTTCAAATGTCAGAATGAATATAAGCGATGTCAGTGGGCACCCTTGCACATACCCTTGGCAAGGGAAAAGTAAGTGAAAAACCACCTCAATAGCACAAACTGCTGCAGTGACAGTCAAGTATATAGAAGCAATCCATTTGCCTTCAAATGGTGTCAATCTATCCAAACACCTTCTCTGCATCATTTGATAGCAAACAGAGAGGAATACTGTGAGTGTGTTCCAGATGGATTACCTCAAGGACTTGTGGTTTTATCCTTCACCTCTCTTGTGGGCATAAAGTCAACTTGGTCTGGATAAATGTACTCAAATACCTTTTAAACTTGGAGCCACATCAAGAGGTGACTGCCCGGTGGGCGTATCTCGGAAATTTTCTCAAGTAGAGTTTTAAGGCAGAGCAGCATCTGCAGTGTCCTCTGTGAGGGATCTGGTAGAATTTTTGGATAGATGCACCATCAAAATTAGTTGAACTCAGCTGACAGGTTCTTTGGAGGATTTTCTCCTTGATATTGTAAAGTATACCCTACCTAGGGTGTCCCAGGGTCATTCAGCGACAGAACGGTACAGGCCCTTGGATTCTATATACTCTTATCAAATTCTAAGTCTGTGTTAGGTTCCTTGTCCAGACTTAAAACTTGATAAGAGTATATAGAATCCAAGGATGGTGGTCACTATGGCATTGAGATCCCTATAGGAGGTGGCTTCTGGCATCCCTCTTAGCTTCACATAGTTTCTGCGACTCCTATTTTTGAGGTCATCTTGGTGCAGGTTGAGGGAGAGCAACCATGGAGAACAATCAGGGGTGCAATATTAGGCTTCTGCAAACACACCCTGCAGCCTTTAGCCCATACCTTCATACAGTACAGGCTGTCAGTTTGAAAGCTACACAGTTGTGAATAAACTATAAGGGCTGTGCAGGCCGTGTGCCACAGTGGCAGATAAAAGATGCGGCTTTGTAGACGGTCCCCCACCTGCTGTCATGGGAGGATCAGAGGGAGAGGTGACAGGAGCTGAAGAATGTTACATGTTCCAACCTAAATATGGGTTGAACACGTAACATGTTCCAAAGTAAATTTATCCTTTAATTTGCAGTTGCTCAGTTGAAAATGCTGTATGTTTAACTAATTATATCTGATTGATATAGAGTAGGGCTGTAGAAATTAAAGATTAATTCCTTGATTGATTTTTTTGATCGATCAAAATTCTTTTGATCGGTACTCACCTCTCTGCCAGCTGCCGGGTCTTCAGGGAGTTCCGTCTGAGATCCGGTGATGTCACAGACATTGACGTCAATGGACTCCTCCACCCCTCCTCCAAGTGCCTCCGTCTGTTAACGAAGGGAAGAGGGGAGGAGTCCGGTGATGTTGAAGTTCTGATTGAACGTAACTCATAGGGGGGAGGAGCTACGCATGACCTCACCTGCTGCTGCCCTACGGAACTAACACGATTGTCTGCTTTAAGTGCTGTGTTTTATCATCTTTATGTGAGTAGTTTGTGTTTGAACACAAAAATGAAATCTTATACTTAAGCGGTGAGCACTTAGATCTTTTCTTTCTACCCAAGACCTGGCGTCCTTGCTGAGATCTAAGGAGATGTGAAAGAAGTTTATGGTCTGTGTTAACCCTTTTGCATGACTATTGCCGCGTACACACGAGCGGACTGTATGGCGTACTTAGTCCGTCGAAACACATTTCAGTGGACAATCCGCTCGTGTGTGGGCTTCAGCGTACTTTTTCAGCGTGCAGTCCGGCGTACTAAGAATTTTGGATTTTTCGAAATTCTGTCCGTCATACTTTGGTTTCAGCGGACAATCCGCTCGTCAGTATGCTAGTTCGACGGACTAAGAATGGCGCATGCCCAGAAAGGATTTACACGGCGGAAGGGTGCTTTGCTGTGTCTTGGACTTCCTATTTCTAGTCCCGTCATACTTGCTGTACACTTCATCGCGCAAGCTTTCGACGGACTGTTTGTGCATCTGTGTGTGGTCAAGTCCGTTCAGTCGAAAGTACGACGGACTGTCCGTCGGATTGTATGACGAACTAAGTACGCCATACAGTCCGCTCGTGTGTACGCGGCATATGTTTGCAAAGGGGTCCATGCCATAAGGTGAGAGTGATTAGTTAGACCGGAGGTGGAGGGATTGTCATGCTACTGTGGGGAAAAAAAATTACTTGCATCAGTGCTACAGTTTGAATTTAAAACATATTTGTGTGAACTGTGAAGTTAAGTCATGGATCGTGTTGGGTGATTGTATATAGTGTATACCACATTTACCACTGACTAATGCAGAGTTGCAATCCAAGGAGATCAGCTAAAAGTAGTTGGATCTGTATGTGCGTTATAATTGAAATTAGTTGATTAATCGATTTAAAAAAATAGATTAATCAAACACGAAAATTTTAATCAATAACAGCCCTAATATAGGCCTAGCTCTACTTTCTTCTTAGTGGAAATAACTAAAGAGATGGGCACATTTAACCACTTCCCGACCAGCGCACGACAATGTACGTCGACAGAATGGCACGGGCAGGCATATTGGCGTACAGGTACGTCCAATATTCGATGCCGCCCTGCCATCGGGAGCGCGCCGCCGGCGGCACGCTCCCGCGCTGGTCGGACCCCCGTGAGTCCGGTCGCGGGACCCACGGACTCGATCGCCGCGGGCATCCCCGCGATCGTCTCACGGAGCGGCCGAATGGAGGAAATGCTGTATAAACAACATTTCTCCATTCTGCCTAGCAACTAGTGACGCTGATCTCTGCTCCATGTGATTGGAGCAGAGATCAGTGTACACTAAATGAAAGCCCAACCCCCCCACAGTTAGTAACACACCCCTAGGAACACTTAACCCCTACACTGCCACCCACTGGTTAACCCTTTCACTGCCAGTGTCATTTACACAGGAATCACTGCATTTATATAGCAGTGATTACTGTATAAATGACAATGGTCCCAAAAATGTGTCAAAAATGTCCGATGGGTCCCCCACAATGTCGCAGTCACAATAAAAATCGCAGATCGCCGCCATTACTAGTAAAAAAAAAAATAATAAAAAATTATTAATAAAAATGCTATAAAACTATCCCTATTTTGTAAACGCTATAACTTTTGCGCAAACCAATCAATAATCGCTTATTGCGATTTTTTTTTACCAAAAATATGTAGAAGAATACGTATCGGCCTAAACTGAGGGAAAAAAATGTTTTTTATATATTTTTGGGGGATATTTATTATAACAAAAAGTAAAAAATAATGCGTTTTTTTCAAAATTGTCGCTCTATTTTTGTTTATAGCGCAAAAAATAAAAATCGCAGAGGTGATCAAATACCACCAAAAGAAAGCTCTATTTGTGGGAAAAAAAGGACGTCAATTTTGTTTGGGAGCCACGTCGCACGACCGCGCAATTGTCAGTTAAAGCGACGCAGTGCCGAATCGCAAAAAGTGGTCTGGTCTTTGACCAGCAAAATGGTCCGGTCTGCAAGTGGTTAAATATGCCTTTTTCTGGCATTGTCAGAAGTTACGGTATTTAGTGTGTAAAAAGGCATCAGCAGTGCTCATCTGCCCTGAAATTCTATCTTGCGATGTATCACAGCAGATGTTGGGGATAAATGTCCTAGGATTCAGCAGCTGACTGCATTTACAGGGATGAATGCTGGCAGTACTGCTATTATCATATTTTCCACTTATGTTATGAATCGCTCATTAATCTTTAAGTGAGTTAACACCACCTGCGAGGTTACATATGACAAAAATGTCATCTATCCGGCCCCCCTTCCTCTTTCAACTACTTGATTGACACATGGATACAGCCTGTGACTGAGCAATTGCTGCAGGGGCTTTATGACGTTTTTCTAGACAACCAAGATGAGACTAACCAGATCCGCCTGGGACCTCAGGCAAAATGTGTAGGACACAGTATAAAATGTTGAGTCAAAGGTTGGTGGGGAATTATGCTGCCTGTAGCAGCATTGCACACTTGACTATCCACAGGCTAATTCTTGCAGATTCCTATTTTGTCAATGAACCAGAAATTGCCTTATCACTTTAGAGTTGCCTTCAAAGTACAAAGAACATCTAATGTGGTTTTCGAGTTCTGAATTTTCGGTGAAGTGAGGAGTGATATGCTTCTTTTGTACCTAACCAGTGTCGATAGTTCTAATACAATTTTATCAGTTTTCATCACAAGAATGCAGCCACTGATCAATTAGAAGGAGCATTTTTATTTTCTTAGTAATTTCCTATTAAACTGGCTTTCTCTCTGAATAACACTTTATTCCATCCTTTTGTAGTTTCTTCTATATTTTGTATGTTATAGCTCCAAAATATTTAAGTAATTTTCAGCTTGGCTGTAAATCCTGTTATTCTATGCTCTGTGCCATCTTAAATTGATTGTAAAGTCTATTTTTTTTTCTAGAAAAATAACAAACATGTTATACTTACCTGCCATGTGCAGTGGATTTGCACAGAGCAGCCCAGATCCTCCTCTTCTTGAGTGCCTATTCTGTGCTCCTGGCCCCTCCCTCCTGTTGAGTACCCCCACAGCAAGCATCTTGCTATGGGGGCACCCAAGCCAAGCTGCAGCTCCGTGTGTCCTTTCAGACACGGACACAGTTTGGCCGCGCCCCCTCTTTCTCCTGATTGGCTAACTGACTTTGACAACAGCAGAAGCCAATGGTGCCACTGCTGTGTCTTTCGGCCAATCAGGAGGGAGAGTCCCGCATGGTCGAGACACTTGTGGACATCGCAGGACAATGAGGGAGGCTGCTGCACACAAAAGGCTTTTTATCTTAAAGGGGTTGTAAACCCTCAAGGTTTTTCGGGAGCCAATGGCGCCACACTTCTGTCTCAGCCAATGAGGAGGGGGGTCCCGGGCAGCCGAGACACAACATCGCTGGATCTAGATGGAGCTCAGGTAAGTATTGGTTAGGCTGCTTGCACACATAAGGCTTTTTATCTTAATTTATTGTATAAGAAATACTATTACTTCTCTATTTTCTATGTATACAGTTAATACAGTTAATCATTTATATAGTTCACTTTGTCATCTTTTGTCAGTTTTGTATATCGTATCAATACTTTTTTTCCTCAGGTCTTCCATGCATTTTACAAACCTCTAGAATTCACCGTGCCTGGAAGAGATGCCTCTCAGTGTTATATTAAGGTGAGGGTTTCTAAAGTTGTCCACACTTGGGCAATACAGACATGCCTATTTTTGTGCATGTCTTTAAATGAAAAAAATGTTTACCTGGTGAAATGGGGCCTTTATATCTACTGTGCTAGCCTTATGGCTTTGACCATTATTTTCAGCTCAAGCTCTGTGGGACATTTTGTTAAAATCTGTAAATTTGTGTGCCAATAATGTAATATCCCATAGTGGGAGATTCTTTTTTTCACTCTAGTTGGCAGATGTACTGCATCACTGACTGACAAGCTTGTTTATTCAAAAATCTAAAATGGACAGTATTTCGTTAAGGGGCACAGGATCAGATATTCAGAGACAACTGAGTTATATTACTGCTTACAGGAGAATCGGGCAAACAAAGAGTGTTAGGTACAATAACATCCTCCCACTCCCAGCGTGTCTTAGTGCCCTTGGAGAATGGATATCATTTTCCCATTTCACTTCTTATTTTTGTCAAGACATTTTTCTACTAATAAGAGTGTCAGCTAGCTGTAGAGCACTCTACAGGTCCAGGGGCATGATACATCCCCGATCATCACTATCCACCAAATGCTCCATTTGGGAGGTTTGCATTGTCTTTTGCCAAGGGTCTGAAGCTACTGCCCAGTGAGCTATTCCCTGCTTGAGTCTCCTATAATTCTCCAAGAGTGACTCGCTCCTCTGCACTTTCCAAGGAGGAATTTTCTGCTACAATATCAGAACTTATGGCCAAAATATCATTTTTAATAGCCGACTCAGAAAACAGGGAATGCAAGCGTAGGCTGATGGATATTGCCCATCTCATCTCTAGAATGTGTCTTCTGTCTGTTCTAAAACAGAGGACCCTTTGGGTAAAATGCTAGTCCAAAAAACAGTGCAAGAAAGCCCTACTGCTCATGCCCCTTGAAGGTGAACACCTCTTTGTGGCCTTCCAAGCCTCAATATCTAAGATCAGGCCCAATTCCACTGTCTCCCTTGGGCCTTTAAGTCTTTGAAACCCACCAGCTAGTCTTCCTCGCAGTGAGGGGTCACCCTCCATATATACAAGTCACGGGACATCTGCTGGCCTTTATGCCAGCCTGGATCTTGATCATTGTGGATGCTAGGTAAGGGACGTGGTATCCAGGGGCTACAAGTTAGCATTTCATGCTGCCCTGGTACAACTTCTCTCTCTGGGAGTAATTGGTCCTGTGCCAGAAGGGGAAAATTTCAGGGTTTAACCTTAATATTTTCTTGATTCCCAAGGAAAAAGGTTGCAACGCCCCATTCTGGATTTGAATTTAGGATTAGAAATTCCATATGGAATCAACCAGTTGTCATCCTTTCAGTCAGGTGACTTCCTGGCCTCTGGAAATTTAGAGATGCCTACCTACATCTTTTTCAGAACACCAATGCTATCTAGTCTTTGCTTTGGGCATACAACATACCAGTCTGTTTCCTTTTCCTTTAGGTTTTCCTCTGCTCCTCGCATACTCACCAAGGTTCTATCCCCAGTACTTGCTCTGACTTGATCGCAGGGTATTCCCATTATGGGGTGTCTGGATGATCTCCTGCTGAGAAAACAGTTGGTTCCGTCTATAAAGTTCTGTGTCCTAAAGACTGTTCAGCTTCTTAAATTTTTCAGCTGGGTAATGAATCCCCCCTACTTCGAAGCATTCCTAACATGCCCAGTTTCACACCAGACCATTGCAAACTGGCATTTTGGCTTAAAGCTCAGTCTTTAGATCTTCCTATGCACCTGTCTCCCCTAACCGGACTGTCTCTGGCCTGGTGACTCACAAATTCAGCCTGGGAAGTCCTCCTTCTGTTATCCAAGAGGATCCTTACTTTGGATGATTTCAACCTGACAGGCTGGGAAGGGTTCCTGGATATCCGTACAGTGCAGAGGACTTGGACACCTGTGGAAGTTTACCTGCTAATAAACGTGCTAGAGCTGGGGATGATCCAACTCATTGCTGGACATAGCAGTGGTATACGCTAACCATCAAGGATGGGCCAGAAATGTTGCAACTCAAAGGGAAGCCAATCCGATTCGGGCTTGTGTGGAATGTCGCTGTCCTACTCTTGTTGTTTTCAGTGGTCAACATCTGGACACTGAAGAAGGGACTCTTTACCCAGAGGGTTTTCGAGGCATCTTTTTCAGGTGGGAACATCATGTGTGGATCGCCTAGTGTCCGAAGCCTCTTCCTCGTCTACTCCAAGGTATCGAGAGGAAGGGCATTCTGGGGATCTCAATTCACTGAACTGGCTCTAGAATATGCAGTACTTGGATCTCCTCAAACTCCTGGTGAGCTCTACCAGATCGCCTGGACTTCCTGTCTCAAGGACTGTTTTACCATCCTACTTCAGTCGTTCGCTTTGACAGCTTAAAGGTTAAAGCCCAGGTCCTGAGAGATAAGAATCTGTCTTATGTTCTAGAAAATGCATGTCTCGCAAAGTTACCAGCACATGCAGAAAGCATATTTCTAATGGTGCAAGGTGAGGGAATTTCATCTCGGAGTACTCTATGGGACGAGTTTCGAGTTTCTTCCAATCTGGCCTGGATCATCATCTGGCCTTGAGCATTTCAGGGCAGATCTCAGCCTTTAAGGTCTTTGTTCAGGGAGTTACTCACATGGTTTGCCCTGTGCACATGCCTGTTTAATTAATGAGAAGCCAACCTGGATATCCCCCTTTTCTGCTCTCACCTCTGAGAGTTGTTTGTGTGCAGGGACATTACACCCTAAATACAGGTGTAACATGGTGCTTTAAGTTTTACCAGGTGGATGTTCAGACCTCAACTGATGCCGACTTTGGAGGCAAACCAGCCCAGTTCTGTTTTTTTCTATACAGGTTTCTATGGGCTTGACAGTGTTGGACTGTTTTTGGACATCTCAGTTGTCTATGTATATCTAATCCCTTTAACCCTCCCCTCTGTCTTATTATCCTATGATCCTATGCTCTTGCTTTGTCACTTTGTCAGGCATGCTGGGAGTGGGAGAGGTTGTCTTGCCTGACTGACACTTTTTGTTTGCCGGTGTCCAATTCTCCTGTAACCAACAATATATTTAGCTGTCTCTGAATGTCTAATCTTGAGTCTCTTATTACAGTGTTGGCCTTTTTCTGGTGTTAATTTATCATACATTATCATGATTATCATTATGCATCCACTGTAATCTGAAGGCGGCTATAGTTTTGCCCTAAAATAAGGTGCCTATATTTTTCAGTCCTACATGTTCCTAAGGAAAAAAGGCACTGGGCAGTTAATAAAAGCAAACTTTTTTTTTTTTGCATTAGACAAGCAATTGCCAGGACTATGTACTTGCATATGAAGCTACTCCTGCGGTTTCTCCTGTGCTTAAAGAGGAAAGCTGGTGCAACCCAAGCATTTCTGTTTTGTTCCATAGTTGTTGTGGAAGACTCTGTGAGATGGCCAGGTTATGTTTGGACAGCTGACTATTCTTTGATATCTGTGGTCAGTGTCATACTAATAGAGAGAAAATCAGATTTTCACTCTTTGACGTTATTTGAGTTCTAGTACCAGTATTTAGCTCATAAAATTACATTAATGCTTTACTATTTCATCCGTGTCCATATAATAGAACATTTGTTGGATAAATATGCTAACCTATATCATGTTCTTATTAATAGATCTTTGATTATTGAAAATTGAAAATATTTCTAACAGATGTGATCCTATCCATACTCATTGTCTGGATTTAGTACAATAATTAACCGTATACCATAGCAGTATGACAAATATTTGGTTGTGCTTTGTATGATACAGCCAGATTTGTGCTAATGCTCTCTAAGATTTACTAAAATGTACGATTCTTTATATAAAACATAAGAATCAATGCTCTGTTATTGTAATCATGGTAATGCTATTAATTGCACAGGGATATCTTCAGCTGATTTGTATATTGTGGTACTGAGTGGGACAGGAACTGGAACTTAACGTATGGTGTGTTTGTGTGTAATCCATCCTCTGACTGCTCAGTTGTATCTGAAAGGATAAGGCACGTAGGAATGCTGGCATACAGCAGTATATAAAGAGTGCCATAATACTGAAATAAATTGCACTCTCCACTGGGCATAATAATACACATTACATAAAATAGCGAATGCTGTATTTGCGAAAGAATAGTGTTCATTAGAATTATAAACATATGTACCACCATTCCTTGGGAAAAAAAATTGTGAGTATTTTAATATCACAAGCATATGTTGGAGAGGGATTTGTGCTCCTAAAAGAAACTAGTGCAGTGTGTGAAACAGGGCTTTACAACATCCGCTCTCTCTTCGTTTCCTACAGATGATTTGTCTCAAGGGGTCAACGCAGAGAATTCTTGGTCTACACTTTGCTGGGCCAAATGCAGGAGAAGTCATCCAAGGATTTGCCCTCGGAATCAAGTATGTTTTAAAACAAATGGTTTGTAAGCCCTATGATAGAACATTGGTGAAGGGAAGGCGGGAGACCTGCCACATATTCAAATGGGCAAAAGAGACAGTTAACCCTATACTCCAAACCAACATATTAAAGCTTACACAGAGCTAGAGATTTCACTGGGCCAATCAGTGGTAGCACTGGGCCAGTCATGAGGCACCAGCACTATTACTTGGGAGAAGGGGAGTTTATTAATCCAACACCAGGAAGTG
Source organism: Lithobates pipiens (assembly GCF_037356315.1). Lineage (NCBI taxonomy): Eukaryota > Metazoa > Chordata > Amphibia > Anura > Ranidae > Lithobates > Lithobates pipiens. The sequence goes on along the minus strand of NW_027507790.1, from coordinate 52,061,869 downwards.
CTATGCATTCCACCTTGCTCATGACAGTGACAAAGTAAAGGAACAGTGAGTATATGCTGCTGAGGATGCATTGAGTTGCAGTGAGTTGCAAGTATGTGAAACTAGCCTCATATCAGTGACCTTTACAGACTGAGAATGGGAGACTCAGCACTCTGAGCAAGTTAGGCTCTACTACATGCACATGTACTTACAAAGAACATGCTGGTGGGAAGGTCCGCAAAAATCTTAGATCTGGATGGACAGAAATAAAAATGCTTTGGTAGGTAAAATTTTATGTATTTCAACTATGTATTAAAGGAGAAGTATAGCCAAAGCTTATTTGGCTGTACTTCTCCTATGTATCACAGGATTGCAATTCGTTTTGCACTCCTGTGACCCATTTTCAGCAGAGAACAGACAGAAGTCAGTCCAGGCACCATGTCATTGTGACAAAGTCTGGATCCGCCAGGTGCCTGGACAGATACCCGGCTCAACTTTCTTAGCGAGCCGCTGAGAGACTGAGCTTGCCATAACCTCCACAGCCCAGCGCTCCAGTGAACGAGGACAGAGCAGAGCAGAGAGCTTTGACAGGCAGCAGCTCTCTGCTCGGGGAGCTGTCAGAACCAAGTGATCGGCGGTGTTCGATCGCTCGGTTCTCAGTGCAGAGGCACTGGGGCACAGATGCAGCATTGGAGTATTGATATAAAAAAAAAAGCCCAAACCCATACAGTGGATATAAAAACTGTACACACCCCTGTTAAAATGTCAGGTTTCTGTAATGTAAAAAAATGAGACAAAGATAAATCATTTCAAAACATTTTCCATCTTTAATGTGGCCTATAAACTGTACAACACTCAGTTGAACAACATACTGAAATCTTTTTGGTGGAGGGAAGTAAAAATGAAAAACTAAAATAATATAATTGCATAAGTATGCACACCCTTAACTACTTAAATACAGGGCACTAACACCCCCTTCCTTCCCAGGCCATTTTTCAGCTTTCAGCATTGTCACACTTTGACAATTGCGCAGTCATGCTACACTGTAACCATGTGAAATTTTTATCATTTTCACACAAATAGAGCTTTCTTTTGTCGGTATTTAATTACTTCTGGGTTTTTTATTTTTTCCTAAAAAAAAAAAAAAAAAGACCTGAAAATTTTGAAAAAAAATAAACGTTTGGCTTAGTTTCTCTCAGTAAATTTTGTAAATAAGTAATTTTTCTCCTTCACTGATGGTGGCTGATGAGGTGGTACTGATGGGCACTGATAGGCTGCACTGATGGACAATGATGAGGCAGCACTATTGGCACTGATTAGGTGGCACTGATGAGGAGGCATGAATATGCCGCACTTAAGGGCACTGATAGGTGGCACTGATGAGCACTGATAGACGGCATTGATGGGCAGCAGTGATAGGTATTGATGGGCAGCAGTGATAGCCAGCACTGACTGGCATCAGTAATGTGCACTGATTGCTTACACACTGCTGGCATTGGTGGGCATTCACTTCTAGCACTGTGGGTTGGTTAAAGAGCCGCGACCGTGGCTCTTTACAGAGATCGGGGTCACACCGTGTCCTAGCAACAGGGTGCGATTGCTGCGCACCCCCGGTGATGCAGTAGAGCCGCCGTTCTGGGCACCCTCATATGACGTCCACTCAGAATGAGAGCTGCACTGCCCCGCTATCATTTGCACATGGGGCAGGGGGCAAGTGGTTAAACTAATACTTTGTTGAAGCACCTTTTTGATTTTATTACAGTACTCAGTCTTTTTGGGTATGAGTCTATCAGCATGGCACATCTTAACTTCGCAATATTTGCCCACTCTTCTTTGCAAAAACACTCCAAACCTGTCAGATTGTGAGGGCATCTCCTGTGCATAGCCCTCTTCAGATCCCCCCACAGATTTTCAATCAGATTCAGGTCTGGGCTCTGTCTGGACCATTCCAAAACTTTAATATTCTTCTGGTGAAGCCATTCCTTTGTTGATTTGAATGTATGCTTGGGGTTTTTGCCGTGCTGAAAAATGAAGTTCCTATTCATGTTCAGCTTTCTAGCAGAAGCCTGAAGGTTTTGTGCCAATATTGACTGGTATTTGGAACTGTTCATAATTCTCTCTACCTTGACTAAGGCCCCTGTTCCAGCTGAAGATAAACAGCCCCAAGCAATGATGTTGCTACCATCATGCTTCACTGTGGGTATGGTGTTCTTTTGGTGATGTGCAGTGCAAACATATCTTTTGGAATTATGGTCAAAAAAGTTCAACCTTAGTTTCATCAGACCATGACACATTTCCCCAAATGCTTTTGTATTTTAGCTAAATTTAGCTGGGCTTGGATGTTTTTCTTTGTAAGAAAAGGCTTTTGTCTTGCCACTCTACTCATAGCCCAGACATATGAAGAATATGGGAGATTGTTGTCACATGTACCACACAGCCAGTACTTGCCAGATATTCCTGCAGCCCCTTTAATATTTCTGTAGGCCTCCAGTTCTTGGTAATGTCACTGTTGTGCCAAATTTTCTCCTCTTGATGATGACTGTCTTCACTGTGTTCCGTGGTATATATAATGCCTGACTGATAACTTGTAGCCTCCCTGGCGGTATTCCCGAGTCTGGCTCGGGGTAAGATTTAAATACCATAAGCGGTATTCCGGAGCCAGACTCTGGACCGCATCGCTGGATCCATGGAGGGATTTACATGTCCCCTGGATCCAGCGATGTCCTCCCGCTGTGATCTGCGAGCCATCCTCCGCTCGATCTGTCACAGTGCCGAGCTCCGTTCCCTGTGAGCGTTGCGACGCACGGGGACAGAGTTCCGCGCCACATTCAAAAAGTAAAATACACCGTATAGATACAGTATACTGTAATCTTACAGATTACAGTACTGTATCAAATAATTACACATCCCCTTTGTCCCTAGTGGTTTGTCCAGTGCCCTGCATGCAGTTTTATATTATAAATACTGTTCTTTATGCCTGGAAACTGGAGATTGTCCATAGCAACCAAAAAATGTCAGTTTACATCCAAAGTGGTTATAGACCAGCTAGAAAACAGCCATAATAAATTAGAATCACTCGCAGAATTGAGCGATAGTAATTTATGGGGAAATTCATCATCAACCACTAAAAGTAATAACAGTGACAATTCTGCAACTCAGCATATTTCAGTGTTTTTGATTACATTATTGAATAATTTGTATTATTATTATTTGTTATAATTTATAGTTATTTATTTTATATAATATTATAATTTATGATTTCATATTTTCAATTTTATCATACCCGGGATGTCTACTAGACTCTTGTTTGCACAGATTTAAGTGAATTATTTCTAAAAATTACAGGCCTACAATATAAAACGCCAAATTTCCATGCAAAATAATGATACCGCTTTCAGCACCTAAAATCTGAAATAATCATACCGCCAGGGAGGTTAACAATGAGATCCCTCTGATGCTTTGGAAGCTCTTTGCGGATAATGGCTTTTTCTGTAGGATGTGACTAAGGAAATTTCTGTAAAGACCTACTAGAACAGCTGAACTTTATTTGGGGTTAATCAGAGGCAGTTTAAATGATGGCAGGTGTACTGACTCCTATTTAACATGAGTTTGAATGTGATTGCTTAATTCTGAATACAACTACATCCCCAGTTATAAGAGGGTGTGCACACTTCTGCAACCATGTTATTTTAGTTTTTAATTTTTACTTCCCTCCACCTAAAATATTTCAGTTTGTTTTTCAATTGAGTTGTACAGTTTGTAGGTCACTTTAAAAGGTGGAAAAGGTTCTGAAATGATTTATCTTTGTCTCATTTTCTTTACGTCACAGTAACCTGCCATTTTAACAGGGGTGTGTAGACTTTTTATATCCACTGTACTTCTCTTTTAAGCAGTTTGCTAATCACATCTAACATGAAGGGTATATAACAACATTACCAGATTTCAAATTTTTAAGTACCTATTTTATGCAATGAATAAAGAATGGCAGTTTGATTTCTATCATGTGCTGTTTCTTGCTACCAGGTATATTGTGACATTAAGGGCTTGTTAAACTCCATATTCTCACATTTTATTGAGTATTGAAATTTTGTCAAAAAATGGTTACTATGCAAGATGATTTCAAGTGAACAGTATACCAGCAAATTCCTATGAGTGCCTCATCTCCGCATTGATATCTACAACCTACATCATTAATCATGGGTTTGATCTAATTGTGTATCAGCACTCTCTCTTGGATATTGTGTGTGTGTATACAGTGTGTATGTATATACAGTATACAAGGGGTGTGACAATTTAGTATATATAAACCCTTACCTTGTAAAACAACCCATTCACTTTTTTATAAATGATCACATTCCCTCTGTTCTCAGCTGTATAAGAGCTGAGGGAAGAGAAACAGCAACACCCTAATCTTCCCAGTGAAAGGCTGTGCTGGGGAAGGGGGTGTCAGGACAAGTCTGACCATTGGAGGAGAGCACACCATGCTGTGTTCTTCTGCCTAGCGTGGTCAGTTTTTAATATGAAAGCAGAGGGACTGACAAGAACACCAGGGATTTCACACAAAGGAAGCAATACAAGGAGAACAGGATACTTTTTCATAAAAGTACATGGTACAGCAGGCACATATCAGGAAAGTGAAGTGTTGAGTTTACATACTCTTTAACCATTTCAGCCCCGGACCAATTTTCAGCCTAAGGACCAGAGGTCTTTTTACAATTTCGCACTGCTTTAACTGGTATTTGCGCGATCATGCAATGTTGTACCCAAACGAAATTTGCATCCTTTTCTTCCCACAAATAGAGCTTTCTTTTGATGGTATTTGATTGCCTCTGCGATTTTTATTTTTTGCAATATAAATGGAAAAAGACCGAAAATTTTGAGAAAAAAATATATTTTCTAGTTTTTGTTATAAGAAAAATCGAATAAACTCAATTTTAGTCATACATTTAGGGCAAAATTTATTCAGCCACATGTCTTTAGTAAAAAAAAATGTCAATAAGCGTTTATTGGTTTGCGCAAAAGTTATAGCGTCTACAAACTAGAGTACATTTTCTGGAATTTACACAGCTTTTAATTTACGACTGCCTATCTCATTTCTTGAGGTGCTAAAATGGCAGGGCAGTACAACCCCCCCCCCCCCCAAATGACCCAATTTTGGAAAGTAGACACCCCAAGGAAATTGCTGAGGGGCATATTGAGCCCATTGAATATTTTTTTTTGTCCCAAGTGATTGAATAATGACACAAAAAAAAAAAAAAGTTTACAAAAAGTTGTCACTAAATGATATTTTGCTCACACATGCCATAGCTATATGTAGAATTGCACCCCAAAATATATTCTGCTGCTTCTCCTGAGTACGGGGATACCACATATGTGGGACTTTTTGGGAGTCTAGCCGCGTACGGAACCCCGAAAACCAATCACTGCCTTCAGGATTTCTAAGGGTGCAAATTTTTGATTTCACTCCTCACTACCTATCACAGTTTCAAAGGCCATAAAATGCCAAAATAACACAAAACCCCCCCAAATGACCCCATTTTGGAAAGTAGACACCCCAAGGAAATTGCTGAGGGGCATGTTGAGCCCATTGAATATTTTTTTTTTGTCCCAAGTGATTGAATAATGACACAAAAAAAAAAAAGTTTACAAAAAGTTGTCACTAAATGATATATTGCTCACACATGCCATAGTTATATGTAGAATTGCACCCCAAAATATATTCTGCTGCTTCCCCTGAGTACGAGGATACCACATGTGGGGGACTTTTTGGGAGCCTAGCCATGTACGGGACCCCGAAAACCAAGCACTGCCTTCCGCATTTAAATATAAAACGCTACCAAAAAAAACTGTTAGCGATCGCAGGGATCAGGCCTGACTCTGCGAACGCTGCAGTTATGTGTTTAGTGTTTTGTAAGTGACAGTGATCGATCGATACTGCACTTGCGTGGGCGGGGCGGAGGGGCAAAACGCAGGTGCTAGCAGGTATCTGGGCTGATCCTGCTAACAATGCGTTTTTTTGGAACCCTAAACTGCTGGGAACGCTAGTATAGATCTGATCAGATCAGATATTGATCTTTTCAGATTCTATACCACTACGGGAGGTTTATGCTTTGCGCGTGGGTGTTAGCGGTACTGGCACTAACCTAGCGCTGCCTGGGCCGACGCAAACCCTGACCCTAAAACCTAATTGATATCACCCGCCGGGTGATCAGGGTGTTAAACCTTTATTGGGTAATAAATGGTGGGTGCCTTGATGCTATAAAAAGCAAAGTAACCAGAGTCACCCGTAACACTTATACGGTGATCACTGGTGAAAGGGTTAACTAGGGTCAATCAGGGGGTTCAAATTTTTATTAGGTAGTATATGGGGTCCCTGGCGCTATATAAAAGCCTGACGGGGAACCTAAATAACTAACTGGCTAACCAGTGTCACCAGTGACACTTATACTGTGATCGCTGGTGAAAGGGTTAACTAGGGGCAATCAGGGGGTTAAAACCATTATTGGGTAGTATATCGGGGTACCTAGCGCTATAAAAACCTGGCGGTGAACCTAAAATAATAACTAGCTACCTAGCGACACTAATGCAGCGATCAGAAAAATGATCGCTTAATGACACTGGCAAAAGGGGGTGAAAGGGTTAACTAGGGGCAATCAGGGGGTTAAAACCATTATTGGGTAGTATATCGGGGTACCTAGCGCTATAAAAACCTGGCGGTGAACCTAAAAAAATAACTAGCTACCTAGCGACACTAGCGACACTAATGCAGCGATCAGAAAAACGATCGCTTAGTGACACTGGCAAAAGGGGATGAAAGGGTTAACTAGGGGCAATCAGGGGGTTAAAACCATTATTGGGTAGTATATCGGGGTACCTAGCGCTATAAAAACCTGGCGGTGAACCTAAAAAAATAACTAGCTACCTAGCGACACTAATGCAGCGATCAGAAAAATGATCGCTTAGTGACACTGGCAAAAGGGGGTGAAAGGGTTAACTCTAGGGGCAATCAGGGGGTTAAACCTTTATTGGGGGGTGGTAGGGGGCTACCCTGGACCTAACACTAACTGCCCTGACAGTTTTTACTGTCACAACTGACACTGAATGCAGTGATCAGAAAATAAATGATCACTGCAATCAGTGACACTGTGACTGGGGGGGGGGGGGGGCGTGGGGGGATCGGGGGGGGGGGGTGTGCCTGTGTGTGCCTATGTGTTAGTGTAGTGTTGGTGCACACTTACTGTGTCCTCTCCTTGTAGTCCGGTCAATAAGACCGCCCCGAGGAGAATGACATCACTTCCTCCCTGCCTGTGTTTACTATACACAGTGGGAGGAAGCTTCTCATTCGCCAGGAGCGATCGAGAGGGGATGGTCAGAAACCAACGGCCATCCCCTCATCCCGGATCGCTCCTGCAGCGAAACAGACCGCCACATCCAGCGGGAGGGGGGTCCGATCGGACCCCCCACCCACTGGAAGGCAAGCACGTACATGTACGTGCTTGTGCCTGTACATGCCATTGTGATGACGTACATTGGTATGCGGTGGTCCTTAAGTGATTAATGATCGGAATGCCTGCAGCATGGCACTATGGTGGTGAGTCACACAGCCACTTGCACTCACCTGAGTCGCAAACCAGTTTACAGAGTAGTAGAAGAAATAATGTGTGTGCGTTGCTGAAAAATGAGCGACTGGAATTCGAAATGGCGGATTAACATCAAATTTTATAAAAAAATTGGCAAAAGTGCGAGTGAAACTTTAGCTCTGTTACAACAGACTTATAAAGAACATTCCATGCAGACATATTACATGTTTTTGAATGCCATAAGCAATTTAAGGAAGGGTAGGAAGATGTCCACAATGACGCAAGCAGAGGCGGCTCTAGGCTTTGTGAGGCCTTAGGCATAACCTAGACATGAGGCCCTACTCACGTCTATAATGGGGGAAAAAAAAATTCAAGCAATAAAAATGAATTGCATATATTAAGAGTACTGGTGTCAATGTGCTCAATCACACCAGTACTGAGAGCACACTGACACCAATGCTGGGAACCCACTGACAGCAGCGCTGAGAGCACACTGACACCAGCGCTGACATTGAGCACACTGACACCAGCACTGACATTGAGCATACTGACACCAGCTCTGAGCACACTGACACCAGCTCTGAGCACACTGACACCAGCACTGAGAGAACGCTGACACCAGCGCTGAGAGAACACTGACACCAGCATTGAGATAGAGCACACTGACACCAGCACTGAGATAGAGCACACTGACACCAGCGCTGATATAGAGCACACTGACACCAGCAATTCATTAATTACACATATTAGTGCCATCTGTCATCAGTGCCACGTGTCATCAGTGCCACATATCAGTGCCATCTGTCATCAGTGCCACGTGTCATTGTCCTGGTGCTCCAGGGCCTTCAAAAGTGTAATAGGTAGTCAACAAGTTAGATGTGTAATTTATGCTCCTAGAACATGTGACGGCGCTCCCTGCATGTTTCATGTTGGGCCTCTCTATGTGGCCAGGCTGTGAAAAAGTCCCACACATGTGGTATTGTAATACTCAGGAGTAGCAGAATTTTTTTGGGGGTGTCATTTGTGGTATACACATGCCACGCGAGAGAAATAACCTATTACAATGAAATTTTGTTAAAAAAAAAATCTTAATTTTGCAAAGAATTGTGGGAAAAAAATGACAACATCAAAAAGCTCACCATGCCTCTTACTAAATACCCTGGAATGTCTACTTTCCAAAAAGGGGTCATTTGGGGGGTATTTGTACTTTCCTGACTTGTTTGGGTCGCAAGAAGTGAGATAATCCACCAGTACATCAGATGTGATCAATTTTTTATGATTCGCACCACAGCTTGTAGACTCTCTAACTTTCACAAAGACCAAATAATATCCACTAATTTGGGTTATTTTTACCAAAGATATGTAGCAGTATAAATTGTGCCCAATATTTATGCCGAAAAATTTATAATTTGCATAATTTTGTCACAGAAACAAAGAAATATGCGTTTTTTTTCAAAATGTTTGGTCTTTTTTCATTTATAAAACCAAATTGATGCATCAACTCACATACCCTCCAAAAATGTGCATCACCACTGCTCTGCTATTACCCTCTCCTATACCCTCAGCCACTACTTAAACAAACGTAATATCAAATCAGTGCAATAATTTTCAAAAACCAAAAAATGATGTGACACGTAGCGCTCAATAGATGAATGCTTAACCTCACCCTAACTAAAAAAATAAAAATAACAGTAACATTCACATGTATACCCACAGATATATGTAATCAGTGCTAAACATATAAAAATATATATAAATAAATATATATATAATCAGTGCTAAACATATAAAAATATATATAAATAAATATCCCAAAATCTCCCAGTGCAATTAAATCACATAAATATTCAAAATTAATTGAAATACATAAAAATCGTAAAAAAATATAAAAATAAAAAAATATATATATCAATCCAAATAAATAAAATCCAATAGGTGAAGTCCACGTGAAAAGTGATAATCCGCAAAAAATTAATTGCTCCTTCACCACACCAGCTGTGATCGTGAAGACCCCCCGTTGTGGGTGCACTCACCGGCTCATATGCCTCACACTCACGTGTTCGGCAAGACAAGCTTTATATCCTCTAAATAGATGCCAACTGTATACCACCAGACTTGCAAAGCTCATGTGTCTTGATCCCTTCTCATCAAGTCATATATGTATATACCTTGCGAAAGAATGACAGTGGAAGCCTCCAATAGCGTAATACAGTTAAGCACTTTAATTCAAATCAATCAAAATTCAGTGCACTCACATGAAAAAATAAACGATCAAGCCCAAATATAAATCCACTCCACACTTGAACACTTGAGGTATCTCAATAGCCTGGGGCATTGGTGGTCACGGCGGACCTTTAACTAGAAAAACTAATTTCTTCCTTCTCACCCCTCCTCACACTCGGTCTTGCACAGCTGATTAGAGGCCAGTGTGGGTGTTTCCAGCAATCTCCTTGGTTTTCCTCCGTCCAGCACAACTGCACGTCACCCAGAGTTCAAGCTAATCCACAATTACATTCGCCAGATAGCCACGCCCCGACATGTTTCATTATCCAATAGACTTATTCATGGGTTTCCCATGGTTTGAACCCATGAATAAGTCTATTGGATGACGAAACATGTTGAGGTGTGGCTATCTGGCGAATGTAATTGTGGATTAGCTTGAACTCTGGGTGACGTGCGGTGGTGCTGGACGGAGGAAAACCAAGGAGATTGCTGGAAACACCCACACTGGCCTCTAATCAGCTGTGCGAGACCGAGTGTGAGGAGGGGTGAGAAGGAAGAAATTTGTTTTTCTAGTTAAAGGTCCGCCGTGACCACCAATGCCCCAGGCTATTGAGATACCTTAAGTGTTCAAGTGTGGAGTGGATTTATATTTGGGCTTGATCGTTTATTTTTTCATGTGAGTGCATTGAATTTTGATTGATTTGAATTAAAGTGCTTAACTGTATTACGCTATTGGAGGCTTCCACTGTCATTCTTTCGCAAGGTATATACATATATGACTTGATGAGAAGGGATCAAGACACATGAGCTTCGCAAGTCTGGTGGTATACAGTTGGCATCTATTTAGAGGATATAAAGCTTGTCTTGCCAAACACGTGAGTGTGAGGCTTATGAGCCGGTGAGTGCACCAGCAACGGGGGGTCTTCACGATCACAGCTGGTGTGGTGAAGGAGCAATTAAATTTTTGCGGACAATGATTATCACTTTTCACGTGGACTTCACCTATTGGATTTTATTTATTTGGATTGATATATATATATTTTTTTTTTATGATTTTTATGTATTTCAATTAATTTTGAATATTTATGTGATTTAATTGCACTGGGAGATTTTGGGATATTTATTTATATATATTTTTATATGTTTAGTAGGGATGAGCCGAACACCCCCCCCGGTTCGGTTCGCACCAGAACTTGCGAACGACCCCCGCGTTCGGCACGAACGTTAGAACCCCATTGAAGTCTATGGGACTCGAACGTTCGAATTGGAAAGTGCTAATTTTAACGGCTAATATGCAAGATAGTATGCTAAAAAGGGTTTGGCGATCTGCCTCCTGCCTCAGGGGACATGGGTCACTGCAAAAAAAAGTTTTAAAAACTACCGTTTTGGCGGGAGCACTGATTTTAATGACGATTAAAATGAAAAAAAAAAGTGAAATATTCCTTTAAATATGGTGCCTGGGGGGTGTCTATATAGTATGCCTGTGAAGTGCCACGTGTTTCCCGTGTTTAGAACAGTCCCTGCACAAAATGACATTAAACGGAAATAACACCATTTAAAACTGCTTGCGGTTTTAATGTTATATCTGGTTCCTGCAATATGGTTGAAAATCATTCAGAAAAATGGCATGGGTAGCCCTCCCTGCCCATTACCAGCCTATTTGGGTCTTGTACGCACATTAAGGGGAACCCTGTACCCATATTAAAAAAAAGGAAATGCGTGTGGCCCCCAGGCCCTATATACTCAGAACAGCAGTATACAGGCGGTGCAAACAAGACAGGGACTGTGTAGGTTTGTTGTGTTAAGTTGAATCTGTTTGTCATTTTCAACCGGTACATTTTTAAAGTGTAGCTCCAGTCAAAAAAAATATCTTTAAGCTTTTTGGAAAACATAGGGAAGGGTTATCACCCCTGTATAATTTGTTTTGTCGTCCATCTTTTTTCATCTCACTTGCTGTTGTCTCCTTCCGTTTGCAAGTAGGAGATGTTTGTAAATTGGATGTTTGAAAGTAGGGGCCTGCCCTATATGCTCTGCAGAAATGGCGGAACAAGGTGTTGGTTTTGCAACAACATTGTAAGCCCTCAAAGTGACTCTTGGTGGCCGCTGGAGCGCCCTGCTGTGAACGATTATATCAAGAATTGTAATTACATGCCATTGTTGAACAGTGGTAGAAAAATTGACCTTTGGTGGTTGTGGTGCTGGTGCCACAACACTATAAGTCCTCACAGTTACTCTGGGTGGGCACAGGAAGGGGCCCTCCTGTGAAATATTATATCAAGAATTGTAATTACATGTCCCTGTTAAACAGGGGCAGAAAAATTGGGCCTTAGGCACTGGTGCCATCACACTGCAACCTCTGCCATACACTCTAGTTTTTTTGCAGGAATTAGCCCTGCTGCAAAGCATTGCATCAAACATTTTACTTAAACGCCCCTGTTAAACAGGGGCAGAAAAATTGGGCCTTAGGCACTGGTGCCATCACACTGCAACCTCTGCCATACACTCTAGTTTTATTGCAGGAATTAGCCCTGCTGCAAAGCATTGCATCAAAAATTTTACTTAAACGCCCCTGTTAAACAGGGGCAGAAAAATTGGGCCTTAGGCACTGGTGCCATCACACTGCAACCTCTGCCATACACTCTAGTTTTTTTGCAGGAATTAGCCCTGCTGCAAAGCATTGCATCAAAAATTTTACTTAAACGCCCCTGTTAAACAGGGGCAGAAAAATTGGGCCTTAGGCACTGGTGCCATCACACTGCAACCTCTGCCATACACTCTAGTTTTATTGCAGGAATTAGCCCTGCTGCAAAGCATTGCATCAAAAATTGTACTTAAACGCCCCTGTTAAACAGGGGCAGAAAAATTGGGCCTTAGGCACTGGTGCCATCACACTGCAACCTCTGCCATACACTCTAGTTTTATTGCAGGAATTAGCCCTGCTGCAAAGCATTGCATCAAAAATTTTACTTAAACGCCCTTGTTAAACAGGGGCAGAAAAATTGGGCTGCTGGCATCACCCAGAACCAAAAATGTTCTTCCAACATATCAGCGGAGGAGGAAGAGGATAGACAATCAACATAACAGGACAGTCACTCAGCATCAGCATAGGCAGTCTTGAAGGGATGTGGTATTTCAAAAAAAATTATTCGGTTACATCAGCTTCAGGTGCTTGGTAGCTGTGGGTGATCCAAGACTGATTCATCTTGATGAAGGTCAGTCGATCAACTGATTCGGTGGACAGGCGCACCCTGTGATCGGTAACGAAGCCACCAGCAGCACTGAAGGTGCGTTCCGAAAGAACGCTGGATGCAGGACAGGCCAGTAGCTCAATTGCATACTGTGCAAGCTCTGGCCAGTGATCCATCCTCAAGACCCAGTAAGCCAGAGGATTTTCAGTGGGAAAGGTGTCCAAGTCTGACCTTGCCCCTAGGTATTCCTGCACCATGTAAATTAGACGCTGGCGATGGGTGCTGGAACCAATCATACCTTGGGGCTGCGGACTAAAAAATTGTCTGAAAGCATCAGTCAGACGGCCACCTTCTCCACCGCTCCTTCTGACTGATGCCTCAGCAACACGTTGTCCAGGACCAGGAGTTTGTGACCTCCCAGTCTCTGGGAACGCGTTGCACAGAGCTTTCTGCAAGGCCTCCCGGAGATGTCTCATCCTCTGCTCCCTCTGCGATGGCAAGATAAGGTCGGCAACCTTACCCTTGTACCGTGGATCAAGGAGAGTGGCCAGCCAGTAATGGTCCCTCTCCTTGATCCGAAGAATACGAGGATCCTTCCGCAGGCTTTGCAGGATCAGGGAGGCCATGCAGCGTAGGTTAGCTGAGGCATTCGGTCCGGAGTCCTCTGGGTCACTAAGGACAACATGATCCGCAGCTACCTCCTCCCAGCCACGTACAAGTCCACGTGTTTCTTGGGACTGTAAATCATCCCTATAAGACTGCTGCTGCTGATGCTGAGTGCCAGCCTCCACCTCCATGCTGACACAATCATCCTCCTCCTCCTCTTCCTCCTCCTCACCCTCTTCCTGTGTGATGGGTGGCACAGCAGGAACACTGTCTGGATAAAGGGGGCCTTGAGAGGCAAGGAAGTCCTCCTCTTCCTGCCTCTGTTCTGCCTCAAGTGCCCTGTCCATTATTCCACGCAGCGTATGCTCCAAGAGGTGGACAAGAGGTATAGTGTCACTGATGCATGCACTGTCACTGCTCACCATCCTTGTGGCCTCCTCAAACGGTGACAGGACAGTGCATGCATCCCTGATCATGCCCCACTGGCGTGGTGAGAAAAAACCAAGCTCTCCTGACCCTGTCCTGGTGCCGTAGTCGCACAGGTACTCATTGATGGCCCTCTGCTGCGTGTGCAGCCGCTGCAGCATGGCCAATGTTGAGTTCCATCTGGTGGGCATGTCACATATAAGGCGGTTCTTGGGCAGGTTCAACTCCTTTTGGAGCTCAGCCAGCCGAACACAGGCATTAAATGATCGGCGGAAATGCACACAGACTCTCCTGGCCTGTTTCAGGACATCCTGTAAGCCGGGGTACCTGCCCAAGAACCGCTGCACCACCAGGTTAAGGGCGTGAGCTACACAGGGCACATGGGTCAGTTGTCCCTGTCGGAGGGCGGAGAGCAGGTTGGTGCCATTGTCGCAAACCACCATTCCTGGCTTAAGCTGGCGTGGCGTCAACCACCTCTCGGCCTGCCCCTGCAGAGCTGACAAAACATCCGCCCCAGTGTGGCTCCTGTCCCCCAAACAAACCAGCGCAAGCACGGCATGGCATCGTTTTGCCTGCGTACTTGCGTAGCCCCTGCAACGCCTACGGAGCACCGCTGGTTCTGAGGACAGAGCACTGGAAGAGGCCATGGAGGAAGAAGAAGAGGAGGGGGTGGAGGAGAGAGGTGTGTCACAACCAATAGTAGCATTTTGGAGGCGTGGTGGCAGAACAACCTCCAATACTACTGCACCTTGTCCTGCATCCTTCCCAGCAGCCAGAAGAGTGACCCAATGGGCCGTGAAAGACAGGTAACGTCCCTGTCCATGCCTGCTGGACCATGAGTCAGCGGTAATATGCACCTTACCGCTGACCGCCCTGTCCAGCGAGGCAAGGACATTGCCTTCCACATGCCGGTAGAGAGCCGGAATTGCCTTCTGTGAGAAAAAGTGGCGTTTGGGGACCTGCCACTGAGGAACCGCACATTGTACAAACTCACGGAAGGGGGCCGAGTCTACCAACTGAAAAGGCAGCAGTTGAAGTGCTAGCAATTTAGCCAAGCTAGCATTCAACCGCTGGGCATGTGGATGGCTGGGAGTAAATTTCTTCCGCCGGTCCAGCAGCTGGGGCAGGGACATTTGTCTGCTATAATCGGACGTGGATGTACCACTAGCAGAGTTCCCGGAAGCACTTGGCTGTGACACACCTAATTCTACACCTTCATTCCTCTCAGAGCAGGTTTCAGAGAGGACTGAAGGTCTAGTGGGGTTGGAGATGCCAGCTGATGAGGAGCAAGGAGAGGTCCGCTTTGTTCTTTGGTGTGGGTCTTTGAGGTATGCTTGCCAACGAGCTGCATGGCAGGTCAACATATGTCTGGTCAAGCATGTGGTGCCCAAGCGGCTGATGTTTTGGCCACGGAGGTATACGCTTGAGACATATGTTGCAAATAGCAGCGGTGCGATCTGATGCACTCGTCTCAAAAAAGGCCCACACCAAAGAACTTTTAGAATAACGCGCAGAGGAAGCGCTCTGCGCAGGCGGAGCTCTGCGGTGTGATTCAGTCGGTGTGCTGCCCCTAAGCTGGCCCCCGGAGGGCATCCTGCCTCGTTGGACATGTGCCTCCTCCTCCTCCTCCTCCTCCTCCTCCCTCCTTCCAGGCACCCACGTGGAGTCAGTGCCCTCATCATCCCCTCCCTCTTCATCGCTGTAGCAAACCTGGCAGTATGCTGCAGCTTGTGGAACATGACTGCCAGATTGCTGTCCTTCTTGAGCATCCCCTCTCTCTGTGCTCACGCTACTGCCTTCCTCTAGCTGAGTGTCATCATCAGAGCCCACCAAACACTGGGCATCCTCCTGGAGCATGTACCCAACACTGTGCTCAAAGAGTTCAGGAGACTCCTCAGGAGGACGTGGTGGGTCTAGGGAAGGAGTCACTGATGATGACATTGAGAGGAGGGACGACGATGTGTTAGCAGCTGCTTTTCTACTACCCTGAGACTGGGTGAGAGAGGATGAGGAGGATGAAGAGGGCTTGGTCATCCACTCTACCAAGTCGTTGGCATGTTGCGGTTCAACATGTCCAGCTGCAGAAAAGAAGGACAAGCATGTCCCATGGCCACGTGCTGATGACAATGCACCGCGTCCCCGACCAGCACTGTTGTCTCTAGACACAGAGCCTGCTTGCCCTCTTTTATCGGCTCGCGCCTGTCTGCCTCTCCTTGCTGGCCTTCCAGACATGGTAATGGCCTGAAGGGAGTTGGGTAAAACAGTAGTTGGGTAGTTTATATTGTGCTGGAGGCACACAACACCCACTAACTCCTGCAGATGCCTTTTTTATAGAACAGCAGAGTTAAAGGGGTATATACAGATGTATACTGTGCTGTGCTGGAAGCACACACAACTTCCAATAACTCCAGCAGATGTCAATCGGGCCCAAATAGAGAACAGCTATGTAGGTGGATAATAGCGGTATGTACTGGGTACAGAGCAGGCACACAGCACGCACTATCTCCTGAGTGACACTGCTGACTGCAAGCTCTATTGTTAAAGATGGACCACTAGCTATATAGGTGAGGTGAATATCACGGTGTATACTGCGGTCAGGGCACGCAGACAATAACCAGAAAACAGCAGAGTTAAAGGGGTATATACAGATGTATACTGTGCTGTGCTGGAAGCACACACAACTTCCAATAACTCCAGCAGATGCCAATCGGGCCCAAATAGAGAACAGCTATGTAGGTGGATAATAGCGGTATGTACTGGGTACAGAGCAGGCACACAGCACGCACTATCTCCTGAGTGACACTGCTGACTGCAAGCTCTATTGTTAAAGATGGACCACTAGCTATATAGGTGAGGTGAATATCACAGTGTATACTGCGGTCAGGGCACGCAGATAATAACCAGAAAACAGCAGAGTTAAAGGGGTATATACAGATGTATACTGTGCTGTGCTGGAGGCACACACAACTTCCAATAACTCCAGCAAATGACAATCGGGCTCAAATAGAGAACAGCTATGTAGGTGTATATAGTGGTATGTACTGGGTACAGAGCACGCAGACAGCACGCACTAACACTACTGACTGCAAGCTCTATTATTAAATCTAGATCACTAGCTATATAGGTGAGGTGAATATAGTGGTGTATACTGCGGTCAGGGCACAGACAGTAACCACTACACAAGAGCAAAATAGTAAATCAGCCAAAAACGATTGGTGTGTAACTGTGTTGAAGGTACACAGAACACCCACTGCTTCAGATGCTAACAAACACTACACAAGGCCGCCTGAAAGGCAGCTTTATATAGTGTGGGGCGTGCACTACACAGTCTGAGCTATGATTGGCCACAGGCAGGATGCCTGTGGCCAACCATTGCTCTTCCCGCTACTGGCGCTGCGATTGGCCAAGCATGCGGGGTCACAGTGCATGCTTGGCCAATCGTGAGACAGCAATGCATTGCGCCATCGCAGTGCATTGTGGGCCACACGAATTTTGCCGCGAACGGCCCAAACGTTCGGAATTCGGCGAACGCACGAACGACCGATGTTCGAGTCGAACATGCGTTCGACTCGAACACGAAGCTCATCCCTAATGTTTAGCACTGATTATATATATATATTTATATGTTTAGCACTGATTACATATATTTACGGGTATACAGGTGAATGTTACTGTTATTTTTATTTTTTTAGTTAGGGTGAGGTTAAGCATTCACCTATTGAGCGCTACGTGTCACATCATTTTTTGGTTTTTGAAAATTATTGCACTGATTTGATTTTTTTTCATTTATAGCGCAAAAAATAAAAACCCTAGAGATGATCAAATACCACCAAAAGAAAGCTCTATTTGTGGGGAAAAAAGGACAAAAAATGTATTTGGGTACACTGTTGCATGACTGAGTAATTGTCATTCAAAGTGTGAGAGCACCGGAAGCTGAAAATTGGTCTGGGCAGGAAGGGTGTTTAAGTGCCCAGTAGGCAAGTGGTTAAAAGATATAATAAAATATTTACAAAAATGTGAGGGGTGTACAGTATATACATACAGTGCCTTGCAAAAGTATTCACCCCCTTGGCTTTTAACCTATTTTTTACATTACAGCCTTTAGTTCAATGTTTTTTTAATCTGAATTATATGTGCTGGATCAGAACACAATAGTCTAAGTTGGTGAAGTAAACTTAGAAAAATATATACATAAAACTATTTTTCAGAAATAAAAAGTGATAATTGGCATGAGCTTATGTATTCACCCCCTTTGTTATGAAGCCCATAAAAAGCTCTGGTGCAACCAATTACCTTCAGAAGTCACATAATTAGTGA
Organism: Lithobates pipiens; assembly: GCF_037356315.1. Lineage (NCBI taxonomy): Eukaryota > Metazoa > Chordata > Amphibia > Anura > Ranidae > Lithobates > Lithobates pipiens. The sequence goes on along the minus strand of NW_027507790.1, from coordinate 52,043,550 downwards.
AATGATGTCCACCTGTGTGCAATCTAAGTGTCACATGATCTGTCATTACATATATACACCTTTTTGAAAGGCCCCAGAGGCTGCAGCACCTAAGCAAGAGGCACCACTAAGAAAACATTGCCATGAAGACCAAGGAGCTCTCCAAACAAGTAAGGGACAATGTTTTTGAGAAGTACAAGTCAGGGTTGGGTTATAAAAAAAATATCCAAATCTTTGATGATCCCTAGGAGCACCATCAAATCTATCATAACCAAACGGAAATCCAAAGAATCTGCTGGCAGGACTTTTTCTGATGCCCTGCCAGCAGCCTAGGGCTTTCACCCTGGAGTGAATGGAGCCGCTTTTTTCAGGGGCTATGCAGACACTATTTTTAGCACTGTAGCGCCTGAAAAACGCCTCCAGTGTGAAAGGGAATCTTAGGGGGTGAATGGTTATGCACATTGACTTTTTATGTTATTTTGTCCTATTTGTGGTTTGCTTCACAATAAAAAAAAAATCTTCAAAGTTGTGGGCATGTTCTGTAAAGGAAATGATGCAAATCCTCAAACAATCCATGTTAATTCCAGGTTGTGGGGCAACAAAACGTGAAAAATGCCAAGGGTGGGTGGGGGGGGGGTATTGTGAATACTTTTGCAAGGCACTGTACATGCATCTCAACACACATAAATAAGCTGGGCAAGAGATTTCTTGTAATATACTTTGGCATAACTAATCAATATGTGGAAGTTAAACTGCATTAGTTGTACTCTTTGGCAGGACAGCAATAGATGTGCATGCACTTTAAAAACATTGTGTTAGTCTGTCTGGCCCCAGAGTTTTCAAAGATCTGTCTTTGATCATATGCTGCAAACATTGTGTCAATCTAGATCTCTCCTATCAGCCTGCAGCTATATGTCAGACTATGACATAGCTCAGCAATCGGTCAGGAGCTGCATTTAAAATGGCAGCAGTCTCATTTCAAGGCTAAAGTGCTGTGTGTGAAAACAAGTGACAAGTTCTGGCAAGACATGTAGATGTAAAGGAAGAAATAATTTACCTAGATGAAATCTTTATTTTCCTGCAGTTACAATTGTCTATGTGAGAAGTTCTGTAAGCTGTATGTTTTAACTTCTTTGGAAACTCACAAAGTGATGTGATTATGTATCGGCCATAACCCTTTGTAGGGCGGCCTTAACTTATTGGGCTTACCGGTTACCTCCGCTTGGCTTGTTCTTCCACGTCTAGGGGTTCCCAGGGTTGATACCCAACAACTTTGGACGCTGACACCAATAAAGTCCTTTTGAAAGGTTTTATTTTGCAGGGGTAACATCCAACAACACAGTTTTGTATAGGAACAGAGGGAAAAGGTGAAGAACTCAGCAACCTTGAACTGCAGATATAACAAATTCTCTAGTACCACCCAGAGAGTAGCCACTCGCAGCTGGGCACTTCACAGCTGAACAAACCTCTAGCCAGAGATTATGGCAGTCAGCACTTTGATTCAGAACTTGTAAAATCTCTGACCTTGAACAAGTTGTAACTGAAAGTGAACAGGAACCTTTTTCCTCAGTACCTGGAATGTTCTCTGTCTCCTTGATAGTACTGGAAAAAGTTGTGGATTCTTCAATGTCCTTCCCAACTCAGTAACCAGGCACTTCTCAGGATGCCAGCTTGTTGGCCCTCCTCTGAAGAGTCCTCCCCCGATCACTTTCACGAGCTGCGGTGCCCCTCCAAGCTGAGAGCACACCTCGAATCCTCCCTCAGTTACTGTGCCTCGGACCAGATGGTTCCGAGACTTGGGAGCAGACGGATCCCTACCCCAGACCAGGCGGGTACCCCACCCATCATCAGAAGTCAAGAGTCCTCCACCCTACCTTACATCACAGTGCAACCCCCCCTTACCTTGTGCTGCTGCTGGGTAAAAGCAGGGGGCAGAGCTGGGAAGCAGAAAGTGCGGTGTCTGGAGAAGAACTAGAGGAGGGCTGGATTCTGCTGAATTCTGAGACCAAGGGAGGTGAAGACAGGGGGTGCTGCGGCTGCACAGAGAGGCACAGGATCTTTAGGCTTCCGTAGAGTTCTGTCGTGCTCTCTGCTGCTGACTTCTGAGACAAGGTGAGGTCAGAGAAAAGGGAGGTGCTGCAGCTGTAGAAGGGGTACCACATGAAATGGCCTGGCGGGCCCAATTCAGTCCACAGGCCTTGTGTTTTACACATGTGAGTTAAAGGATTAAATAGGACCAAAACTGTGGAGGCTATGCAAATAAGCATTAGAGCTGCCACCGCTCTTTCCTCTAGTAATTGGTTGGAGAATTCTTAAGAAGCAGCCAGAGAGGTGCAGGAAGCACAGATCCACCAAGTGAACAATGCAAGAAGTGTCCTTGCACTGCAGCTTTTCTCCAGCAAGCAGAATGTTTAGCAACATGTTATTGACATCACCAGATCTCGTGAAACTTGCAGTTATAGGCAGCAGTACTTTAGATCCCACACTGCTTATAAACAGCCAGGGGGCTGTAGGCACAGGAATGCTTATTTACAGTCGCACGCTAGGAAGTTGCCCCCTTGCTAACATTGCATAGAAGGGGAAAGTTAGGTAGGATATTTCAGAAAATAAAAATATAACTGGCAGTTTTCTAACAATGTAACAAATATAAAGTAGGGTAGGGGTTATCCCAACTTTGCTGCAAAAGTGGAAGTAAAACATTTTTAAAGTGCAGCTCCTCTCCAGCCTCCCTTATACTTACCCGAGCCTGATCTCGATCCAGCGATGTGCACAGGGGGTGGAGTTCCCAATTTGTTTAATTGTGCTGTATTCTGCTACTGTGATTTGGTGAATCCCCTTGTTTAAGGGGACATTAGGCTCAATTCACAAATCTTTAAAACCGATGTCTAGGTATGAATAGTATCAATAGTTACATTGATAAAGCTTTTACAAATGTAAGTATAAATCTCTTTCCTGAGTAAGTTGCAAATCATTGTAGTAGTTGCCGTTACCACAGTTATGGTAGCAGTGTTTTGGGTTCATTGCCCTTCTGCATAGTAATCACAGGGCATCACTTGCTTGGCACTGCCACCATTCACAGAACGTCTTCTATTTTCTTCAATAAATACAAGGCATTCTTTGATTGGATGATGTGGAAGTTGTGATGTCACCACCCTGCCTCTCCACCTGGTCCAGTCAGAGACTGTTTTGTATTGAATAAAAAAAAATACACATTTTTCTGTGAATGGCAAGCTTCTTCAGTGGTAACTATACAGAAGGGCAGTCATTTGGCAGAGGACCCAGTGGTGGTGACTACTACACAGCTGAGGTTGGAAGATTAAGCAGACATACATTCATCCTTTGTTGTTCACCTGTTGCATGGTTAAACACTTGCCACCATTTGTCTGGGTAATACATGCAGGGAATGTTCAGCAAATGTTCTTGGGTTGACCCAAGCTATATACATAGATGCACATGAGCATAATACTATATACCCAGACATGTTTTTGTCCTACAGATGTGGTGCCACCTACCATCAGCTAATGAGCACAGTGGGCATACATCCAACCTCTGCTGAGGAAGTGACTAAGCTGCACATCACCAAGCGTTCAGGACTGGACCCCACAGTCACTGGCTGCTGAGGTTAACTACCATCCCTGAGAAACCTGCCTGCATGAGGAGGAGAGAACCATCAGCACCATTCCGCTACATGTAATCACTTTGCTCTGAGCCATGCGATACATGTCAGGTCCTCTGGAATCAAAGGAATTATTTCTAATTCATCCTGAGAGGCTTCTGCCAGCAGTAAATTACATCTGAACCTCGGTGCACATTTCATACCACACTCAAAGCATTCGTAACATGTCTGAAGTTAAATCAGGTGGAAAGGAGTTGATAAGTTAGACATCTCTGCTGACATCTTCCATTTCTGCAAACATCCAGGAGGTGGAACTGCAAGACCAGGAGATGCTGAGGCCACAGGTAAGCTGTGTAATGTAATCCAGCACCATGCCTGCTCTATGCCTAGGGACAAACCATTACAGGAACTTCTTCCTATATTTAGAGTTCATTCATCATAAAGTGAGAGCATAGAACATGAGTTGTCTCTTTACATTTCATCTGATATAGTATAAAATGCATACCACCACTTTCCCAAAGCCAGTCACTTTGCTGGATTACACTAATAGCTTTAATGTTGAAAACTCATTTTTATGTCTGCATTTATTTACTGTCTTATCTTTCTTTCTTCAGAATGTTCTACCTTTGTGTTTGTTTTTTTTGTGTAAGCGCAGAAATGTATCAGATTTTTATCTCCAGCTGTCAGGATGTTTTACCTGTTTTCATCTTGGTTTGCAGCTCTGAAATGGTTGATCTTTCTTTTCATTGACCAGGAATGCATTTAATAACGTGTCTTTGTTGCTAGATGCTAGGAAATCATGTTTACTATATATAATATACTTGCAATACACTGGTGAATTTCTTTTGCGATAGCATGGTCTGTCGGTTGATAAAGTTTAAACATTCTAAAGAAATGTACCTTTGGCACCCGATAAACTGATTCACTGTAACAGCATAGGGGGCTCTGGCCCACCAATTCCCTGACACACACACTGCTGGCTAATTTCCTATAGCAAGTAAAATGGAGTCAGGTGGAAAATTCAGCCAAACAGCAGCTGCAACCACTGTTCGGGTATTCTGAAAGCTGCAGGTGCTGGCTGTCAGAGTACAATAGCCACAATGGGGGACACGTCCATCCTCACTATGTAGTCAGCATGGAGGAATCTTTTCAGCCCACCGGCTTAAAAAAAATCTGTGTATGTCCTGCTTTACACCATTGTAAACAGATTTAGCCATGAATGGTGATGTAACAAATAATCCACTGTATTTATGAGTTGAATAAGTCACTAGAGAATTTTCTCTAGTGACAAAAATACAGTATATTTACAGTATATTTTCAGTTAATATTGCAGTTCTACCCTAACCATTTCAATACAGGGCACTTTCACCCCCATTCCTGCCCAAGCAAATTTTCAGCTTTCAGCGCTGTCACACTTTGAATGAAAATTGCGCGGTCATGCAACACTGTACCCATATGAAATTTTTATCATTTTTTCACACAAATAGAGCCTTCTTTTGGTGGTATTTAATCACCGCTGTTTTTTTGTTTTTTGTTTTCTAAACAAATGAAAATATGTTTTTTTCTTTGTATCTGTTATACAATTGTGTAAATGAGTCATTTTTATTCATCACTGATGTGCACAGAGGAGGTTGCGCTAATGGGCACAGAGGAGGTTGCGCTGATGGGCACAGAGGAGGTTGCGCTGATGGGCACAGAGGAGGCTGCACTGATGGGCACTGATGAGCTGTACTGATGGGTTGCGCTGTTATGCTTCAATGATGGCCACTGATAGGCTGCACTGATGGGGACTGATTGACACTGTTAGGGCTACACTGGTGATCAGTGCCCTGATTATCTGTGTAAATGTCCCCTGTCACACTTGCCGGTTACTGGTTCTTCTTTCCTCATGCTGTGGATAGCACATAGGGAAAGGAATGCCTATAATCACTAAGTTTGTTTACAAGTGATCGGCTGTGATTGGACACATGATAAACGGCCAATGTGATTGGCCCTTTACCTCGATCTATGATTAACTGTGCCCGAAGGACACAGTGATCAGAGTGCGCCGGGTGCGTGCCCCAGGGGGCGCATGGGAGACCTGTTCTGTGAGGACGTATATGGACGCCCTCCCAGAACAACAGAGCCGTGCTGTAGCTGTCTTTCCACTATGGTGCGGTAAGCGATTAAATTAGATGTAAACTCTAATTGGTGAACATTTATATAGTTAGCTAAAGCACAATTTTCGTTTTTGAAAAAAAATACTTTTTTCATGCTTTTATGCATCCCAGTGCTGTTGGTCTCTATCATCCTCTTTTAGACACTTCTTTGCTCCAATATCACCTGTAAAGCATTACATTGGATTGGCTTACTGAAGGTGACAAAAGTAACAGTTGTCACTACATAACAGGAAGTGCCTAAACACGTATCTTCATGGCAAGATCACCTGATAACTATTTTGTCCTACTATTAACTTCAACAAGAATCTTATGAGATTATATATGCATTTAACCTGCCCCAGTCCCAAAAGAATTGGGCTCAATGAAACAAAAAAGCCGCCTCCAGGTGAGCGAGAGGTAATAACTAAGCACTAACATTTGCGTGAAACACATCTACCTCTTTGTCCCCTGCTCCATCTGTCAACCACTTGTTACATGAGGCCTCAATAAAAAGGATTATTGGAAGTGCAGCCATCCGGAATCATTTCTTTATATCCAAGACGGTGTGTAAAAATGTACATAAATAGAAATTGCAAAAATATTTGATTCACAATAGAAAACACACCAAATGTTTAAAATGAGGAAATGTACCATTTTAGGAAAAAAGTTAAGTAATTTTGAAATTGATGGCAGCAATACTTCTCAAAAAAGTTGGGACAGAGCCATGTTTGCCATGGTCTAGCATCCACTCTTCTTTTTAACAACACTCTTTAAATGTCTGGGAACTAAGGAGACCAGTTGCAGGAGTTTTGGGAGAGGAATGTTGCCCTATTCCCACTGATATAGGAGTTTAACTGCTTAGCAGTCCCGGGTCCTTTTTCTGGGTCATATTTTCCTTTTCATGCTGCGCCAAATATTTTCAGTTGGTGAAAGGTCTTGTTGCGGTCTGGAGTCAGGCTCAGAGACCAGTATCTATAGCAGTGGCGCAGCACCCACTGACAGGCGGGACAGGTATACTAGCAGGTCACCCTAGCTGTTGACACAGGTTCACCTGAGGTGCGGGATCTAAGTACTAACAGGTATTCACCAGAGCTCCTGATGGTGGAGATGGGTTTTGCTGCATGTTAGTACCAGGTTGTGGTCCTCAGGATTGCCCACCAGGCGGTAAGCAAACCAGGAGTTCAGTAGCAGATATAGCAGGTAGGGATCAAGCAGAAGCATAGTCAGGAAACAAGCCACAGGTCAGTAATGAATGGTTGCAGGTTGGGATTAAGCAGAATCATAGCTAAGGAACAAGCCAAAGGTTGGTAATGAATGGTAGTGAAAATATAGACGGCAGCAGGAGAGACAAAAGCGAGATATTGGCTGAAAAGAGCAGTGATCTGGCAAACGGGAAGTGCAGAGACATGACTTAAATCAAGATGTTCATGAAAAAAGATCATTCAAGTTATTGTTCAGGGAACTGTCCAGCATGCCAGGTAGCTCAGCAAGCAGAGTCATTGCCAGACACCACAGAGGTCCCAGGTTCAAGTCCATGCCCTGACAGGTCTGGACTTCAGGCAGGTCAGTTAAGCACCCGGACTCTTCTACAAAGGCATGCTGTTGTCATAGATACCCTATGTGGTTTAGTGTTATACTGCTGAAATACGCAAGGCCTTCCCTGAAAAAGAGATTGTCTGGATGGGAGCATATGCAGCTTTAAAACCTCGATATACTGTATCTTTCAGCATTGATGGTGCCTTTACAGATGTGCAAGCTGCACCAAATATTTTCAGTTGGTGAAAGGTCTTGTTGCGGTCTGGAGTCAGGCTCAGAGACCAGTATCTATAGCAGTGGTGCAGCACCCACTGACAGGCGGGACCGGTATACTAGCAGGTCACCCTAGCTGATGACACAGGTTCACCTGAGGTGCTATACTATACTAAACTAATATATACTATACTAATGCTATATTGCAATACTATCAGAGATGCAGGCTTTTAAACTGAGCGCTGACAAGCCAGAAAGTTTCTTTCTCTTTAGGAAGAGGCGCCCATGGTTGCCAAAAAGAATGTTACATTTCAAGTCATCTGACCACAGAACAATTTTCCACTTTCCAACAGACCATTTAAATGAGCTTTGGTCCAAAGAAGACAGTGGCATTTCTGGATCATGTTCAGATATGGCTTCTTCTTTGCATGCTAGAGCTTTAATTTGCATTTTTGGATGGCACTGTGTTCACAGACAGTGATTTAGAAAGTATTCCTGAGCCCATGCAGTGTTGTCCATTACATAATCATGCGTGTTTTTAATGCAGTGCTGTCTGAGGGCGTGAAGATGATGCACACTCAATATTTTGTTTCGCCTTGCCCCTTGTGCACACAGACATTTCTCCAGATTTTTGGAATCTTTTGATATTATATACTGTAGATTGTGATATATTTAGTCTTTGCAATTTTACATTGAGCAACATCATTCTGACATTGTTTTACAATTTTTAGACTAAGCTTTTTACAGATTAGTGAACCTCTGCCCATCTTTTTTATTTATTTTTCCCCAAAAGAAGGTTTGGCATAAATGCAAAATGCAGCAGCAGTGCGCCACACTACACAGCATATACCATGATGTCCAGCAAATGAACAATAATTTGGCTCAGTTAACACACGGGTAAGAAATATGAAGGCACATATGTTTAGAAAATCAATTCAGTAAATTTCAAGGGTTGGAAGACCCCAGTCAAGTAAAGTCACCAAATTAACTGTCTGGTATAACCAAGGGGGTGACAAATGTAAAAAAAATAAAATAAAATGGGCGAGGGAATTGGGGATCTATAACATATGCTATCAATATATATCTTCAATTAAGCAGGCAAGGCCCAGCAAGTAAGATGCATTAAAGGAGGGCCCTTATCTCAACTGTGAATACCAAAGGGAAGTAGAAATCAGTATCTTGTATGGTCAGGCCTTGGGAGTCACCCCAACTTTTCCTAATCTTATCAAATTTTTGTGGGCATCTGCGGCTACCATAGGTACTTTTGTATATAAGGCGTACATCATTAACTACAGTCTTCCATCCGGCCAATTTCCGTTTTTAAAGAGGAAGTAAACTTCCTCAACTGACTTTTACCTATAGATAGTGTACATATTTCCTAAACAGGCACCATTTAGGCGATATTTACATTACATGCAGCCAGTGTCATGACTGGCGCATGCGCTCTAAAGGAACGGCCACCCGTGCCGTTCCTTGCTGTGAATGGTGGCTCCCACGCGTGTTCTTGATGTCATCTTGGCTATGGCCAGTCACAAAGACGGAGCCTGCAAACCCAGAAGCAAGATGGGTGAAGATGGGAGCGGCTGCAGCGCTGACATCACGGTGCTGGAACAACTTTGTTTCAAGGTAAGTTTTACGTAATGTGCTAGTATGTGATGCATACTAGCACGCTATGAATTTACCTTTCAGGGAAAAAAAAAATCCAGTGCTTTAATAGAATCCCTTTTCTGGCATAAAAGGCAGTGTAAAAAATAAACAGCTTAGTATAGTGGGAAGTGTCAATATTAATAGTAATGCCCAGAAGAAAGATAGGATCAGCAGGCATGGTAAGATGTCCCAAGGAAATCATAACGCCAATAACCTCTCACCAATAAGCTTGCTCCTTGGGACACGGCCAAAGAACATGGAGGAAGGTACCTAGATTTGTGTTACATTTGGAACACATAATGGCTGATTTATTAAAACTGAAGAGTGCACAATCTGGTGCAGTTGTGCAGGGTAGCCAATCGGCTTCTAATTTCAGCTAGTTCAATTAAGCTTTGACAATAAAACTTGGAAGCTAATTGGTTTCTATGCAGAACACCAGATTTTGCACACCCCAGTTTTAGTAATTTAACCCAATAAGGTGCAGTCATGGGTAGATAACTTGGCATATATTATCCCTGAAACAAAAACTTAAGCTAAGTAAATCTATCCTTTGCTGCAACTGGAAGTGTCAGGCAATGTTGTAAATGCACGTCCCATCCCTTTCATGAAAGTGTGATTGGAGTAGGAAATTGGACTCATGCTGTGTGTCGAAGCTGAAGGAATTGAAAAAACAGCTGAGTGGGCAACTCAAATCTAAATTTAAGAGTGTCAAAGGACACCAACATGCCCCTAGACATCATGTGCTGTAGTGTTTTTATACCATATCTGACCTATAATTGAGGCTCGGGAAAGCCCTGCAAGTGAGCAAGAGTTGGATTGCCCCACAGTGGAGTGTGAGACAAGAACCAGTTATTCTGAAAAAACTGTGCTCCAGCCTACCTCCAGACCGCAAGTGTAGTCTGCATAGGCACAGTAACTGCTCGACTGGAGTCCCTGAAAGACCAAATTGCTGAGCTTTGAATAGGAGCCCAGCAACATTGACTCCAATGTAACAGCTGCATTGTCTTGTGACTGAGCAAACTACCACCTCATTGTCACTAGGTTTGCTGCTCAATACGGAAAATTAGGAAGAGCCAGTCTGCCCTCACTAAGGCTACCTTTACGTGGGGGGGGGGGCGTTAGCGGTAAAACGCTTCTAGTTTTAGCGACGCTTTACCGCCATTATAGTAGCGCTTTTCGGCCACTAGCAGGGCACTTTTAATAAAAGATTAAAAGCGCTGCTGCCGAAGCCACTCCGGTCTGGACACATGATTGGATCTCAGTGTCAGCTTCAATGTAGAGGAGGGGCAGCCGACAACAGCTGCCTCATAGAAAGCCTATGGGTGACATCATCGCCCAGGCTCTGCAGCCCTTGTCGCTGCCTCTCCTCTACACTGAAGCTGGTGCTGAGACCCGATCATGTGATCGGACTGGAGTGACTTTAGAACAGAAAAGTATAGGCATCTTTTCTTTTACAGGATAGATAGAATAGTCTAAGAAACAGAGTGGTAGTAGGTTTAGGCTTAGTTAGAATTTGACTGGCCTTTTACTATAAAATAGTAAATTTTTTCAGTTTAAACATTTGATATGTTTTCTATTTTCTATTGTGAATAAAATGTGTTTATGAGATTTGCAAATCATCGCATTGTTTTTATGTAGATTTTACACAGTGTCCCAAATTTATCGGAATTGGGTTTTGTATTCTATGCATGTTCTATATCTGTAAAATCCTCCCTTTCAAAAGCCCTGAGACTGCTGCTGGGCACAACCATGTTGGTTGTGATGTCAGCAGCCCCAGCAGACTCAGAGTCAATAGGTGCATGATAACCTCATACTGTATGCATTGCACATTTTTGGGTGAAAAATGTACTATTCAGGTGCTGTTGGAATCTGCACGACAGCAAATAAAATTGTGTTTACTCTTAAAGGCCAACTCTGCTAAAAATGTATATTTGTTTAGCCTGGTTATGGACAAGTTGAATTGCGTACTGCCAAAACTGGAATTTCCAGTTCTGCCCCGTTTCTATGGTCAGTAGAAAGTTTATTGATGATGGCATGTGCTGCTAAAGATTTTTCATGATGAAGAATAAACAAGTGAAGTATCCATCTATAAGCCAGTAAATCTTGTTATGGCGATGTCGATGGGAAGGAGGAGGAGACATGAAATATAGTAGAGAAGTCTTTCCACTCACACAATCAGGTTTATATCAGCTGGGGGTCTCTTCAGTGATTTGCTTCTGGTAGTAGAACAGCTGAGAATGGAGATTGAAAGCCCACTGGCTTTCGGTCCTCACAGACCATGAGTCCATAGAAAGAGAGATAAAATACTTCCTGGACAGACCTAGAAACACACCCTTACTTAACACATTCTGGGATGAATTTAAAGCACAGGCCCGTTGGATTCTGTCCACTAGAATAAATAGACTTAAACAGTCATCAAACTCGATACTACAATTAACTTCCGATAAGCTGCAAAACAGCATATAATTCCAACCCCACCCCTGAAAACCTAGACAAGGTGAAACTACAGTCCCGCATGATAACACAATTATGCACTGAAAAGGCAAAACAAAGTATTTTTTTTTTGCAAGCATACAATATATGAGCAGGGGGAGAGGGCGGGAAGGTTATTGGCTTATTTGGCTCACATAGACGATATGCCCCCAGTGGTGGTCTCCCTAAAAGACTCTGAGGGAAATAGCATCACAGACCCTTCTCAAGTAGCATCTCAGTTCCTACAATTCTATAAAAACCTGTATAAATCTCATAGTACACATACACAAAGGGAACTACAAACGTACTTAAATTCAATCCAATTCCCCAGGCTAAACCCTGACCAAGTGAAACTACTAGATGCACCCATCCCCACACAAGATATTACTGACACGTCTGCACAACTGGCTAAGTCTAAAGCTCCTGGACTAGATGGACTGCCTCTGGAATTTTATGCGACATACTCTGAAACACTCATACCTAAGCTCAAGGCTCTATATCAATCCATATTTGACACAAACTCGCTCCCACTATCCATACAGGAGGCCCAAATAATCATACTCCCCAAGCCGGGCAAGGACCCCCACTACCTTGAGTCATACAGGCTAATCTCCTTCCTACAGGCTAATATTAAAATACTAGCTAAAATACTGGCCAACCGACTGAACACAGTTATACTTACGCTGATACATCCTGACCAAACAGGCTTTATGCCAGGGAAAAATACTGCCAAGAACATCAGGAGATTATACATGAATATACAGGCCCATCATGACAATTCTGGTACCAGGGTGGTGGTAGCATTAGACACAGCCAAAGCCTTTGACTCCGTTAAATGGCCATACTTGTGGGAGTGCTTTCATAACTATGGCTTTGGTCCAAAATTTGTGAAATGGGTTAAGCTTCTCTATCAGACACCCAGAGCAAGGGTGTTTGGTAATGGCTGGCTATCAGAGCAGTTCCAACTTGAAAGGGGTACAAGACAGGGATGTCCCCTGTCTCCCCTACTATATGCCCTGGCCGAAGAGCCACTGGCAATCGCCATTAGAGCAGACCATAATATTAATGGACTGAGGAGGGGACACATGGTAGACAAAATAGGGTTGTATGCTAATAACACTATTTTGTGCTTATCGGATCAGGGCTCCTTCACTGCAGGCCGCGCTGGAAATAATTGAGAAAATTGGTGGATATTCAGGATTGCGTATCAATTGGGACAAATCCCAAATCCTCCCGTTGGACATCTTTCCACCTCCTAAAACAAACCCAACTTTACCATTATCTAGAGTATCCAAAATTAAATACCTGGGTGTAGAGGTCACTAGGACTTTGGCAGACTATACATCTCTGAATGTCACACCTTTATTCAAGATGATAAAGTCCAAAACCCAGACATGGTCCAGGCTACCACTAGGAGTGATGAGACATGTCAACATAATAAAAATGATCTTGTTACCCAAAATAATTTATATGGTATGGCATGCTCTTCTATATATCCCACTTTAAACAAATGGAAGCCATTCTAAACTCATTTGTATGTGGGAGTGGCAGGCACAAATTGGCCTGGCATGTTCGAAAGAACCCTACGGTTATGGGGGGGGGGGGGTATCCCTCCCTGATCTGTAAGATTACTACTTGTACAGCTCAACTCTCCTATTTATACCACTTCGACAAAGTGGAAATGCAAAGAGCCTTAGTATGTAATAAACCGGGTCACCCAGCATTCATCCCACTCCAAGCCATCCTCTAAGGGAAACAAAAATAAAAACCCAAGATATAATATGGTAATGCTACTTCATCATTGGAGACTATGGAAAATCACGCTAAAAAAGCAAAACTCTGGGAAAATTCACACCCATACCCCATTATGGTTTAACAAACACCTACCTGAGCTAAAATCCATTACAGACTCGACAGTATGGGCTACCCATGGCATAATATATCTCCATCAAGTGTTATCTAATTCCAGACTCAAGCAGTTTCAAACACTCAAGGAAGAATATACACTCCCTAAACAGATGGCTTTCAAGTATTTACAACTCCGCCATGCCATAAAAACACAATTACCAAGTCTGGAGGTAGTGTCAGACTCTCCTTCAGCTGTAAGTATAATAATGGGAGAAGAACACTCTAAACTCATCTCAAGCCTGTATCTAATCCTCAGAAATCGTAGGTCAATAGCTGTTGCACAGAAGGCGAACGTGGAATGGGAACAAGACACAGGCCCCATAGGGGAGGAAGACTGGGATGAAATAATGTAAGGAATTAGGATGACGTCCCCCAAGTTATCTGACAGACTGACACAGCTATACATTCTACACAAAGCTTATCTAACACCTTTGAAAAAAAGCAACATTTCTTTGTACATACGACTCAACATGCCATTTATTCCACGCAGCACCAGGTATGTTCTTCCCTCTCATATGGAGTTGCCCAATTATTCAGACATATTGGACACAGATCGTCCGATTCTTACATGACAATATGGGATCCCCAGTAGTATTAGACCCCAAACTATGCCTTCTGGGACTTCTACCAGACATACAAATTGACAAATACCAAACCACATTTTAAATGAAACTCTGTTTATGGCACGTAGGGTAATGGCCAAGGTGTGGATGCAGGCTTCAACCCCCCCTCCCCCCCCTCCATACTTCAATGGAAGAAGAACATTAATGATGCTATACCATTTAAAAAACTAGTCTATGCACATAGAGGTTGTGCTCGTAAGCACTCAAAAGTGTGGGATAGGTGCCTGGAGGATGGGGAAACTTGTACCTGAAAATCTCCCAAACCCCACAGACAGGCCTGCCTAGATAAAAAAAAAATAGTAAGAGCATGTCTTATGTCGGTATTAAGCATGGAACTCCTCATTTGGGAACATATTGGTAACTGAGCCACAGGAAGTCTCTTATGCAATTGCTGTATATACTTTTGCAAACATGTGCCTTATAATGTTTGTACAATGCAACTCGCACAAATTGTTTGGTGTAATGTATTATTTATCATTTTATCCAAGTGATTGCTTTGTTAAATGAATCTTATCCAAATAAAGTTGGCTTTTTCCAATAATAAAAAAAAAAGAACAGCTGAGAATGGGTGGTTACATGTAACCCTTCTGTTGTCACATGTAAAAGTATCACAAGAGCATAATTTGTAAGCAGGCAACCACCTTAAGGCCTCCGCTTAATGGAATCCTCTTGCTCCGCTGATCCCCGCTGAGCAGCCGGATGAAAGGTCCATGTCCGTTCTGCTGTGCAGAGTGGAAATACGGACACAATCCCGCTCTCCTCCATGGGAAAATCAGATGGAAACAGGCCACCTGTCCACTTCCATCAGAGCAGGATCCAATCAGATGGCAGCAGGTGTTGGTGGACATGTGTCTGCCGACATCCGTTGCTCCATAGAGGACAATGCAGTGTCCGGTCAGGGCCGCCTGAAAAACTGACAGGTGGACCTGATTGGACAGCCCGTGTAAAAGGGCCCTGAGGGCCAGTTGACACCATAGAGACACAGTCCAGGTGTGTTCTGCATGCATTTCTTCATGTGTGTTTGATTCATTTTTTGATGCGTTTTCGGTGTGTTTTTTGTTGCCTTCCAGTGCATTTTTTACCCACCTTAAATAACGTGCATTCTGGTGCATTCTGGTGCATTTTTGGTGCATTCCAGTGCATTTTTGATGCGTTTTTTCCACTTTCCATTACAGTTCAACTGGAAGACACTAGAACTGACCACACTGGTGTGAACTGTACCATTTGAAACCATATAACCTACTATCCATGTGTTTCTTCTGCGGAAACAAAACACACTAGAGTACATATGGTGTGAACCAGCCCTTAAGTGGAAATTAAGTCCCCTTTTTAACTTGTACCTACAGGTAAGCCTGTAATTAGGATTTTCCTGTAGATACTGTGAATATTTCCTAAACTTGAACTGTTTAGTAGATATTCACACAGGATGCAGCCAGCGACTGGTGCTTGCACTCTGAAGGAACGGCATCCCCATGCCATACCTTCAAAGCTTTGTGCCCGGGCTTCCATGTGCAAGCACGGGAGTGACATCATCTCATCCCCGGCCATTCATACAGCCGGGGTCCATCTTCACTGCAGAGTCGAGAGTGGGAAGCAACACAGTACTGGATGGAGGGCGGGAGCCAAGACTGCCCCAGTTAACCTTTCAAGTTAACCAGCAGATAATTGGTTGCTAGGATGGCAGTGGTTCCTAGCAACCAATTACCAGTTTGTTAATATGAAAAGTTAGCTCTGGCAGCTCCCGTCCTCCTTCCAGTACTGTGCTGCCTCCCACTCACACTTTTCCACTCTGCTGAACACCCACTGTAAGGTAGGAAAGTGCTATCTACACACTGTGGTGTGTTTTTGAAGGGGGCAAGGGACACTACTGGGGGGGGGGGAAGAAAAATGCTATGGGATTAAAAGACACTTTGGGGGGGCACAGTGTACTACTGTGGGGCAAGCAAAAGATACAACAGTGGGGGGGGAGTAATGTGAAGTGGGCAAAGGACACTGCTAAGGAAGGGAGGGG
Organism: Lithobates pipiens; assembly: GCF_037356315.1. NCBI lineage: Eukaryota > Metazoa > Chordata > Amphibia > Anura > Ranidae > Lithobates > Lithobates pipiens. The sequence goes on along the minus strand of NW_027507790.1, from coordinate 52,027,407 downwards.
GCAAGGACACTACAGTGGGGGGGGGGCTTATGTGTTGTGAAACCATAGAGGACACTACAGTGGGGGGGGGGGGGGTGATGTGATGGGGCAAAAAATACTACTGTGAGGGGGAGTGATGGGATGGGGGCAGAGGACACACGAAACTACATGCCGTCTTTTTATTGGAGGCTTGATAGTGTTTGGGGTTCTTTTCTTCCATGTTGTCCAGGTAGATCTCAACCTCTGAAAGGTTGCTTACCCTGGTTTAAATGGAAATGGCCAGTTGATGAAAAATATGACCTGTGTGATTAAATTATTTCCAGGCACATGATGAACTATTCTGAGTCTGAAGTCATAAATAAGCACACATCACTGATTGGTCTCACTTATGATATAGTGTCAGTGTATGTCTGTTCTTGCTTTGGTACAAATGAGATAATTTCTGGCTCAAACAGGTAACTTATGTCACCCATGTGGCAACACCCCTGTGCTTACAGCTTAGGGTTATGTGACTGATTCCTACTTTGTGATGTGTTCATTGAATCAATATAGCATAAGCAATAGCAGCTTAACCACTTTCAGACCGGACCATTTTGCTGGTCAATGACCAGAGGTCTTTTTACAATTTGGCACTGCGCTGCTTTAACTGGTAATTGCGCGGTCATGCAATGTTGTACCCAAACAAAATTTGCGTCCTTTTCTTCCCACAAATAGAGCTTTCTTTTGATGGTATTTGATTGCCTCTGCGATTTTTATTTTTTGCGATATAAACGTAAAAAGACCGCAAATTTTGAAAAAAAATGATATTTTCTACTTTTTGTTATTAGAAAAATCCAATAAACTCAATTTTAGTCATACATTTAGGCCAAAATGTATTCAGCCACATGTCTTTGGTAAAAAAAAAGTCAATAATTGTATATTTATTGGTTTGCGCAAAAGTTGTCACATCTACAAACTAAGGTACGTTTTCTGGAATTTACGCAGCTTTTAGTTTACGACTGCCTATCTCATTTCTTGAGGTGCTAAAACCCCCCCAAATGACCCCATTTTGGAAAGTAGACCCCCTAAGGAAATTGATAAGTGGCATGTTGAGCCCATTGAATATTTTATTTTTTTGCCTCAAGCGATTGAATAATGACAAAAAAAAAAATTATTTTTTTTTTTACACAAAGTTGTCACTAAATTATATATTGCTCACACATGCTATGGGTATATGTGAAATGACACCCCAAAATAAATTCTGCTGCTTCTCCTGAGTACGGGGATACCACATATGTGGGACTTTTTGGGAGCCTAGCCGCGTACGGGGCCCCGAAATCCAAGCACCGCCTTCAGGCTTTCTAAGGGCGTAAATTTTTGAGTTCACTTCTCACTACCTATTACAGTTTTGAAGGCCATAAAATGCCAAGATGGCACAAAACCCCCACAAAATGACCCCATTTTAGAAAGTAGACACCCCAAGCTATTTGCTGAGAGGCATGTTGAGTCCATGGAATATTTTATATTTTGCCACAAGTTGCGGGAAAATTACAAACTTTTTTTTTTTTTTTCACAAAGTTGTCACTAAATGATATATTGCTCACGCATGCCATGGGCATATGTGAAATGACACCCCAAAATAAATTCTGCTGCTTCTCCTGAGTACGGGGATACCACATATGTGGGACTTTTTGGGAGCCTAGCCGCGTACGGGGCCCCGAAAACCAAGCACCGCCTTCAGGCTTTCTAAGGGCGTTACAGTTTTGAAGGCCATAAAATGCCAAGATGGCACAAACCCCCCCCCCCCAAATGACCCCATTTTGGAAAGTAGACACCCCTAAATTTAGGGGTACACTAGTGAGACTAGGTAATAAATGGCGGGTGCCCTGAAACTATAAAAAAATAACTAACCAACCAGCGTCACCTGTAACAGTTATATGGTGATCACTGGTGAAAGGGTTAACTAGGGGGCAATCAGGGGGCTTTATGCGGTAGTATATGGGGGTCCCTGGCGCTATAAAAAGCTGCGGCGAACCTAAATACCTACCTGCCTAACTAGCGTCACCTGTGACACTAATACAGCGATCAGAAAAATGATCGCTTATTAGGCTGGGTTCACACTGGAGCGATGCGGGAACGCCACGAATCCGCGGCGGGTTCCCGCATCGCATGCCTCCCGGCGGCAGTTCACACTGCCCTATGCGAACTGCTGGGAGTGTCAGTGAAATGTTAATGACACCCCCAGATCAGTTCGCATATCGCAGTGCGATCTGCAAACTCGGATCGCATGGTGTGAACACCCATGCGATCCGATTCTGCTGCGGGCCAAAAAAAGGGTCCCGTGCGAATTTGCGGCGGGTGCGATGCGAATTCAGCCATACTATCTGTATGGCTGAACTCGAATCGCACAGAGATCGGATGTGATTTGCACTGCAGTGCGGTGCGAATCACATTCGTTCTCATAAACCGCTGCAATGTGAACCCAGCCTTAGTGACACTGGCGACGGGGGGTGATCACGGGGTTAAACCTTTATTGGGGGGGTTAGGGGGGTACATTAGAACTAAAGGGGGCTAACTCTAACTGCCCTAACAGTTATTACAGTCACAAATGACACCAATGCAAAAAAAAAATGACATTGGTGTCACTGTGACTGGGGGGCAGGGGTAATTGGGGGGGGTGATCGGGGGGGTGTGAGTGTGCCTGGCATGTTCTACTGTGTAGTGACGTGTTGGTGCAACTCACCGATCCTCTCTCCTCGGTGTCGGAACGAAAAATACCGACACGGAGGAGAGAATACATCACTTCCTCTCCTGTGTTTACATTACAGGAGAGGAAGTGATGTCACGAAGGATTTCTATTCGTCGGGAGCGATCGCGAGGGGGTGGCCATGAATGAATGGCCGCCCCCTCGTCCGGGATCGCTCCCGAACGAATACCGACCGCCGCAGGCACCGGGCGGGGGCCCGATCGGGCCCCCGACCCGCGGGAAGGCAGGGACGTACATGTACGCCCTTATGCCTGCCCGTGCCATTCTGTCGACGTACATCGTCGTGCGGCGGTCGGGAAGTGGTTAAAGGAAATTGGTGGGTTGGGTAGGGGGAGTTTTAAACTGACATCAGGGCAGGTTAATTGACAGCATTACCATCTGCCCCCTTCAGCACTACTTTAAGCATCTTAAGTAAGTTTCCTTCCTTCTTAGTTGTTGAGAACATGCTCACCCCCCTATCCCCATCCCATCACAAGGTTTAGGGGCCTGAATATTGTAATGTGAGCAGTGAGAGGTGTTCATGTGATAATGCAGATGGCAGCCATGTAAAATCGTTATTTGCATATTACCTGTGTGCAGGTGTCAGTTTAGAACCTCCACGTTCATAGGTTTGCTGAAAAGTAAAGTCATCATACTATTCTAACAAAAAACATAAAAAAAAAAATAAGACAGAAAACATCCCCCAAGACCCTTCAGGATATCTACAACCACTGGTTTATAGCAGAAGTTCTGCCTAAATATGAAGCCATTTATCATTTGCTTTGAGTTTATTAGCATCCATCTCCATAAGACAAGGAATCTTTTGCTCCTATGACATTGTGAAGTCAATGTATATAACAACATATAAGGCTAAATATATTTCTTAAAGTGATGCAAAAGTCATGATATATTTTTATATATTTATAATAAAAAAAGAGGTTTTACTTACCTGCTCTGTGCAACAGTATTTCACAAAAGGCACCCTCTTTTGCTCTTCTGGAAGTCCCCCGATGGTGCTATCAGCTTTTCCCTGTTCCAGGTGCCTCCTCAGCAAGCCGCAGGCTAAGAAGGCACCCTTGCTTGCATGCTGCCTTGCTGGGCTTTGTGCTCCCATAGTCACACAGGGGTTGATTTACTAAAACTGGACTGTGCAAAATCTGATGCAGCTCTGCATAGAAATCGATCCGCTTCCAGGTTTTATTGTCAAAGCTTAATTGAACAAGCTGAAGTTATAAGCCGATTGGCTACCATGCAGAGCTACACCAGATTTTTGCACTCTCCAGGTTTGGTAAATCTCCCCCACAGTGCCAGTAAGTCATGCCCTTGGTTCCCCCCTCATGGGAGTTTGACAGCAGCAGGAGCTTGAGGCTCTGTTCACACCATGGCATGGCTTTTGGGGGACAGGCATTCTGCAATTCTGTTTGCGTGATTTTACCGTGATTCGTCAGGGGTGACAATCATGGCAAAATTGCGCCTCAATTTGGGTGCCATTGAAAGTAACGTGGATCGCAAAAACACCCTGCGTTTTGCGGCAATTCTGAATCACGGGCAGAATCACAGTGATTCTGCCCGCGATCTGGAAAACACCATGGTGTGAACAGAGCCTTATGCCTCAGCTGTCCTCAGTTTCTCCTGTGAAAGAAGGAAGTGAGGGGAGCAGTGATGGGAGCCAGATAACTGTTTAGGGACGGGGAGTAGGATAAATAGTGGGGTGTTTTTTTTTACCTTAACCACTTGCCAACCGGTGCACGCCAATGTACGTTGGCAGAATGCCACGGACAGGCAAATGGGCGTACAGGTAAGTCCCTTTAAATTTTCCACGTGCCATCATGTGCAAGCCGCCAGCGGCGCACCGGTCGGGATCTCCGTGAGTCCGAACGCAGGTCCCACGGACTCGATTGATACCTGCGATCGTCTCACGGGGAGGAAGAACGGGGAGATTCTGATGTAAACAAGCATCTCCCTGTTCTGCCTAGTGACAGTGTCACTGATCTCTGCTCCCTGTGATCGGAGCAGAGATCAGTGATGTGTCACACACAGTCACACCCCCCACAGTTAGAAACACTCCCCAGGGCTCACTTAACCCCTACACTGCCACCTAGTGGTTAACCCCTTCACTGCCAGTGTAATTTACATAGGAATCAGGGCATTTGTATAGCACGGATTGCTGTATAAATGATAATGGTCCCAAAAATTTGTCAAAAATGTCCGATGTGTTCGCCATAATATCGCAGTCATGATAAAAATCACTGATTGCTGCCATTACTAGTAAAAAAAAAAAAAAATTTATAAAAATGCCATAAAACTATCCCCTTTATTTTTAAACACTATAACTTTTGCGCAAACCAATCAATAAACGCTCATTGCAATTTTTCTTTACCAAGAATATGTAGAAGAATACATATCGGCCTAAACTGAGGAAAATTTTTTTTTTTTAGATATATTTTTGGGGGATATTTATTATAGCAAAATGTAAAAAATAATGAGTTTTTTTTCTAAATTTACGCTTTTTTTTGTTTATAGTGCAAAAAATAAAAACCGCAGGGGTGATCTAATGTCACCAAAAGAAAGCTCTATTTGTGGGAAAAAAACGGATGTCAATTTTGTTTGGGAGCCATGTCGCACGACCGCGCAATTGTCAGTTAAAGTGACGCAGTGGTGAATCGTAAAATGTGCTCTGGTCTTTGGCCTGCAAAATGGTCTGGGGCTTAAGTGGTTAATGAAGAGAATGCATTATGGTAAAAAAATATTTAGACTCTAGGGCCACTCTAAGTTTATTTCTTAGGGGCAATCCACCCAAAAGTGATATTTTATATATAAGTGGAAATTATTGGGATAAATTACTTGTTGAGCTCTGGTCCTCTCTCCATACAGTCTCACAGTACTTACCCTGATGATGTTTTTTTTTCTCAACAGTTTTAGTTACATTACTTACCTGTAATGAAATATGTCCCATGATGTGCAGTCTGTGAATGGAGGAGGAAATCCTGTGACTGATCATACTCTTCCCCATCCACAGATTGTTTTACAGGCAGTGTAATAAGTGAAAGACCTTTTTCCAGTGGAAGAGAGGACAGAAGGCGTGTGTCCCCATCTAATCATTATTATGCTGGCCATAGGTGAATCAAAATTCTGATAATTCAGCAGGGACCAGCTAAATTTCGATACATGTATGGCTGCTCCCACTCAACAGAAGTCAATCTAACAATTGACTGCTGTTGAATGAGCTTGTTGGAAAATGTCTTCCTGATCGACCAGTGGCGGCAGCCGCTGATCAGTGAATTGTAACAGGGGAGAGTCCCCACTGTCAAAATATAATGGGGTTGATTTACTAAAACTAAAGAGTGCAAAATTTGGTGCAGTTGTGCATGGTAGCTAATCAGCTGCACCAGATGTTGCATTATTATACAATTTTCCTTTAGATTTACCAAAACCATATAATAGGTGGTCGAACCTAAACACTCTCAATTTGTATGCAGTCAGACAGGCGCTTGCACTACACAGTTTAAGGTAAATCTAAAGGAAACTGAATAACAAATAATAGCTCGGATTGCGAGTAACGTGGTTAACGAGCGTTTCGCAAAATGAGGTATTATTTTTTTTAAATCCTGACTTGGTTTGCGAGCACTGTCTCGCAAAATGTGCAGGATTCAAGCCTCTGCAGTTTGCAGTACCACATTTGGCCATTTGGTGCAGGGGCTCCAGTCCCAAATGTTTCTGAGTGTATCCGAGCGGTTTCCGAGTGTTTCTGGTGCCCCTTACCTCTGGCCACAATAGATGTCACTGTGGAAGAAATTATCTGAGTTTCCATTGACTTCTATGGGGAAACTGGCTTTGATATGAGTGCTTTGGATTACAAGCATTCTTCTGGAACAAATGATGTTCCTAATCCAAGACACCACTATATATGTATGGCAAGCTTTAATCGATTCCCAAAGTCTGGCTGAATGAAAAAAAAACGATCCATATGTTGCCAGCCATAGTGTAGCAGAGACCTGAAGCTGTTAAAGAGGAGGTAATCCTGGTGGGTTTTACTTCCTCTTTTGTTCCCTGCAAAGTAAAAGCATAATGAGCTAGTATGCATCGCATACTAGCCCATTATGTGCAACTTACCTGCAAACACAGCCTGCGATGTCCCCGCTGGTGGCTGCGTCCATCTTCACCCCTCTTCCTCCCAGGTCCGTGGATGCCGGCTCTGTGAAAGCACAATCATGCCCTTTCTTCAATGCGCCAATGATGTCAACGCCATCGTATATGGTAAATGTCTCCTAAACTGTGCAGGTTTAGGAGATATTCCCAGTACCTATATGTAAGCCTTATTTATAGCCTTACTTGTAGATAAATGTGGGTAAGCGTTTTGCAACCACCCTAACCTCCGCAGCCCCAGAAGTTCAGCAGCAGGAGGACATGGCAGCCTGCAGTGAAGATTAATACAGGATCCAGCAGCCTGCACATTTTGTGGTGTATACTTCATTACTGGTAAGTAATGCATCCAAAGCTGTAGAAATAATAAACAGTTTTTAAATATACTTTAGCTTTAAAAAATAGGAGTCTGACCCTGCTTGTCTGGATTTACATTATGTGACATACGACTGTGGTCCATTAGAAGGAGCAAAACCAATAGAATAGCCATTTGTCAAGCCAGCTTTTAATATTACTGCACTGGTTTGAGTGTATTGACCCTTTAAAGCGTAACTTTTGTTTAAAAAAAAAACATTCCCCTATTGGTGATCGATGTACATTGCAAGGATTGTAACAAACTTTGTTGCAGATTCCTACCTTGTGGTGTTCTGAAGAAATCCATGTGTGTTTGGCTGTGTCCATGGGGGAAAGTGAGTCTAATGGGAGTGGTTTCATAATTCTCAATCAGCTTCTGCATCTGCAGGCCTCTGATGAGGAAAGCTGCTGGGCCTGCATCCCTTTGGACGTTATTTCCTATTGGAAGTAGCTCACCACAAATGGCATTTTTGTTGCAGGTGATACCTGAAATCTGACTTGTTTCTTAGATCAGACTTCTGGGAAAATTGGTGAGCCAATCACACAAGCAGGAAATGATGTTTCAGGGGGGTATTCTGTGTACAGAACACCTCCAGGTAGAGCTATTGCTATTTCCTAAAATACAGAGCTGCAGATTGAAAACGAACGGTAATTTTTAATGACATTAAATTACAATATGACGTGTCATAATTGTTTATGCTATATTATTTTTTCTTTATTTGCAATTTCTTTTCCATGAAAGTGGAGTTACCCTTTAGGATAACAAGCTAGCACATAACCCTTACATGTAGATTTTTTAGATTAGTTTAGGACGTGTATAGGGCTCTCTAACATGCCAAAGCTATTATAGTGGTATCCTGGACGCAAAGCAGTAGTGTGTCATTATATTATATTATGGCATCTTCCAGATTAGTATCAGATTCTGCAGCTCACTGAGAGGTTAACGTCACTAGACTTTCTTTACAGAAGGAAACAGATTGGAAACAAAAATACTTTTGGATTGCTGCCTGTAATTTGCGGCTACGTTTCTAAATATTCTTGAAACCCACATCACGCTCCTTGCTACCATCAAAGGCTTACTGTCTCCTTCAGTACAATAAAAAATAACAGAGGACATCCTGAGGAAACCATGTCCTAATATCACTAGCCTGGCATGTCTTCCCCACAAGGAGATCTGAAAAATTACATCTGACACAGAAGGTTTCATTAGCCAAGGAGCATGTAGAGTGATTTCATAAGGCTCAGGATATCTGAGCTTCTGATCTGTGTGCGTGATTTCCAGGTGGGATTTAAGTCCCAGTTCTCACTGTAATGAAAACAAAATATAGAACTTTTCATTCACACCATGTGCTATTTAAAGCTAACTGCCAATCAGTGATTATCCTGCGTCGTGTGTATTGGCCATGTATTGATTTGTGGTCCTTGCAGCATGCCGATCCTCGAATAGAGAAAATGTTATAGCTTTTATAAAACGTTTATTTCTGTCCAGAATTGATATTTTGGTTTGTGGAAGTTGGTAGAATCAGAGTTGGTTTACCAGTGTTTTTTTTTTTTTTTTTTTTTTTTTTTTTTTTTAGAGGCTCGCATTTTGCTTTCTTCTTGGATGGTCATATTTTATATACAAATGCGTATATCTCCCCCTAGTGGATAGCTATATATTAGACACTTCAGTCAACATTCCTGCTGAATTAATATAGAGATAAAAAGCTTACTAAAAAGAACTATGTACAAAGGCAGGCATTGCTGACCTTCTTCAGAAGATACTTCAGTGCTTGGAGAGGCTGACTGGCATGAGGATCAGGGACGGTAGTGAAAAGTCAAAACTCTAATTAATCTGCATATTTGTTCTAAAGCAGTGATTTAGAAAATACTAAAGCCAATGGATCAGCATGACAGCCATTTAACAATTGTTTTCATAAATGAGCGGTCAGCAGCGGCTTCCTCTATTTTTCTTTGCTAAAGATTTCCTTTAACAGATCAGCCATTTACACAATGTATTGTTTTTGAATGAAAATCTTAACTACAATAAAAACATTTTAGTTTTAGAGTGAAGAAGGATAAGAACGCTTGTCATTTGTTATTGCTGTCTGTGCCCCCATTAGGGAGATTCACCCTCTTTATTTGTTCTGTTTACCATTATCATTGAAAGTGAAAGGAAAACAAAATCCCAAATTTTGGGTTGTCCCCAGAAATGTAGTAAAGGGGGACACTAGTTCTGGTGACTTTGGGGACCCCAGGAAATGCCCTTAATTTGCAGGGATTTCCTCTCACTTCCTATTTAGTTATGGGACAGGAATGGTAGGGAAATCTCTGCAATGGGACACAGATGGTGAAAAAATAAATCTGACAGGGGTCAAAACCATCCTTTACACTGTTCAAAATAAAAAAAAGTTTTGCCTATAGTTTAGCGTTATTGTTCTGACTTGTATTGATACTGAAATGGTAAAATATAGTCACTGTGCTGTACTGCTAATTTCGAAAGCTGAGCTCCAGTCAGATATAATTGAATACAAATGATTGCATCTCTGTTGTATTAAATATTTAATAAATATTGCATTAATAAATCATTACATGCAAGTGTATAAAATGCAAACAGTGTAAGTATCTGATTTTAACTAGGTTTCAGCCTCTTGCAGCTCCCATATAGCACAGAGAACAAGTCAGTTATGCTACCATGCTCATGTGCAAACAAGGAGCATGCCGATAGGAGAGAACAGAAAAACAGAGAGATAAGCTCATCAGTCTGCTTCTCTCCTTTCACTGTCCTATCATAGACTGGAGGGAGGGACAAGACCTGTAAGTGTTGCTGAATTGAAGCAGATAGGGCTTTGCTGTGTGTTAGAGCTGGATAAATCTCAGGATTGAAAAATAAAAAATGTTACATCATGGCTAAGGCCGACCATGCATGGAGCAAATTTTTTTCCTGCAACCACAGTCAGTCCTGATGCAGCAATCCTCCTGCCAGCCATTGTCTTCTAAATGGGGGGGGGGGGGGCAGGGAAAAATGCCCCTGCCGGGAGAAGACGGTGATTATCACTAGCGGCTATAGGAGCTGCTAGAGATAATCGCAAGAGAATCCAGCAGGCTGGTTGTACCCAAGTTGATCGATCAACTTGGTACATTCAGCCTGCCCCTAACTATATACATACTCTTAATCCAGTGATTGAGAGCATGGACAGGGGTGGTGAAGATATCGTATATACAACTGTTTAACTGATAAAAGCACACATCTCTAGATGCAATAATAACTAGTTGCTATCTGCCCCCCTTTAAAATGATGGCGGGCGGTGCAGCTCTCGTGCTAGGATGAGGCACGAACCCGATCTCTGTAAAGAGCCGCGTCCACGGTTCTTTAACCATGTGATCAGCTGTGTTAAATCACAGCCAGTCACATGTAAATACGGAGATGCCGGTAATCGGCACCCCTCGCCTCACACTGACAGAGTGTGTGTCGAGGAGAGCCAATCAGCAGTATCGTCTCACAGGAGACATCTACACATGTAATCATCTGATTAAAATAGCGCCATCAGTGCCCACCACTGCCAGCAATCAGTGCTCACCACTGCCAACAAGTGCCACTAATCTGTTCCCATTAGTGATGCCAGTTCGTGCTATCAGTCCTGCCTATCAGTGCTGCCCATCACTGCTGTCCATCAATGCCCATCAGCGTCACCCATCAGTGTCAATCAGTATCACCTAACAGTGCCCATCAGTGCCACCTATAAGTGCCCATCAGTGAAGCAGAAAAAATACTTAATTACAAAATTTAGTGACAGAAACTAAAGTAAAAAAAACAATGTTTTTCAGTTTTTTTGGTCTTTAGTTTTATTTTTTTGTAAAAAAAAAAAAAAAAAACAGTAGTATTTAATACCACCAAAAAAAGCTCTATTTGTGTGAAGAAAATTATAAAAATGTCATCTGGGTACAGTGTAGCATGATGGCGCAATTGTCATTCAAAGTGCGACAGCGCTGAAAGTTGAAAAATGGCCTGGGCAGGAAGGTGGTTAAGTGCCATGTAGGCAAGTGGTTAAAGTGGTTTTAAAGCCTAAACTTTTTTTTACTTTGATGCATTCCTTTAATTAAGGTCAAAAATTTGAGGTAGCAGTATGCCCTCTCACCCCCTCTTATACTTGCCTAAGCCTTCGCCTGATCAAGCACTGTGCCCATCTGTAGTGGCTCTCCCCTTCCAGGCTCTGCTGATGCAGTAGGAGCCACTGACTCTACTGCTGCTAGTCAAATCCTGTGACGAAGGAGCGGGAGGTGGGGCCAAAACACACTGTCTGTGTCTATATGCGCAGGCAACGTGGCTTGGGATCGAGCCCAAAGGTGTGGTACTATTGGAAGTAGCTTTCTATGGTGGCACACTGAGAAGAGGAAGAGCCAGGAGCGCTGACTGAAAACCCAAGAATAGGAGGTTTGGGGACGCTCTGTGCATTTCCATTGCACAGAGAAGGTAAGAATAAACCTATTTGCTTTTTATAAAAATAGTGTTTACAATTAGCTAAATTTAGCTTGCAGTTGCCTATAGAAACAGAAAAGTATCATGAAGTGTTTCATTCCTAAAGCTGAATACACTCTATACAATTATCTTTAGACTTTTTCCTTTAGATTTACCAAAGCTATATAATATTAGGTCAAACCTTAACACTTTCAAATTTGTATGCAATCGGGCAGGCCCTTGCACTACATAGTTGAAGGTAAGTCTAAAGGAATTCGAACAACAAAAAGTTGTATAGTGTGTATCTAGCTTTAGATGTGTGTACATTTGTTGTCTCTGTTGTAGAAGAAAAGAGGTTATATTAAGAATATATGCACACCTGCCGTTTTATACACATTGTGGCAAAGTTTACTCAATGTTTCTCTTGGTAGAGTCTTTATTTGAATGTGTGCTGATTTGTGACATTGTTCCAATTATATTGAAGTATTTCATCTGTCTACTTACAAACTTCAAATATTTAATTTTATTGAAATTCATTAGACTGAATAAAACTTCCATTCTCCCAAAAAGTAACATTTCTGTTTTGTTTTTAGGGAGATGTCATTTGACAACACAAAGGCAAACCTTTTACTGATCGGTAAAGGAAAATGTGGAATTCTGCAAAAAAAAAAACGTAATCCGAGTGACTTAAGACTGGCTGTTTTGCATAACACCTGCTTCATGAAAGGCGCACTGTTGTCTTCATTCAAACAGTGCTAAGTAAACATTCTAAATACGAAGCCAAATACAGGTGTAATTTTGAATATTGTCTATAACAGATGTATGATATACAGTATCTGTGCTGATTGTTTAGCCTTCTCTGCAGGCATACATTTTTAGGGATGGTTGTGCTAGCAGTTTTATATATTATGTTAAATGCAGGACAAGATACCAACAAATGATGGCTTGTGTATAAACTCAAAAAGAGATAGACAAGCCTGAGAATCAGCTGGCTTCCTTGTCTTTAGTATGGTACTATATGGGTAAAAAAATTAATAAACTATATTTTACCAATGATCTTTTTTTGATTACTTGAAGGGACCTAAAATATAAATCTAGATTATCCTATGCTGTAGTAACTAGAGATGGGTTCATTAATAGAATTGTTGGGACTTTGTATGAGACGACGACTGCTAAAGAATTTGTATGTCTCCATCCCTGAATCATAGAAAAAAGAGGGGAAAGGGGAATGGTGGGACTTTATATGAAGCACACCACCAAAACCAGATAAATGAATTGGTAGATATTATTTAATGGTGCTCATGGATGCATGTGAGACAGTAAATAGCATGCATTAAATAACATAGTAATATAATAAATACATGGAAATGTACGCACACATATAAGTGTTAGAAATATATACATAAATGTTCCTACATAGTAAATGGTAAATATTTTAAAATGTATTAAATGTAGCCCAAACTTGCATATAAACATGATTGATTGCACACATGATAATATAAAATTGATTCAAAGTTCTTCAAGGTAATCACATGGTAGCTGTGACAATACATCGGTATATAGCTCTATGCACTTTTCATGGATACATTCCACTCATCAGGAGCAAATGCAATCTAGGGATGTCTGTAATAAAATATAAATACTAAATATTATAGTAACTAAAGTAACAGGAAGAGAGGGAACAACAACTTAATCCCAAAACTCTTACCTATAAGTAGGCTACAGTATTCAACAACATGGTTAGTATTAGTAGCTGGAGGCACTATGGGAAACATCATCCTGGAAACGGAGGTGGCGGTGACTGCGGCAGCGGTGAACAGAAAACAAGACGTAAGCATCGATAGAGATGTCATCCCCAATAAATGACTGCGGTTGTAATAAAAGTACTAAATAGGGGCCATAGGGCTTCTGTGGAAAAATTGTAAATAAGCTGTATTTATGTGTCCTGTTACTTTTAAACCCCATACACACTATCAGATTTTCTGCTGAGTTTTTCCTTCAGATTTGCCAAAACAATATATTAGGTTAAATCTTTCAATGTGATAGAGATACCTAGTCAGTTTAAAAGAAACTGGGAAGTGGGACCACAGGACGAAGTGGAATCTCGAATCCACATACTGCTGTTTATCTTCTTGGCGATAATGCCCACGGATTTTTGATGTTGTTCTTCAGATATTGTTTCGCTATCTGTAAACTATGTGGAAAGTTTGTAATCTGTTGGTCTGTGTGGACCCATTTCCTGATATAAATAAAAAATAAAAAAAAATTAAAAAAAAATCTTTCAATGTTTCAATGTGCATGCAATCAGCCAGGCCCTTGCACTACATGGTTTTGGTAAATCTGAAGGAAAAACTCAGCAGAAAATCTGATAGTGTGTATGGGACTTTAGTTAATATAATATTTGGTATTTATATTTTATTACAGACATCCATAGATTGCATTTGCTCCTAATGAGTGGAATTTATTCACAAAAAGTGCGTAGAGCAATATACCGATGTATTGTCACAGCTACCATGTGTTTACTATGCGATTACCTTGAAGAACTTTGAATCCATTTTATATTATCATGTGTGCAATCAATCATGTTTATATGCAAGTTTGGGCTACATTTCATACATTTTTTAATATTTACCATTTACTATGTAGGAACATTTATGTATATGTATACATTTCTAACACTTATATGTGTGTGTGCATTTCCATGTATTTATTATATTACTATGTTATTTACTACATGCTATTTACTGTCCCACATGCATCCATGTGCACCATTAAATAATATCTACCAATTTTATCTGGTTTTGATGTTGTGCTTCATATAAAGTCCCACCATTCCCCTTTCTCCTCCTTTCCCCTCTTTTTTTTCTAACTAGAGATGGGTTAAACACACCCCTGTTTAGGTTGCAGCAGAGTTCCCAAACAGGGGAAAAGTTCTGCCCCGAACCGTCAACTCCATTGAAGTCTATGGGAGCCGATCGTGAGAAATCGAAATTTCCCATTTTGAAGGCTTATATGCCATATTACATTTGCCATAAAAGGGGTAGGGGGTCCAGATACTTCCCTGGGGGACAAATATCTATGCAAAACGTTTTTTTTTAAACTATAGTTTTTAGTGAAGCAGTGATTATAATGATGCTTAACTGCTTGCCGGCCAGTTCGCGCCAATATATGCCAGGAGAGTGGCACGGCTGGACAAAACAACATATGGGCATGTTGTTCCCTTTAAAAGCCGGGGGGCACCCATCTGGCAGCGGGGGACCGAACCCCCACCCACAATCGCGGACACAAGAGACGGCACAGGGATTTGTGTGTAAACACACAAATCCCTGTTCTGTCAGGAGAGAGGAGAAATATCATTGTTCCTACTAAGTAGGTACAACGATATGTCTCCTCCCCCAATCAGTCCTATCCCCATACAGTTAGAACACATCCAGGGAACACACATTTAACCCCTTGATTGCCCCCTAGTGTTAACCCATTCCTTAACAGTGACATTTAAGCAGTAATCAGTGCATTATTATAACAATGGTCCCAAAAATGTGTCAAAATTGTCTGATCTCTCTGCCGCAACGTCACAGTATCACAAAAAATTGCAGATCGCAATTACTAGTAAAAAAATAAAAAGACAAAAATGGCATAAACGGATGAAGAAATGTTGTTTTATAAAAACATTTTTGGGAATAATTATTATAGCAAAAAGTGAAAAATATAGTTATTTTTTCAAAAAAAAATTTTTGTTTATAGCGCAAAAAATAAAAATCACAGAGGTGATCAAATACCACCAAAAGAAAGCTCTATTTGTGGGAAAAAAGGACGCAAATTTTGTTTGGGTACAGCATTGCATGACCACGCAATTCTCAGTTAAAGCGACGCAGTGCCAAATTGTAAAAAGTGCTCTGGTCAGGAAGGGGGTAAAATCTTCCGGGGCTAAAGTGGTTAAAGTGCAACAATACTACATTAGTCTGCCTGTAAAGTGGCGCGTCTAGTATATATAGGACATGCTGCAGCAAAAATAGCATTTCTAAAGAAAAAAAATGTGTCAAATCACATTTAAATTGACTCGCGGTTGCAATTGCCAGCACCTGGCTATTTAAAAAAAAAAGTAAAAAACGGAGAGGGGTCCCTCCCCCAAGTCCATACCAAACTGTTTGTACAAGGGTGTCTTCTCCACAACCATGGGCTGTGGATGTGGGGGACTGCGGGCAGGGGGCTTACCGGAATTTTAAAACCCCCTTTAAGAAGGCAGCCCCCAGATACCACCCCCCTCATGTGAATGAGTATGGAATACCCCTACTCATTCACCAAAAAGTAATAAAAAAACACAGACAGTTTGACAAGACATGACAATTGCTTTATTAAAAAATAATAAAACATTGTCCCTCAATGTAAATCCATCGTCAATCACAACGCCCGCTGGAACCCGGAAAAAACAACAACTCTGCTCCACGCTTATTGAAGGCTGACCGCTGAATGCCTCTTCCGCCATATGACAGTTCTAATATAGGTAAGGGCAGGGCCACCCGGCAATGTCACCTGGTAGCACCGTGCCGTCACGGGCAAGTGCATGCTGGGTCGGAGGAGGCATTCGGCGGTCAGCTGTAAATGAGTGTGGAGCATTTTCTTTTTTCTTTTTCGGGGTGCGGCCGGTGCCGTGATTGACGATGGATTTACATTGGGGAACAAGTTTTTTTATTTTTCATCAAAGGAATTGTAAAAACTGTCCCTGTTTTATTACTTTTTGACACTTTTTTGGTGAATGGGTAGGGGTACTATGTACTTCCAGAATAATAAGCCCCCTGCCTGCAGACCTCCACAACCCAGGGTTGTGGAGAAGAGACCCTTGTCCCCATCAAGATAATTTGGCCCCCCGCCTCAAAGCAAAGCGCCCACCTGCACAGGCACATGCTTCATGAAGGCTGCTTGTGAAATCTCTGTTACCCTCGGTAACCACTTGTTTGCATTCCATATTCTGTTAACTCTTATGAAGCTATCTTCATACCCCAATGTGCTTTAACTGAACCAAGCTGTAGACTACGAGTGCTGGTTACTTGCATTACACCTCTTTAGTAACTTCAGACCAGGCAAAGACAAAGGGGTTGATTTACTAAAGGCAAATCCACTCTGCACCTCAAGTGCACTTTCTGTAGATCTGTGGGGAAAATCTGAAATGAGGGGAAGCTTTGCTGATTTTATCATCCAATCATATGCAAGCTAAAATGCTGTTTTTTATTTTCCTCGCATGTCCCCCTCAGATCTACAGCAAATACACTTTTAGTGCACTTGCAGTTCACTTGTAGTGCAAAGTGGATTTGCCTTTACTAAATAACCCCCAAAGTTTCAACAATTTACTTAAAGTTCTTTCCTAACCTAGTCCCTAACCCATGCTTGTGGCTGACCCAGTGTACCTGCAGAGGTAAGGGTCCATATCTGGCAAATTCCATCTTTGAAGTGTCCAGCAGCTGGTGTCTTCAGGGCAGAGTCCCAGCAATCCTCTGGCTCCTGAAGCCAGACTTTCATCAGCAGGAATTCCGGGCTCAGCATGGCACAGCAGACTGGCAGGATGGACCTTGTCAACAGCATCCGCCGTGAAGACGACAACCCTGGGATCCAGACCCATGTCCCTTTTTATAAATCCTGAATAATAATAATGACACAGGACCAGTGGGTCAGAACCAGGAAGCTTGCCAAGAAATAAATAATCGGGAAACTTTGTTAACTCTAACCCTTCCGGCTGGGGCAGCATTTAAAGTGTTACTAAACCCAGTAATCTGAAAATAGTTCATCCACCCCCCCCCCCCCATGGCTTATAAATCATAATTTTACAATAAAATACTGCCAATATATACCTTTTGGAGGATCTGTGTACCACGGTTACACGATAAACTGTCGAGTTTCTCAAGGGCCGAGAGTCCAGGAATGAGATTTCCACTACAGCCTGTATACACACCCACATGTGTGATGTCAATATCATGTGACCTGGCTAGCTTTGATCAACAAGTAAATGTTCTCTCCAGCATAAAAGACACAACTCTGCCTGTGTTAGCTGGCCTTCCCCAGATAAACAGTGCAGGGAGGGAAGGATCTATGCATACACGATAAAACAGCCTTTTTTACACAATTCAGAGGATTAACCCCTTAAGTTCCACAGTGAGTATAACAAGCATGCTATGCTGCAAATACAGACTGATTTTACTGTTGTGGGTTTAGTAACACTTTAACAGGTGGCGACCCATCCATAGGGGGCGCATGGGGGCCTCCCCACCCCGCAGTCCAATTTTTTTTAGAAAAAAAGGCTTTTGACCTGCTTTGCGGCACAATCCAAAGTGCTGAACAGCTTCCGCCCATGTGATCATTGCATGGGCAATTACAGTTAGCTGCAGGAGCTGGCAGCCTCTCATTGCTTTCAATGGGGCTGCTTTTCAGAGGTAATTACGGGAATCCCCCACTGAGATTCTCACATGTAATGGACAGCGGTGCATTTGCAAGTGTAAATGTACCCTACACGCTTAAATCTGTGTTAATACACATTACTGCAACAGAGCACTTTTTGTGGTACATTGCAGTGCCACTAATTTAGAATGACACATCAAATCACAAGTACTGTAGGTGCCAACAGACCCATACAGCAGTACACCACAACACTTGTGAGGTGTGAAGAGGTGGACAGCATTAAAAGCAAACTTACATGCCTTGCTTTTGATCCCTTGCCAGACCAGCAGACTGCCCTAATGCAACACCCATTACCATGTGAAATACCACAAAATATCCTACATGTTGCAATACACCACAATGGACCAGACAAGTGTGAATTGGATGCAAAGGGTGGAACAACCAACAAAGGGTTTGATGATCACAGCCCTTAGCCCAGATGTCCCACCACTACAGATGCTACATCTGTCCTGTTCTTCTCAATTCTGCAAACCAGACAGGTGTCAGGAGCCTGCTCTCGCTCCACGCTGCACTCCAATTCATCTTTGACAACTATGTAACTTGAATGGGTTAGGTTCGACATCGGTACTACCCACCGAGCGTGAAAGGGGTTATACGTTTTTTCTGTAGAATGTGTTCAACTCCCTACAGCTGCTGTGTTCAGTTAAGGGGGGCTGTAGAACTGTGTCTCAACAGCCTATTTTTTTTACCATCCCCTCAGCTGCATGTGTGAATGAGCCCTTCGTTGTTTTCCATAAGCATTAGCTGTGTGCAGCTGTAGCACATGCCGGAATATTGTCATAATTAGATCCAAGGTGTGGAAACACTGTGTTCTCATTATCTCAACTTGACTGAACAAGTTTCCTTATTTCAGCAGTGTAACAGGTAGTAATTATTAAACATGTAAGAGGAAGCAATTTGACAACATTTTGGAGTCTGTGTATGTTTTTTTTTCTCCCTGTAGGCTGGCTCATTATCTATCAATCTTTCTTTTGGATAGTTACTTTTTTAACAGCTGCTCTATGCTGTGCTGGTATTAACACCTGTATTGCTGGAGCAATTGGCAAACTATTACCTATAGAAAAAAAAAAAACAGACCTGTCGATTAGAACATATCGGTATAATACAGGCAGCATTCTGGCAAGTATACTTCCCCCAAATGCAAGTCTGTTGTGAAAACTGCAGTTACTGCACATGAAACTGAATCCATGAAAGATTGTGTATCTAACATATCCAAATAAAAAAAAAAAATCAGTACATCATTGAAATACATTTACATTTCCCTGTTGTTGTTTTTTTTTTTTTTTAATAAACTGCATTCTCATATGGACTACAGAACACCTCCCCTTCTCATCTCAATAATATAGGGGTGTTGTGTAGTCCAGCTCAGGCAGGAATGCTAACACTGCTTGATATTTCAGTGCTGCAGTGCCATTGTAGTCAGCTCTCTACAAACATAAAGGAGCTTGCTGCGTTTCTACAGGATTAACAGTTTGCTTACAGGGGGAAATGTCCATGTATTTAAAGCGGAACTTATGTAATTTTTTCATCTTTCCATCTATTAAATCTTCTCCCCTTGTTGTTTTAACTTTGGATAGTAAAACATATTTTTTTTCTGCTGGTAAATACCTTATACAGCCCACTTCCTGTTTCTTGTCTGGTAAAAGGCATCATGTGCAGCGCTCTCTTGCCAGGAAGGGAGTGGGGATGAGTAATCAGAGGGCCAATGAAAGCTGCAGAGCTGGAGGTGTGCCTATGTGTGTCTGTGTAAATCCAGGAAGTGAACAGGCAGCGGCTTCAGCTGCCCACAGTTAAAATGGCTGCAGCCAGAGTCCGTGGAGAGAGATTTCTGCAACATATTTGGTAAGTACAGAATCACAGTATACAGTGGGGACGGAAAGTATTCAGACCCCCTTAAGATTTTCACTCTTTGTTATATTGCAGCCATTTGCTAAAATCATTTAAGTTAACTTTTTTCCTCATTAATGTACACACAGCACTCCATATTGACAGAAAAACACAGAATTGTTGAAATTTTTGAAGGTTTATTAAAAAAGAAAAACTGAAATATCACATATCCTAAGGGTCCTAAGTAGTCAGACCCTTTGCTGTGACACTCATATATTTAACTCAGGTGGCTGTCCATTTCTTCTGATCATCCTTGAGATGGTTCTACACCTTAATTTGAGTCCAGCTGTGTTTGATTATACTGATTGGACTTGATTAGGAAAGCCATACACCTGTCTATATAAGACCTTACAGCTCACAGTGCATGCCAGAGCAAATGCGAATCATGAGGTCAAAGGAACTGCCTGAAGAGCTCAGAGACAGAATTGTGGCAAGGCACAGATGTGGCCAAGGTTAAAAAAAAAATTCTGCTGCACTTAAGGTTCATAAGAGCAGAGTGGCCTCCATAATCCTTAAATGGAAGATGTTTGGAACGACCAGAACCCTTCTTAGAGCTGGCCGTCCGGCCAAATGGAGCTATCGGGAGAGAAGAGCCTTGGTGAAAGAGGTAAAGAAGATCCCAAAGATCACTGTGCTTGAGCTCCAGAGATGCAGTCAGGAGATGGGAGAAAGTTGTAGAAAGTCAACCATCACTGCAGCCCTCCACCGGTCAGGGCTTTATGGCAGAGTGGCCCGACGGAAGCCTCTCCTCAGTGCAAGACACAGGAAAGCCTGCATGGAGTTTGCTAAAAAAAAAAAAAACATCTGAAGGACTCCAAAATGGTGAGAAATAAGATTCTCTGGTTTGATGAGACCAAGATAGAACTTTTTGGCCTTAATTCTAAGCAGTATGTGTGGAGAAAAACAGGCAATGCTCATCACCTGTCCAATACAGTTCCAACAGTGAAGCATGGTGGTGGCAGCATCATGCTGTGGGGGTGTTTTTCAGTTGCAGGGACAGGACGACTGGTTGCAGTCAGGGGAAAGATGAATGCGGCCATGTACAAGGATTATCCTGGACGAAAACCTTCTCCAGAGTGCTCAGGACCTCAGACTGGGCCGAAGGTTTACCTTCCAACAGGACAATGACCCTAGGCACAAAGCTAAAATAACGAAGGAGTGGCTTCACAACTCTGTGACTGTTCTTGAATGGCCCAGCCAGAGACCTGACTTAAACCCAATTGAGCATCTCTGGAGAGACCTAAAAACGGATGTCCACCAAAGTTTACTAGTCAACCTGACCGAACTGGAAAGGATCTGCAAGGAGGAATGGCTGAGGATCCCCAAATCCAGGCGTGAAAAACTTGATGCATCTTTCCCAAAAAGACTCATGGCTGTATTAGATCAAAAGGGTGCTTCTACTAAATACTGAGAAAGCAGGTCTGAATACTTAGGACTATGTGATATTTCAGTTTTTCTTTTTTAATAAATCTGCAAAATTGTCAACAATTCTGTGTTTTTCTGTCAGTATAGGGTGCTGTGTGTACAAAAAAAAATGAACATAAATGATTTTAGAAAATGGCTTCAATATAACAAAGAGTGAACATTTTAAGGGGGTCTGAATACTTTCCGTCCCCACTCTATATAAAATAATATGCAAAGTGGTTGGAGGGAAGCTTCAGAATGGCAAAGATGTTTTTATTACAAATTATTTGAGCAGACTGCAGTTCCTCTTTAAGATATGTGCTAAATATTTTTTATTTTTTTTGCCCAGACAAAATGCACCTATTTAACACTTTTTATAGGACAGTTAGCCATTCTAAAATGAAACAGCTGATATATTTGATTAATGAGAAAGGTTTTTGTTAAAAGATGGTTGTAAAAAGGCTATTTCCAGCAAAAAAAGGGGGGGACCTTTCTTATTACAAAGCTTCTCATTGCTATTTTCCCTGTCCTTTCCAATACTCTCAGCTCTGGCATTGTGTATGTAATGTCTGAAGGAAATAAAACGACAGGTTAAGAAAGAAATGATTTCTGGAAGAAATTATAAGCATAATACAACATATTACAACAAGACAATCTGATGAATGGTCTCTATCAACAAAGGGATAAAGGATATCCAAGATAAAACTTTGCACTGCGGTGTGAGTCATGATAAAATTTGGCAATGATAGCTGTGAGTTCAGGTAAAACTCATGAGCTTTCAGGAGGCCACCCCTCTGTGTATGATAAGTAGTCATCATCATATTTTTTCCTCTAGACTGCTGCCCCGTTACAAATTTGACCTATTAAATTACATCGGTTATTTGTTGTTGAAAATTGAAGAACATAGCCATGCTGAAATGCCTGTTCTGAGTCAATGACTGAGAAATTAGTAGCCAGGCAACTGGCAATATCAGGAGGTGGTCAGCAATGGAGTTCCTTGTATTTCCCTCATTACAGATACAGATAAAATTGTCTGTGTCCACTGCACTCCAAACTAAGTATGTGGGTGATTGTAATGATTGCCATCAGTAATCCAATAATATGTAAGTATTAAAGTAGATGTACAGCCAAAGCTTGTTTGGCTGTTCTTCTCCTGTGGATCACAGTAGTGCAGTTCGTTCTGCACTCCTATGACCTGTTTTCAGCAGACGGTGGGCTGAAGTCCGCTGTCGGCTGACGTCATAGAGCTGGTATAGGCTCGGGCAAGATAGCAACCATATGGTCGGGATCCAACCAGGAGCTTGGACCAGCACCTGGGTCAGCCTCTCAGTGAGCTGCTGAGAGCCTGAACCGGCTGCTCCCGCCCCTTCACAGCTAATGCACTCCAGTGGGCATGGGGGAGGGGAGTCAGAGCAGAGAGTCATGGAGTGACAATCACCAGCTTTCTGCTCAGGGAGCTCTGAGAACCAAGCAATCAGCGGTGTTTGATCGCTCGGTTCTCAGTGTTAGAGCTGGCGGAGGACAGATGCAGCATCAGAACGATGCTGTATCCAGTATGATTCCAAAATAACAAGTAATCCTATACATCTCTTTTAAATATGTGGGTATATGTAATGGTGCCTTCAGAAATCCAGTGATATTAAAAAGTCACCAGCACTGTATTGTTTGTTCTTATATTTTGTTCCTCTAGGACCCGAAATGAGTCCCATATCATCGATGATATTCCCTTTTTTATTTTCTTAGGGGTCCAAGATCGGTGCGCTTTTCTGCAGATTTAAACGTCTATGCACTGACCTTGAATATGAGCAGTAGTTAAATTGCAGCCTTGTCATAAATTCTACGTTTGTAGAGAACATACAAGTTTATTGACACAGAGGTGATTCAAGTATGTGGTCATTTTAGAGTTGTTACTTCTGTGGCATTGTCCCTGCCAGTGAGTTCCAGCTTGTGATCACTGTTCCTGTTTGCTGGTGCAGTTTGTATGCATGTGTGGATTATGTTAATATTTAAAATACCATTAAAGCTGAACTCTGGGAAAAATTCAAAACTATTGTGGCTCCCCCATGTATTAAACATGAGCATTTAAAGTGGTTTGAATTTCTCTGCATTAAGGTAAAAATGTCCCAATACTTGTCGTTACCCTCCCATCCCTAAACACTAACCTGACTCCTCCTCCTATCCAGTTGTCTTGTCTGCAGCAACACTACTCTCTTCTTGTCTCACAGAAGACACTGAGAGTAGTGAGAGCCATAGACTCCTGTTTCTGTCAGTCAAATCCTGTAAGGAGGGAGTGGGAAGCATCACTGAGTCATGCTGTGTGTCTATGGACATACACAGCCCCGACTTGGAAAGCACATCCAAACGGGTGTCTCCTCATGGCTTGCTGAGGGGACACACGGAAGAAGGAACGGAGAGTTCTGCTGGTGGGGGACTCCAAAAGAGGGGGTAAGGGACCACTGTGCAATGCCATTGCACTGATTAGGTGAGTATAACTTCTTATTCATTTGCAAGGGTCGTTTTGACATTTTCCCAAAGATCAGCTTTAATAATCTGGCATTTTTCGTAAATAATGCACCTGCAAATTAGACAACAACTATTTGGCCTCTATGGATACTAGTTGCCTCACGTTGTTTTGGAAACCCATATATTAAATAACCGACACACCTCTTTTATAGCTGGCATGATAATTGGCAGTTAACTTAATATGACTCGTCTTTGCAGCTGGGTTTGTAAATGTAACTTGGTTGCCTACATTTTGCATAAGGCATTTTTGTCATATTTTCCTCCCTATGCACCAATAGCACATAGCGCACACACACTACAGAAACTGCTGAAGAAAAGGAAACATTTTCAGCGATCACATGACACAAGTTCAATATTATGAGTTTTTGTTTTTTTACCATAATGCAGATCCCATTCAGTAAGTGTATATTAAAGAGGAACTGCAGTCAAGTACACAGAGTCAAAAAAAACAGTATGCAGTTTAAACACCGTAAAGCCTAATTAGGAGTGTTATTTTAAAGCTTACTTTTTCTGTGCAAAAATGCCCTTTTCATCCCCCCAGCTGCTCGTGTGCATGGCCATGTGTACAGTACTGTGGGAAAATTAAATCCTGGATGCAGTATTTTAGGAATAGTCTGGATCGATCTGCCTCGCCGGCCCAGTAAAATCTCGTGCATGTGCAGTAAGAACAGTGCTTCCTCTCTGGATGAATACACATGGATCCCCTCAATCTCCTCCTATCTCCACCCTCATCTGGCCCTCTCCAGCTCTGCAGCCCTCCTCGGCTGTCCTGTGACTTCCCTCAACACTCTTCCATTCTCCGCACCCTCTATATCCATCTCTGGCAGCAAACTCTCACAAGAGTGACACTGACGATTCTATCCCATGACTCGGCACGAAGGAAAGAGACCATGTCACTAGGCCAGTGATTCTCAACCCTGTCTTCAAGTACCCCCAACAGGCCATGCTTTGGGAATTTCTCTTAGATAAAACAGCTGTCCAAAATACCAAACCATTGCCTCTGATTTAAAGCACCTGTGCAAGATAAAGGAAAAACTGCAAACATGGCCTGTTGGGGGTACTTGAGGACAGGGTTGAGAACCACTGGCCTAGGAGATTTACAAGCAATGAAAGCGGAAGTATAAAAATTAAGGTATTTACTGTCACCAAATGACAATTGTGCCTTTCAATAAAAACACGGCAAGGGCAGATGATTTAATAGAAGGAAAGAAAAAAAATTACTGAAGGTATGCTTTAAGAGAAACCTGTACTGACAAAATGTGTAGCCATCATTGATGAACTTTGTTCCAAACATATTGGAGAACTAACCACAGATCTTCTGTGGATGTAAATCCTTCTGTCTCTTTATGTAATCCCAGACAGATGGGATGATGTTGAGATTAGGGCTCTGTGGGGGCCAAGCCATCAGTTCCAGGAATCTTTGTTCTTTTTTACGCTGAAGACACTCCATTGCAAAAATGCAGCCCTAAACTTACAAGGGAACTTCACCATGCTTCACTGTTGCCTGCAGGCACTCATTGATGTACCGATCTCCAGCCTTTTGATGAACAAACTACCTCCTGCTACAGCCAAATATTTAAAATTTTGACTCATCAGTCCAGAGCACCTGCTGCCATTTTTCTGCACCCCACTTTCTATGTTTTTGTGCATATTTGAGTCACTTAGCCTTGTTTCCATATCAGAGGTATGGCTGTTTGGCAGCAATTCTTCCATAAAGACTACTTCTGGCAAGACTTCTCTGGACAGTAGATGGGTGTACCAGAATCCCACTGGTTTCCACCAGTTCTATGCTGATGGTATTGCTGGACATCTTCCGATGTCGAAAGGAAGTAAGCATGATGTGTCTTTCATCTGCTCCATTAAGTTTCCTTGGCCAACCACTGCAATTTACGGTCCTCCGAATTGCCCTTTTCTTTGTTCTTCTTTAAAAGAGCTTGACCAGCTCATCTTGAAACCCCATTCTGCATTGAATACTTTGCCTAGGAGAGACCTTGCTGATGCAGTATAACTACCTTGTGCCTTGTTGCTGTGCTCAGTCTTGCCATGGAGTATGACCTGTGACATGACACTGTCTTCCACAGCCTCACCTTAGTAGCAGAGTTTGTCAGTTCCTCACCCAGTTTTAAGCCATCTACACAGCTGTTTTAGCACAGTTAATGACTGTGTTTCAACCTACATATGAAATTGATGGTCATTAGCACCTGCTTGGTGTAATTGTTTAATCGTTCACCATCCTACAAAATCCCTGACTCTTTGTAAGTGTAACCTACTGTTTTTTAGTGTGACACTCAGGCTTGGTCACTGTGGGGAGTAGTGTGAGTGATACTATGTCCTCTGCAGGAGTGCCAGCAAGGGATGGTGCTCATCCCAGCTCCTGTAGTCACTGGAAGGAAGAGAGATAAGGTCTCCAGTGCTGCACATCCACGGAGTCCTATGGTGGTGATAAGAGAGACAACCTCAGCCTGGGCTCCCCCAATGTGTTGCACTCCACCCCCAGAGCTTAGTCATGGGGATTTATGTAAGTGTACAAAGTGTGCAAGTGTAAGAATTG
This sequence comes from Lithobates pipiens, assembly GCF_037356315.1. NCBI lineage: Eukaryota > Metazoa > Chordata > Amphibia > Anura > Ranidae > Lithobates > Lithobates pipiens. Next base: position 52,000,953 of record NW_027507790.1, on the reverse strand, counting down.
ATGTTGGTTGGAAGCCAAAGGCTTGTCACACCAAATATTGATTGGATTTAGACTTGTCTTCTGTTCGCTCACTTTGCATTTTGTAAATTGATTAAAATAAACAGTTAAAATATATGTTTGTAAAACATTCTAACTTTACAGCATTTCTTTACACCTGCCAAAAATGTTTGCACGGTACTGTATATCATTAATAAAAGACTTTAACCACTTGTCGCTGACTTTGAGTGGTTATACGGGGATGATGCCTGCAGTTGCAGTCAACATCCCTGTATCTTTTTTTTAGAGCAGTGGAGCTCTTTCTTGTAAAAGCAAACCTAGTGACCCCGATCATTTCTATGGTCTAAGAAACCAGAAATTATGGGTATTTTTTCACTTATGGTTTCACCAGTTGTAAAAAAAACGGAAAAAGCATTGGATCATACCGCTCTTGATATGAACCAACATTTTTAAGGGGAGAGGAGACATCTAGAGTCTAATAGACCACGGATGTCTTAGTAAAGAGGACCTGCCTATTATCACAAAGAATGTTTACATTCCTTGTGATAAAAGTAAAAGTGATAAAAAAAATGTAAAGGTACAGTGTAAAAATAAAAGTTATAATAATGAAAAAAAGTTTAAAGTGCTTACCCCGACTTGTTCATTCCCTGACTTAGTTGGGGTAGGCAGAACACTTTGATGGGGGTGGGTCAGCCACGCCTCTTGACCTTTGACCTTTGGCGGACATGCCTGCTGACCTTTTGGAGGAGGTCCCTATTCCAATCCCGGAGTCTTAACCTTGTTCTTCAAGGGGAAACCCTAACCCCTAACACACACGTCGGTCCTGCATCATACTTAAACAGCGATGGCATCAACATGAATATCAGATTGAGAGCAATAATTCTAGCACTGGACCTCCTGTGTGAATCTAAAGTCGTAACTAGTAAATATTTTTAAAGCCTCGTTATGGATAATATGATTTATGTAGTTTGTCGCCGTTCCTTGGGCGTGTGCAGTTATAAAGCATGACATGTTTGGTATCTATTTAATTATCTTTTTTCTTACCAAACAATTGGGTATTATATTGTCTTTTTGGGAATTAAAATTCATTAACCACTTGCCGGCCATCCGGTGCAGTTATACACAGCTGTGCAAATCGCCATACTGGTATGGCGATCCATGAACTAGCTTCTGTGGGCACGCGCACACTGATTGGTCAGCGAGGGAGCCAAAGACTCGATGTCCGCCGGCCGCCAGTGATCGTTCCCTGCAAAGACAGAACAGGGATCTGCCAAAGTAAACAAGGCAGATCTCCGTTCTGATGGGATTAATCTGAGCCCTTGTACACACGGTCGGACATTCCGACAACAAAATCCGTCAGATTTTGTTCAACGGATTTTGTCCGAAACTGGTGTTGCATACACACGGTCGGACAAATTTGTCGGAAAATCCGATCGTTCGTAACATGATGATGTTATTTAGTTACGACGGGACTACGTTCAGGCTAGTAGCCAATAGCTTTGGTCTAGGAATTTGATCTGAGCATGCGTTCCACTTTGTCCGATCAGAATTCTCTACAAACGATCGGACAAAGTCCGATCGGATCATGTTGTGGGAAAATTTTATAGCCCAGCTCTAAAACTTTGTCAGTCGGATATTCCAACGGAAACAGTCTGATGGAGCCCACACATGGTCGGATTATCCGACAACACGGTCCGATCGGACATTTTCCATCGGAATGTCCGACCGTGTGTACAAGGGCTGAGATGTTGTTTTTCTGCTATGCAGGAAGATGGATCTCTGTGTTATCCCAGGCAGCCTATCCCCCATACAGATAGTAAACACACCCAGGGAACACAGTTAACCCCTTCCCTGCCATTGTCATTAGGACAATATTAGTGCATATTTTTAGCACTGATCACTGTAAAAATGTCACTGTTTCCCAAAAAAGTATCAGAAATGTAAATTAGGTGTCCAATCTGTCCTCCGCAATGTCACAGTCCTGCTAAAATTCACTGGTCATTACTAGTAAAAAAAAATAATAATTAAAATCCCATAGATATATCCCCTATTTTGTAGACATTTTAACTTTTGCGCAAACCAATATGCTTATTGTTTTTTTTTTATTGGGTGTGTTTTATATTTCAAAATTGATGGTCTTCTTTTTGTTTAAGGCATAAAAAATAAAAACCGCAGAGGTGATCAAATACCACCAAAAAAAAGCTCTATTTGTAGTAAAAAAAAGAACATCAATATTATTTGGGTACAGTGTTGCACAACTGCGCAATTGTCAGTTAAAGTAACGCAAAGCAGTATCGCAAAAAATTACCTGGTTATTAAGGGGGTAAAACCTTCTGGGGCTGAAGTGGTTAAAGTGGATTTTTTCCCAGGAAATTGCATTTGAGAAACTGCTGCGCAAATACTGTGTGACATTAAAAATTGCAACACCCACTATTTTATTCTCTGTTTGGGGTTTCTAAGTGATTTTCTAGCAAAAATACAGATTTTTACATGTATATGAGAAGTGTCAGAAAAGGCCTGGTCTTTAAGTGGTTAACAGCATGGCGGTAATTAGTTCTCCTAAATTAGTGCAGGTTACACATTCAACAATGCTTTTCCGGGAACAGAAAGATGACATCAACTCTGTATGATATACAGATTTATCAATTTAAAACGTGTTGCGTTATACATATAAAGTGCATAAATTCATAACAAATATCCAATCAAGTGAAGGATCAAAAAAAATCAAGAAATCATATGTACAAATAGAGATAAAATAGAGAAAGTTGATATATGATCCCGTAAAGTCCATCAAATGAAGAAAAATGCTCTTGTGCAGAAATTATGTGTTAGTAAAATTCTATGCAGTAGTGTAAAGATTTCTTCACACCCAAAAGTGCACACGGCACTTACAGCTGCTTACAAGCTACTGTGACTCCAAGATGGGAGTCAGGCTACACCTTATTCCAGTATCCCCATGGGATGGATGGATATCATGAGCAGAGATTCCAAGGTGGAGTATCACATAACCAGAATGGTCCTCATAAAGCACAGTGAGAGGGAGAGACAAAGGAGGTACTCGTATAGTTAATCAAAGTTCAAAAGTTTTTAATAAAGGTTAAAACTACTTACAAACAAGCATATAATGCAGTCAAGGTAAGTACAATAAGGCCACCACTGTAACTCCCTACAGCTCCCAAGGCATTTCATTCCAACGAACATTAACAAGGGATGTAGGAATAGAGGACATAGATCCCTCCCCTCTGCTCCTTATGATCTTTTTATTGCTTGCTACATAACTGACGCTTGCTGGCAGTGGGAGGGGTTATATAATGGACGTCCCTCCAGTGTTTTTTTTTTTTTTTTTGCAAGAGTCCTGTCACCTGAAGGTACCTGAAAATAGTCCATGGTTAATACAAAGATCCTGTGCCATGTACTCCAAAAAAGCAATTTTATCAGTAGTCAAAATTTGTACTCACTGTAAAATTGTTTTCTTGGAGTCGTTTTAGGGACACCCCTTTGTGTTTATGAGCATGATACTACTTTGTAGGGATGAGCTTCGTGTTCGAGTCGAACGCATGTTCGACTCGAACATCGGTCGTTCGTGCGTTCGCCGAATTCTGAACGTTTGGGCCGTTCGCGGCAAAATTAGTGTGGCCCACAATGCACTGCGATGGCGCAATGCATTGTTGTCTCACGATTGGCCAAGCATGCACTGTGACCCCGCATGCTTGGCCAATCGCAGCGCCAGTAGCGAGGAGAGCAATGGTTGGCCACAGGCATCCTGCCTGTGGCCAATCATAGCTCAGGCTGTGTAGTGCACGCCCCACACTATATAAAGCTGCCTTTCAGGCGGCCTCGTGTAGTGTTTGTTAGCATCTGAAGCAGTGGGTGTTCTGTGTACCTTCAACACAGTTACACACCAATCGTTTTTGGCTGATTTACTATTTTGCTCTTGTGTAGTGGTTACTGTCTGTGCCCTGACCGCAGTATACACCACTATATTCACCTCACCTATATAGCTAGTGATCTAGCTTTAATAATAGAGCTTGCAGTCAGTAGTGTTAGTGCGTGCTGTCTGCGTGCTCTGTACCCAGTACATACCGCTATTATCCACCTACATAGCTGTTCTCTATTTGGGCCCGATTGTCATCTGCGGGAGTTATTGGAAGTTGTGTGTGCCTCCAGCACAGCACAGTATACATCTGTATATACCCCTTTAACTCTGCTGTTTTCTGGTTATTGTCTGCGTGCCCTGACCGCAGTATACACCGTGATATTCACCTCACCTATATAGCTAGTGGTCCATCTTTAACAATAGAGCTTGCAGTCAGTAGTGTCACTCAGGAGATAGTGTGTGCTGTGTGCGTGCAGTCTGTACCCAGTACATACCGCTATTATCCACCTACATAGCTGTTCTCTATTTGGGCCCGATTGTCATCTGCGGGAGTTATTGGAAGTTGTGTGTGCTTCCAGCACAGCACAGTATACATCTGTATATACCCCTTTAACTCTGCTGTTTTCTGGTTATTGTCTGCGTGCCCTGACCGCAGTATACACCGTGATATTCACCTCACCTATATAGCTAGTGGTCCATCTTTAACAATAGAGCTTGCAGTCAGTAGTGTCACTCAGGAGATAGTGCGTGCTGTGTGCGTGCAGTCTGTACCCAGTACATACCGCTATTATCCACCTACATAGCTGTTCTCTATTTGGGCCCGATTGTCATCTGCAGGAGTTATTGGAAGTTGTGTGTGCTTCCAGCACAGCACAGTATACATCTGTATATACCCCTTTAACTCTGCTGTTCTATAAAAAAGGCATCTGCAGGAGTTAGTGGGTGTTGTGTGCCTCCAGCACAATATAAACTACCCAACTACTGTTTTACCCAACTCCCTTCAGGCTATTACCATGTCTGGAAGGCCAGCAAGGAGAGGCAGACAGGCGCGAGCCGATAAAAGAGGGCAAGCAGGCTCTGTGTCTAGAGACAACAGTGCTGGTCGTGGACGCGGTGCATTGTCATCAGCACGTGGCCATGGGACATGCTTGTCCTTCTTTTCTGCAGCTGGACATGTTGAACCGCAACATGCCAACGACTTGGTAGAGTGGATGACCAAGCCCTCTTCATCCTCCTTATCCTCTCTCACCCAGTCTCAGGGTAGTAGAAAAGCAGCTGCCAACACATCGTCGTCCCTCCTCTCAATGTCATCATCAGTGACTCCTTCCCTAGACCCACCACGTCCTCCTGAGGAGTCTCCTGAACTCTTTGAGCACAGTGTTGGGTACATGCTCCAGGAGGATGCCCAGTGTTTGGTGGGCTCTGATGATGACACTCAGCTAGAGGAAGGCAGTAGCGTGAGCGCAGAGAGAGAGGATGCTCAAGAAGCACAGCAATCTGGCAGTCATGTTCCACAAGCTGCAGCATACTGCCAGGTTTGCTACAGCGATGAAGAGGGAGGGGATGATGAGGGCACTGACTCCACGTGGGTGCCTGGAAGGAGGGAGGAGGAGGAGGAGGAGGCACATGTCCAACGAGGCAGGATGCCCTCCGGGGGCCAGCTTAGGGGCAGCACACCGAATGAATCACACCGCAGAGCTCCGCCTGCGCAGAGCGCTTCCTCTGCGCGTTATTCTAAAAGTTCTTTGGTGTGGGCCTTTTTTGAGACGAGTGCATCAGATCGCACCGCTGCTATTTGCAACATATGTCTCAAGCGTATCTCACGTGGCCAAAACATCAGCCGCTTGGGCACCACATGCTTGACCAGACATATGTTGACCTGCCATGCAGCTCGTTGGCAAGCATACCTCAAAGACCCACACCAAAGAACAAAGCGGACCTCTCCTTGCTCCTCATCAGCTGGCATCTCCAACCCCACTAGACCTTCAGTCCTCTCTGAAACCTGCTCTGAGAGGAATGAAGGTGTAGAATTAGGTGTGTCACAGCCAAGTGCTTCCGGGAACTCTGCTAGTGGTACATCCACGTCCGATTATAGCAGGCAAATGTCCCTGCCCCAGCTGCTGGACCGGCGGAAGAAATTTACTCCCAGCCATCCACATGCCCAGCGGTTGAATGCTAGCTTGGCTAAATTGCTAGCACTTCAACTGCTGCCTTTTCAGTTGGTAGACTCGGCCCCCTTCCGTGAGTTTGTACAATGTGCGGTTCCTCAGTGGCAGGTCCCCAAACGCCACTTTTTCTCACGGAAGGCGATTCCGGCTCTCTACCGGCATGTGGAAGGCAATGTCCTTGCCTCGCTGGACAGGGCGGTCAGCGGTAAGGTGCATATTACCGCTGACTCATGGTCCAGCAGGCATGGACAGGGACGTTACCTGTCTTTCACGGCCCATTGGGTCACTCTTCTGGCTGCTGGGAAGGATGCAGGACAAGGTGCAGTAGTGTTGGAGGTTGTTCCGCCACCACGCCTCCAAAATGCTACTATTGGTTGTGACACACATCTCTCCTCCACCCCCTCCTCTTCTTCTTCCTCCATGGCCTCTTCCAGTGCTCTGTCCTCAGAACCAGCGGTGCTCCGTAGGCGTTGCAGGGGCTACGCAAGTACGCAGGCAAAACGATGCCATGCCGTGCTTGCGCTGGTTTGTTTGGGGGACAGGAGCCACACTGGGGCGGATGTTTTGTCAGCTCTGCAGGGGCAGGCCGAGAGGTGGTTGACGCCACGCCAGCTTAAGCCAGGAATGGTGGTTTGCGACAATGGCACCAACCTCCTCTCCGCCCTCCGACAGGGACAACTGACCCATGTGCCCTGTGTAGCTCACGTCCTTAACCTGGTGGTGCAGCGGTTCTTGGGCAGGTACCCCGGCTTACAGGATGTCCTGAAACAGGCCAGGAGAGTCTGTGTGCATTTCCGCCGATCATTTAATGCCTGTGCTCGGCTGGCTGAGCTCCAAAAGGAGTTGAACCTGCCCAAGAACCGCCTTATATGTGACATGCCCACCAGATGGAACTCAACATTGGCCATGCTGCAGCGGCTGCACACGCAGCAGAGGGCCATCAATGAGTACCTGTGCGACTACGGCACCAGGACAGGGTCAGGGGAGCTTGGTTTTTTCTCACCACGCCAGTGGGGCATGATCAGGGATGCATGCACTGTCCTGTCACCGTTTGAGGAGGCCACAAGGATGGTGAGCAGTGACAGTGCATGCATCAGTGACACTATACCTCTTGTCCACCTCTTGGAGCATACGCTGCGTGGAATAATGGACAGGGCACTTGAGGCAGAACAGAGGCAGGAAGAGGAGGACTTCCTTGCCTCTCAAGGCCCCCTTTATCCAGACAGTGTTCCTGCTGTGCCACCCATCACACAGGAAGAGGGTGAGGAGGAGGAAGAGGAGGAGGAGGATGATTGTGTCAGCATGGAGGTGGAGGCTGGCACTCAGCATCAGCAGCAGCAGTCTTATAGGGATGATTTACAGTCCCAAGAAACACGTGGACTTGTACGTGGCTGGGAGGAGGTAGCTGCGGATCATGTTGTCCTTAGTGACCCAGAGGACTCCGGACCGAATGCCTCAGCTAACCTACGCTGCATGGCCTCCCTGATCCTGCAAAGCCTGCGGAAGGATCCTCGTATTCTTCGGATCAAGGAGAGGGACCATTACTGGCTGGCCACTCTCCTTGATCCACGCTACAAGGGTAAGGTTGCCGACCTTATCTTGCCATCGCAGAGGGAGCAGAGGATGAGACATCTCCGGGAGGCCTTGCAGAAAGGTCTGTGCAACGCGTTCCCAGAGACTGGGAGGTCACAAACTCCTGGTCCTGGACAACGTGTTGCTGAGGCATCAGTCAGAAGGAGCGGTGGAGAAGGTGGCCGTCTGACTGATGCTTTCAGACAATTTTTTAGTCCGCAGCCCCAAGGTATGATTGGTTCCAGCACCCATCGCCAGCGTCTAATTTACATGGTGCAGGAATACCTAGGGGCAAGGTCAGACTTGGACACCTTTCCCACCGAAAATCCTCTGGCTTACTGGGTCTTGAGGATGGATCACTGGCCAGAGCTTGCACAGTATGCAATTGAGCTACTGGCCTGTCCTGCATCCAGCGTTCTTTCGGAACGCACCTTCAGTGCTGCTGGGGGCTTCGTTACCGATCACAGGGTGCGCCTGTCCACCGAATCAGTTGATCGACTGACCTTCATCAAGATGAATCAGTCTTGGATCACCCACAGCTACCAAGCACCTGAAGCTGATGTAACCGAATAATTTTTTTTGAAATACCACATCCCTTCAAGACTGCCTATGCTTATGCTGGGTGACTGTCCTGTTATGTTGATTGTCTATCCTCTTCCTCCTCCGCTGATATGTTGGAAGAACATTTTTGGTTCTGGGTGATGCCAGCAGCCCAATTTTTCTGCCCCTGTTTAACAGGGGCGTTTAAGTACAATTTTTGATGCAATGCTTTGCAGCAGGGCTAATTCCTGCAATAAAACTAGAGTGTATGGCAGAGGTTGCAGTGTGATGGCACCAGTGCCTAAGGCCCAATTTTTCTGCCCCTGTTTAACAGGGGCGTTTAAGTAAAATTTTTGATGCAATGCTTTGCAGCAGGGCTAATTCCTGCAATAAAACTAGAGTGTATGGCAGAGGTTGCAGTGTGATGGCACCAGTGCCTAAGGCCCAATTTTTCTGCCCCTGTTTAACAGGGGCGTTTAAGTACAATTTTTGATGCAATGCTTTGCAGCAGGGCTAATTCCTGCAATAAAACTAGAGTGTATGGCAGAGGTTGCAGTGTGATGGCACCAGTGCCTAAGGCCCAATTTTTCTGCCCCTGTTTAACAGGGGCGTTTAAGTACAATTTTTGATGCAATGCTTTGCAGCAGGGCTAATTCCTGCAATAAAACTAGAGTGTATGGCAGAGGTTGCAGTGTGATGGCACCAGTGCCTAAGGCCCAATTTTTCTGCCCCTGTTTACCAGGGACATGTAATTACAATTCTTGATATAATATTTCACAGGAGGGCCCCTTCCTGTGCCCACCCAGAGTAACGGTGAGGACTTATAGTGTTGTGGCACCAGCACCACAACCACCAAAGGTCAATTTTTCTACCACTGTTCAACAATGGCATGTAATTACAATTCTTGATATAATCGTTCACAGCAGGGCGCTCCAGCGCCCACCAAGAGTCACTTTGAGGGCTTACAATGTTGTTGCAAAACCAACACCTTGTTCCGCCATTTCTGCAGAGCATATAGGGCAGGCCCCTACTTTCAAACATCCAATTTACAAACATCTCCTACTTGCAAACGGAAGGAGACAACAGCAAGTGAGATGAAAAAAGATGGACGACAAAACAAATTATACAGGGGTGATAACCCTTCCCTATGTTTTCCAAAAAGCTTAAAAATAGTTTTTTTGACTGGAGCTACACTTTAAAAATGTACCAGTTGAAAATTACAAACAGATTCAACTTAACACAACAAACCTACACAGTCCCTGTCTTGTTTGCACCGCCTGTATACTGCTGTTCTGAGTATATAGGGCCTGGGGGCCACACGCATTTCCTTTTTTTTTAATATGGGTACGGGGTTCCCCTTAATATGCGTACAAAACCCAAAGGGGCTGGTAATGGGCAGGGAGGGCTACCCATGCCATTTTTCTGAATGATTTTCAACCATATTGCAGGAACCAGATATAACATTAAAACCGCAAGCAGTTTTAAATGGTGTTATTTCCGTTTAATGTCATTTTGTGCAGGGACTGTTCTAAACACGGGAAACACGTGGCACTTCACAGGCATACTACAGACACCCCCCAGGCACCATATTTAAAGGAATATTTCACTTTTTTTTTTTCACTTTAATCGTCATTAAAATCAGTGCTCCCGCCAAAACGGTAGTTTTTAAAACTTTTTTTTGCAGTGACCCATGTCCCCTGAGGCAGGAGGCAGGTCGCCAAACCCTTTTTAGGACACTATCTTGCATATTAGCCGTTAAAATTAGCACTTTCCAATTCGAACGTTCGAGTCCCATAGACTTCAATGGGGTTCTAACGTTCGTACCGAACGCGGGGGTCGTTCGCAAGTTCTGGTGCGAACCGAACCGGGGGGTGTTCGGCTCATCCCTACTACTTTGCTTCAAAATGCATGCTGGAAGTGGGAGATGTTTTAACCTGAGCTGCCCTACAGTTTTTTGTTTGCCAGTGTCCAGTCCTCCTGTAAACAGCTATTCAAATCTGAAGTTTAGTTACATTTTCTTTGTTGCTCTATTGCATTACATAGCTTACCTCAAATAAAGAGTGTCCTACGTCCTGCTGGTTGCTTCCTATTGAAGAAATCCTCCTTTTACTGATGTCAGATCCACCTCGCACTTCTGTGAACTTCCAGAACTGTATTGGTGAGGAGCAGCGACTATAAATGTCTCCAGACACCCACCTTAAAGTGGTTGTAATCCCTCTATTTTTTATTTTTTTTTTAATAACCAACATCATACTTACATCCACTGTGCAGTTCATTTTGCTCAGAGTGGCCCTAATCCGCTCCTTCTGGGGTCCCCCTCAACGGCGCTGGTGACTCCTCCCTGCATTGAGTGCCCATTTTGGAGAAGGCTCTTTTAAGATGGACACCCGTCCTCCCAAGTCCTGCTTCTTTGTTCATTCGCAAAGAATGCAGGACTCGGCCCCGGCGCCCGCATCATTGGATTTGATTGATAGCAGTGGGAGCCAATGGCTGCGCTGCTATCAATCTATCCCATCAGGACACGAGAAACCAGCTAGAACTGGTGTGCTTGTTCCAGCCGGAGAAAGATAGGCATCAGGTAAGTAAAACGGGGCCGGGGGGGGGGGGAGGGGGCTGCAGCACCACAGAAGGTTTTTCACCTTAATGCATAAAATGCATTAAGGTGAAAAACTAGAAAAACTATGAGGGTTTATAACCCCTTTAATTGTTAATTTATTGTTTTGTTTTCACAGAGTGCAACATATTCTGTGAATAAAGGATGGACGGATGAATGACAGGATTCCCTTCTCCACTCACAGAATATGTTGCATTCCATGAAAATGATACCAGGAGTTTTCTCCATGGAGTAGAGTGAAGACATCAGAAACTTTATCAGCCACAGCTGCAGCTCTTAACATATGCCGTACTGGAAGTTCGAGAAGGATCCGATGTCCGTAAAGGGACAATTTCTAGAAAAAGCCAGCAGGATATACTGTAGGTTTGTTATTGCACTGTGTGTGTCACTATGGCTGAACACTATTAGAGCAAGAGCAATAAGAAGAGGGAGTAGCTAAAGCACTGGGTTAAAATACATAGGAAGCAAACACCTGTACAGACACAGCTAGCAGGGAATTCTGAGATATATCTGTACCTGAATGATATTGTTTCTGAGACAAGGGCCATGTCATTTATCAGATTAAGGATTTCCTGTTGCCAGATAACAAGGGCTGTAGTTGAAGCATACACTGCAACAGACTGATACAGAATGTTATAATGGGCATCTTGTCATCACATTTTTTTTATTTTTGCAATTCATCCTGGCTAATGGTTCATTTCCTACTTTGACCTCTTCTGGATAGTCCATGGCTGGATTTCATTGTCCCTTCTCTTGTGATGATCAGGCCACCCTTTTCCAATCCGTTCCCAAATGAGCTGCAGTGTCTTGGAAAACAACAACAGGTTCACAATGTCTGTCAGTTGTCTGGTATTTTTTCTTAAGCCACTTCCCACATTGTGTGTCCTTGTAGCTGTGAAGAGGCCATTTCTTGAGAGGGTTCACTATGACTCCTTTTCATGTCATGCTGCCAGACTTGATAGATGACTCTTTGTCCTCTTTTTAATTACCCAGAGGATAAGTCACTGTTCTACTGTTGTCACCAGTTTAATTTTTCTTTCACCCATGTAGGTTTGTAAAGTTATAAATGGAAGTTGACATTAATGAGATAAGGTTTAAACATAATTAAGAAAAACAAAGTGCAAATATGATTAAACTTTCACAGACGTTGTGTCTTTTCTTCTAGATACTTGTTATCTACTTACTTTATAGTCTTGCCAGATTTCACTTATTAATTTCTCTATTGGTATGGGTTGAAGAAGCAGAGGCTAAAATTGTGTTATAGCATTTCATACCTTATGCTGCCATTCTAATGGGTGTCACATGATATGTGAATAATGTATGGAAGCTTTTTAATAAGCTGTATGTGGTTACAGACTGTTATTTCAATATAAATATGTAACACTGGGACTTTGGATCAAAGGCTACCTACCCCCTTGGAGACCTAGGCATTTGTTAGGAAGTGGTGCAATGACCACATAAAGATCTAGCTGCAGGCTTAGAAAAGGTGGCTACACCACTTACAGGGAAAGGCTATTTAAAGCATATCTTTTTGAAAAAATGTTTTATTAAGGCTTTATAAAAGGTATAGTTACAAAACAAAGCTTTGGGGCATTTTCCAGCTCAGAATGCTTACAACATAAAGCATAACAGTAGAACAGCAAATAATAACAGAAAAACAAACAGTGCTCAAAATTCATGCGAGAAGGTATACATTGTATGATCTTCAGAACAGACTCCAGGTCACAGTTCTGACTCTATCAAGGTATTCTCCCCACCCCACTACATAACATGCAGTGTCTTCAACTAGGGAAATATTCCAATGCCAGCAATTAGACTCAGTCTACAGGTGGACGGCTGGGTTCTTACATATTGGGTGATGACTACAATTCAACCTAGGGAGATTTTGGGGCAGTTAGAATTAACCCACAGATCCCAAACCTTGTTGAATTTGTTGGGAGAGCCCTGAGACTGATAAGTGGCTTTGTGAAGTGGTACCACTGAGTTAATCAGGGTTTTTCAATAGTCTAGCGTGGGGGGCTTTATCTAATTTCCACCTTATCACAATAGCTTTCCTAGCGTAGAAAAGTAACAGCCCAAGAAATGCTCTGGTATGGGCTAATAAATTCACCTATCCTAAAAGGCAGATATCTACCATTAAGGAAATATAGATTGTAATGAGGGATGGGATGAAACGAATAATTTCTGACAAAAAGCGGCATTTGACAGAGCAAGTTCAGAATATGTCAGTAAAATCCACCGGATATGGTGTGAAATCTTTGTGGTGTCAAAGTCGATGTAGAATTTTAAACTGTATCAACTGGTCTCTTACCAATATTAGTTGAAGAAAACGATACTCCCACAAGTTCTCCCATTCCTTGCTATCCATGGTCGGCACCTACCCACGCCACTGGGCCTGAAGCCTCTCCAATCCTACATGGACTGAGAAGCAAAGAGAATTCTATATTTCAGACAGTGGTTTAGTCAGGGAGTCGTCACGCAGAAGAGACTGTTCATTAGAGGTAAAAGACCAACCTGTGGAGGATGGGGGGGCTCTTTGATACTAGCAAGTGCCAGGATTTGAGAAGCGCCTTTATAGATAGCAACAGGGCAGGGAAGAGAACATGTCCACCCCTATACAAGAGGTTACGCACGGTTTCATAGGAGCCTGAATACACTGCTTCAAGCACAACCGCTGCATTGTAGTCGTCAGACTGAAGCCAATTGTGTGCATGGGTTAGCAGGGCTGCCATGAAGTATGTATCCAGATCTAGACAGGCAAGACCTCTGTGCTTCCATGGCCTACATAAAATCGCTCTGATAAATCTGGGAGTGTGGTATTGCCACAAAAAAGGAAGATACCATACTACTGAATTGCTGGAAAAAGGCCCATGTTATCCATATCAGGGAATGCCTAAAAAGATGGGAAGAAATGTATTCTACTGTTAAGTGTCAGTGGTAAGTTTTCCCAGGCTTTCAATTTGCGTTTGAAGTTATTCAGAAGATGGAACAGATTAGGTTTACAAAAGTCAGACACATTTGAAGAAATTTGGGCTCCTATATATTTAAGAGAGTCCATCCAGGACAAAGGAAAAGATGGGTCTGCTGCTTGCCTGGCTCCTGAGTCAATGGGCAATATCTGGGATCTGCCCCAATTGACCCATAGCCCAGAAAAGTTAGAGAATTGTGATAGAAGCCCTAAGACCTCATGTAATGAAGGACCTGGTTTAGCTAAAAAAAAAAAAATCTGCATAGAGTGCCAGTTTTTCAGCTATGGTTCCGACTCTAATTCTCTGAATAGTCGGAGCTTGCCTGATCACAGAAGGGTTCCATGACCAGCGCAAACAGGACAGCCCTTATGCATAGCTCAAAAAGATAAAAAGAAGAGGGCGCACCAGCCTTGTGCATTATCCCAAGATAATTTATTGATAAAAAACAGCAAAATACTACTCGCAAACGTGATGAATAAAAGCCTGTAGAAGCCACTAAAATGTGGCAATCAGTCCTAGAACACCATCTCCAGAGAGCAGAGGGGAAGACCTCAGAACCATTGCTGGCTAACACATTTCAAAGGAGTACCTTCTTCCTCAGAGCCTCAGAAAGAAGGCACTCCATAGAAATGCATCTTCTGCTTGATTCCTAACATGCGTAGAACTTTGTGCGTCGGAATTGTGTACACACGATCAGAATTTCCAACAACGGATTTTGTTGTCGGAAATGTGAGATCCAGATCTCAAATTTTGTGTGTTTGAAATTCCGATGGAAAATGTCTGATTGAGCCTACACATGGCCGGAATTTCCGATAAAGAGCTCCCATTAAACATTTTCCGTCAGAAATGCGTGTACACGCGCCATTAGAATACCTCCTATCCAGGAGGGCAGCAAGGCCAAAGACACTATCCCTTGAGTCAGTGATCGCCCGACTATTGCACTTATGCGCAGGAGTGTTTGTTAGCTATCACTGATGCATACCTCGCCTGATGTGAAAGGAAGAAGAAAGCATACCTCCCAATTTAATTTGGGCCACAGGGGTGTTGTAGAGTAGTTCTATCCACTTCCGGGAAATTGGACCAAAACCCATGACTGGGAGGAACGCCCCTATGTATTGCCAACTGACTATGTCAAATGCTTTTTCAATGTCCAGGGCCACTATTTAAAGCATATCTACAATCAAAATGTAAACTCAAATGTTCATTCCCATATTGAGTTTCAATTATTTCTAGCCTGCTCATAATAATCTGAACAATATGGACATGACCATATATGGTCAGTGACATCACTTTGGAGTCACCGACCCTTTGTTTTTATCAGCTGTCATTAATCACACCTGTCATGCAGTGGAAGTGAAGCGAAGGGGGGGGGGGGGTTGGACAGATGCTTGTCTCCCTCACTTCCTGTCCTGCCAGGTTGCATATTCAGAGCGTCTGATGTGGATTTTTCTTTTTAAGGGGGGGTAAACCTCATGTTTTTTTACCAGATTTTCCATGTGATGTTCCCCCTCAAAATCTATACAAGACCTTTTGGGTTGAATTTGGAGGAATATCATGCTGTGGGGTCCCATCTTAAAATTCATACCAGACCTAAAGAGCCTGGTATTAGGGGGAATCCTATGTGTGTAGGGGTCCCCCATTAACATCTATACCAGTCCCTCATCTAGGATAAGGGTCTGGCATAGATGTCAGGAGTCCCTGGTTTCTTTGTTAACAAACAGGACAAATCAGCTGGGATCTGTTTTTTTGTCAGCAATTTAAACACTCTTTTTATTGTAAATGTAAGTTTTACTGTAGAAGTTTGGCGCATGTCGCACATATGAGCCACTTCACAGGCTGGGTCAGGGCATCCCCAGGCATGTTATATACAGGAGTATTGCATTTTTACAATGTCTCCCTTGAAGCATTACTAGAATTGCTGATACCCGCTAAATGAAATTTCTTTGGTATATGTTACTCAGGGGGTAGTGCCCAGCCCTCCATGCCATTTGTTTGACAATCACTTTCCTCCTATTAGCCTAGAAAACGGCCAGAAGTGTTTTGATTGGCTTCTTGTAATTTCTTGACACAAATCCTGAAAGCCAGTAGGTAACGTTTGTCTATTTTTTTTTATTGTAACCAAAAAAAAAAGAAAAATTACATAAGTGTATATGCCCTGAACTTCTTTCTCGACAAGTAATTCTTGACAAATTAACCAGTGTATTTTACATGGCATGGACAGAAGCATCCTTACATTAGGAATCACAGGTGAAATTATTTTTTAACACCTGGGAATCATAATAACATGCCCTATCCACCCCAACTACACAAAAATTAATAACCATATTCTGTTTAGCACAATGGTTTCTGATCAGACTTGAAACCAGTTTACCACTTGATTAATGTCACATAAATACTCTCAGCTTCAAACTGTGTACAAGAAATGCTATTGTTCAATGCAAAAATTACAGGGTATACGCATCTGTCACCCACTTATATACTTACCTGTAATATTGCATAATACAATATATTCTTCACCTTCTGTAATATGCTGTATGTCATTGGCATTCTTTGAAAAATTAAAAGCTGGTTACACTGTGGAATATAGTAGTGTGGAACAACACCTTTTGGACTAGGGTTACAAGTTTTTAACAAATGTATTATGGCAAACGTGAATATGCTTTATAACCAAATCAGAATGTATGCTCTACTGATCCAGCCAAAATATGGTTGTAATGGAGGGGGCTGGTGCAAGGATTTTTGACACCCTAGGCAAAACCTAATTTTGCCGCCCCATTTGGCTCCATCCCTGACCCCACCCCTTTTGCCCTGCCCATGTGACAGAAGGTGCCATTATACAGGAAGCATTGGCTCTGCTTCCTCTAGTACTGGTTCCAGTGCTGCACCTCTAATTACAATACCGGTCGGACTGAGCTAGTTACATGCCGCAGCCTGCAGAGCCAAACCAGCGGCCGGGCGCCCCTAGGCAGCAGTTCTCCCTAGCCGGCTACTTTGTTTGCCTAGTGGTAGCACCAGCCCTGGTAATGGATTATTGCACTTCAAGCAAATCAGTGCTTTAAAGTGGGCTATTGCACTTAAACTGAACCTATCACCAATGCACTTGCAAGTGTTCCAGTTTAATGCGCACTGGGTATACATAAGTATACCCCACGTATACTCACCTTTTCGTCACTCTGTTCACTGCTCTAATAAAAGAGTTTATGCAGGGAAAAAGTATAAGGGTTGCCTGCCTGAACAGTCAATCATTAGGAACCAGTTTGCTTATGTAGCGGCCATAACCCTTTGTAGGGTGGCCTTGATTTATTGGGCTTACCGGGTACCTCCGCTTGGCTTGTTCTTCCACGTCTAGGGGTTCCCAGGGTTGATACCCAACAACTTGGACGCTGACACCAATAAAGTCCTTTTGAAAGGTTTTATTTTGCAGGGGTAACATCCAACAACACAGTCTCGTATAGGAACAGAGGGCAAGGGTGAAGAAGTCAGGCACCTTGAACTGCAGACATAACAAAGTCTCTAATACCACCCAGAGAGTAGCGACTCGCAGCTGGGCACTTCAAGGCTGAACAGATCTCTAGCCAGAGATCATGGCAATCAGCACGCTGATTCAGAGCTTGTCAAATCCTCTGAACGTGTACAAGTTATAACTGAAAGTGAACAGGAACCTTTTTCTTCAGTAACTGGAACGTTCTCGGTCTCCTTGATAGTACTGGAAAAAGCGTGGATTCGTCAATGTCCTTCCCAACTTGGTAACCAGGCACTTCTCAGGATGCCACTCGTCGGCCCTCCTCCGAAGAGTCCTCCCCGGCCACTTTTACAAGCTGTGGTGCCCCTCCAAGCCGAGAGCACACTCGGACACCTTGAATCCTCCCTCAGTTACTGCTCCTCGGACTAACCGGTTCCGAGACTCGGGAACAGACAGATCCCTGCCCCAGACCAGTTGGGTCTATTGGGGGTAACCGATAGAAGCATGTTACGGGATGTCGAACACCCCGTGACCGAGAGCTCAAAGGGGGGCAGGCATTTAAGCGAACATGTCACTTTGCCATGCATATACAAAATACAGGCACAGGGAACATTTTTTCATTGTTGCTTACGCTGCCTTATTGAAAACTGCTTATTGTTTATACACATATACATTTGCAAGACTGGATGCATACTAAGTGCAACACTTTGGAGAAAAAAATGGCGGTCCTCGGACCTACAGTGGTGTGAAAAAGTGTTTGCCCCCTTCCTCATTTCCTGTTCCTTTGCATGTTTGTCACACTTAAGTGTTTCGGAACCTCAAACCAATTTAAACAATAGTCAAGGACAACACAAGTAAACACAAAATGCAATTTGTAAATGAAGGTGTTTATTATTAAAGGTGAAAAAAAATCCAAACCATCATGGCCCTGTGTGAAAAAGTGATTGCCCCCTAAACCTAATAACTGGTTGGGCCACCCTTAGCAGCAACAACTGCAACCAAGCGTTTGCGATAACGTGCAATGAGGCTTTTACAGCGTCCTGGAGGAATTTTGGCCCACTCATCTTTGCAGAATTGTCCTAATTCAGTTACATTAGAGGGTTTTCGAGCATGAACGGCCTTTTTAAGGTCATACCACAACATCTCAATAGGATTCAGGTCAGGACTTTGGCTAGGCCACTCCAAAGTCTTCATTTTGTTTTTCTTCAGCCATTCGGTGGTGGACTTGCTGGTGTGTTTAGGATCATTGTCCTGCTGCAGAACCCAAGTTCGTTTCAGCTTGAGTACATGAACAGATGGTCGGACATTCTCCTTCAGGATCTCTTGGTAGACAGCAGAATTCGTAGTTCCTTTTATCACGGCAAGTCTTCCAGGTCCTGAAGCAGCAAAACAGCCCCAGACCATCACACTACCACCACCATATTTTACTGTTGGTATAATGTTCTTTTTATGAAATGCAGTGTTCCTTCTACGCCAGATATACTTGGACACACACCTTCCAAAGAGTTCCACTTTTGTCTCATCGGTCCACAGAATGTTGTCCCAAAAGTCTTGGGGATCATCAAGATGTGTTGTGGAGAAATTGAGACGAGCTTTGATGTTCTTTTTGCTCAGCAGTGGTTTTCTCCTTGGAACTCTGCCATGCAGGCCATTTTTGCCCAGTCTTTTCCTGATGGTGGAGGCATGAACGCTGACCTTAACTGAGGCAAGTGAGGCCTGCAGTTCCTTGGACGTTGTTGTGGGGTCTTTTGTGACCTCTTGGATGAGTCGTCGCTGCGCTCTTGGGGTAATTTTGGGCGGCCGGCCACTCCTGGGAAGGTTCACCACTGTTTCATGTCTTCGCCATTTGTGGATAATGGCTCTCACTGTGGTTCGCTGGATTCCCAAAGCTTTGGAAATGGCTTTATAACCCTTTCCAGACTGATAGATCTCAATTACTTTTTTTCTCAATTGTTCCTGAATTTCTTTGGGTCTCGGCATGATGTGTAGCTTTTAAGGATCTTCTGGTGGACCTTACTGTGTCAAGCAGCTCCTATTTAAGTGATGCCTTGATTGCGAACAGGTGTGGCAATAATCAGGCCTGGGTGTGGCTAGAGAAATTGAACTCAGGTGTGGACAACCACAGTTATAGTATGTTTTAACAAGGGGGGCAATCACTTTTTCACACAGGGCCATGATGGTTTGGATTTTTTTTCACCTTTAATAATAAACACCTTCATTTACAAATTGCATTTTGTGTTTACTTGTGTTGTCCTTGACTATTGTTTAAATTGGTTTGATGTTCTGAAACACTTAAGTGTGACAAACATGCAAAGGAACAGGAAATGAGGAAGGGGGCAAACACTTTTTCACACCACTGTAGGTGGCCAGTCAATTGCTTGTGTTTATTGGTTTTACACTTGCTTTCCCTATTGGTTGTATAGCACTGATTCGACCAGGAAGTGGCTGAATTTTACCAATTCAGATAGGAGACTGAAAGTATATTTCTTTTCTTAAGACGTGGCAAGTTGTTTTACAACCAGGGATGAGAATAATAAATGGTGATGACATTATATCCAGAGAATTGAAGCATACAGTTATTTGGACACCGGCATAATTTTCATACTTTTGGCTCTTTATGCTACCAGAATAAAATTAAAATGAACTGGTTCCCGACTAGCGCACGTGGATGTAGGTCGGCAGAATGGAACGGCTGGGCAAATGGGAGTAGAGGTACGTCCTCTTAAATTTGCTACCATGCCATCCGGCTGGGACCTCCGTGAGTCGGGTCAAGGGTCCCGCAGACTCAATCGCCGCTGAGATACCTGTGATTGTCTCAAGAGGAGGACGAACGGGGAAATGCTAATGTAAACAAGCATCTCCCTGTTCTGCCTAGTGACGGTGTCACTGATCTCTGCTCCCTGTGATCGGGAGCAGAGATCAGTGACGTTTCACATGTAGCCACGCCCCCCCAGTTAGAAACATGCCCCAGGACACACTTAACCCTTACCCTGCCCCCTAGTGGTTAACTCTTTCACATTTGTATAGCACTGATTGCTGTATAAATGACTGGTCCCAAAAATGTGTTAACCACTTCAGCCCCGGACCAATAAACACCCTAAGGACCAGAGGTCTTTTTACAATTTCGCACTGCGCTGCTTTAACTGGTAATTGTGCGGTCATGCAATATTTCACCCAAACAAAATTTGCGTCCTTTTCTTCCCACAAATAGAGCTTTCTTTTGATGGTATTTGATTGCCTCTGCGATTTTTATTTTTGCGATATAAATGGAAAAAGACCGAAAATTTTGAGAAAAATCGAATAAACTCAATTTTAGTCATACATTTAGGGCAAAATTTATTCAGCCACATGTCTTTAGTAAAAAAAAATGTCAATAAGCGTATATTTATTGGTTTGCGCAAAAGTTATAGCGTCTACAAACTAGAGTACATTTTCTGGAATTTACACAGCTTTTAATTTACGACTGCCTATCTCATTTCTTGAGGTGCTAAAATGGCAGGGCAGTACAAACCCCCCCAAATTACCCCATTTTGGAAAGTAGACACCCTAAGGAAGTTGTAGAGAGGCATATTGAGCCCATTGAATATTTTTTTTTTGTCCCAAGTGATTGAATAATGACACAAAAAAAAAAAAAAGTTTACAAAAAGTTGTCACTAAATGATATATTGCTCACACATGCCATAGTTATATGTGGAATTGTACCCCAAAATATATTTTGCTGCTTCTCCTGAGTACGAGGATACCACATATGTGGGACTTTTTGGGAGTCTAGCTGCGTACGGCACCCCGAAAACCAATCACTGCCTTCAGGGTTTCTAAGGGTGCAAATTTTTGATTTCACTCCTCACTACCTATCACAGTTTCGAAGGCCATAAAATGCCAAAATAGCACAAAACCCCCCCCCCCAAATGACCCCATTTTGGAAAGTAGACCCCCCAAGCTATTTACTGAGAGGCATGTTGAGTTCATGAAATATTTTATATTTTGCCACAAGTTGCAGGAATTTAAAAATTTTTATTTTTTTTGCACAAAGTTGTCACTAAATGATATATTGCTCACACATGCTATGGGCATACGTCAAATTAAACCCCAAAATAAATTCTGCTGCTTCTCCCGAGTACGGAGATACCGCATGTGGGGGACTTTTTGGGAGCCTAGCCACGTACCGGACCCCGAAAACCAAGCACTGCCTTCCGGATTTAAATATAAATGCTACCAAAAAAAACTTAGCGATCGCAGGGATCAGGCCTGACTCTGCGATCGCTGCAGTTATGTGTTTAGTGTTTTGTAAGTGACAGTGATCGATCGATACTGCACTTGGGTGGGCTGGGCAGAGGGGCAAAACGCAGGTGCCAGCAGGTATCTGGGCTGATCCCGCTAACAATGCGTTTTTTTGGAACCCTAAACTGCTGGGGACGCTAGTATAGATCTGATCAGATCAGATATTGATCTGTTCAGATTCTATACCACTACGGGAGGTGTATGCTTTGCGCGTGGGTGTTAGCGGTACTGGCACTAACCTAGCCCTGCCTGGGGCGACGCAGACCCTGACCCTAAAACCTAATTGATATCACCCGCCGGGTGATCAGGGGGTTAAACCTTTATTGGGTAATAAATGGTGGGTGCCCTGATGCTATAAAAAGCAAACTAACCAGAGTCACCCGTAACACTTATACGGTGATCACTGGTGAAAGGGTTAACTAGGAGCAATCAGGGGGTTCAAATTTTTATTAGGTAGTATATGGGGGTCCCTGGCGCTATATAAAAACCTGACGGGGAACCTAAATAACTAACTGGCTAACCAGCGTCACCAGTGACACTTATACTGTGATCGCTGGTGAAAGGGTTAACTAGGGGCAATCAGGGGGTTAAAACCATTATTGGGTAGTATATCGGGGTACCTAGCGCTATAAAAACCTGGCGGTGAACCTAAAAAAATAACTAGCTACCTAGCGACACTAATGCAGCGATCAGAAAAATGATAGCTTAGTGACATTGGCAAAAGGGGGTGAAAGGGTTAACTAGGGGCAATCAGGGGGTTAAAACCATTATTGGGTAGTATACCGGGGTACCTAGCGCTATAAAAACCTGGCGGTGAACCTAAAAAAAAACTAGCTACCTAGCGACAATAGCGACACTAATGCAGCGATCAGAAAAATGATCGCTTAGTGACACTGGCAAAAGGGGGTGAAAGGGTTAACTAGGGGCAATCAGGGGGTTAAAACCATTATTGGGTAGTATATCGGGGTACCTAGCGCTATAAAAACCTGGCGGTGAACCTAAAAAAATAACTAGCTACCTAGCGACACTAATGCAGCGATCAGAAAAATGATCACTTAGTGACACTGGCAAAAGGGGGTGAAAGGGTTAACTAGGGGCAATCAGGGGGTTAAAACCATTATTGGGTAGTATATCGGGGTACCTAGCGCTATAAAAACCTGGCGGTGAACCTAAAAAAATAACTAGCTACCTAGCGACAATAGCGACACTAATGCAGCGATCAGAAAAATGATCGCTTAGTGACACTGGCAAAAGGGGGTGAAAGGGTTAACTCTAGGGGCAATCAGGGGGTTAAACCTTTATTGGGGGTGATAGGGGGCTACCCTGGACCTAACACTAACTGCCCTGACAGTTTTTACTTTTACAACTGACACTGAATGCAGTGATCAGTAAATAAATGATCAATGCAATCAGTGACACTGTGACTGGGGGGGGGATCGGGGGGCGATCGGGGGGGATCGGGGGGTTTGTGTACCTATGTGTACCTATGTGTTAGTGTAGTGTTTTGGTGCACTTACTTTTTGTCTTCTCCTCGTAGTCCCGTCAAAAAGACCGCCCCGAGGAGAATGACATCACTTCCTCCTTCCTGTGTATACAATACACAGTGGGAGGAAGCTTGTCATTGGCCAGGAGCGATCGCCAGAAACCAACGGCCATCCCCTCATCACGGATCGCTCCTGCAGCGAACCGGACTGCCGTATCCAGCGGGAGGGGGTCCGATCGGACCCCCCACCCGCTGGAAGGCAGGCACGTACATGTACGTGCTTGTGCCTGCCTGTGCCATTGTAATGACGTACAATGGCAATACGGCAGTCCTTAAGTGGTTAAAAATGTCCGATGTGTCTGATTAGAAAACTTAAAAATACTATTAAAAGCTGGCTTTCTTTACATATCCCCTTTATAGGAAGAATCACAGCGCTCAAAATGGTCATCCTCCCCAGGCTGTTATATCTGTTTCGCTCCCTACCGGTTAAGCTTTCCAAATCTTTTCTCCTCAACCTTCAGTCCCATTTTAACAGATTCATTTGGAATAATAGGTCGCCCAGGTTTGCCAAGGGAGTCCTGTACAGCTCTATGAGAAGTGGAGGCCTAGGGGTTCCTCAAATTTGGTTGTATTATCTTACCTGCAGATTTACGCAACAAGCACAGTGGTCGATCCCTAACTCCAGAGTTCCTTGGGTGCGGTTTGAGAGTGATTCGATAGCACCCTTTTATCTCCCTGGCCTTATGTGGTCAACGCATCGACCTCACTCAACCTTATGCACGCTTAATATTATAGTTGCGGACAGTCTACTACTGTGGCACCGCTACAAACACAAATACAACCTCACTTCGGAGAGCTCTGTGGGCGCCTCTTTCCTGGGCGATCCTAGGTTCCCCCCAGCCTATCTCCATACTGAGTCTTTCAGATTGTGGGTTCAATGCAAACTTACCCAGTTAAAGGACTTTGTGACGGGTTCTGACTTCATTCCCTTCTCGGTATTACAGACCCAGCACCAACTCCCTGACGGAGAACGTTTCAGATATCTGCAAATCCGCCACTTCTTTCTCTCCCATTACAGACTCCGGTCCCAGGTCCAACCCACCATCTTTGAGGATTTATGTTTTAACTTCCCACGCCAAAAAGGCCTGATTTCCCTGATCTACAAAGTTCTTGAAGGACTTACAGTGGTTCAGACTCTGCAGTATAGATCACAATGGGAAAAGGAGCTTGCGCTGGGGACCGGTGTTGTAGACTGGGAAGAGGGATGGGACAACATGTGTAAATGCACCAGATCCTTAACAATTAGGGAAACGGCTATTAAAGTAATTACCAGATGGTACTACACTCCGGTACGTTTGCACAAGATTTACGTTCATACATCCCCCAGCTGTTTTAGAGGTTGCAATCACTTGGGCCCCTTTGTTCACATCTTTTGGGACTGTGGTTTAATTCGTCCAGTTTGGCAAGAGGTTTTGAGAATGATGGACAAGCTCGCGGGTCGTGCGTTGTCCCTTACTTACCACCACTGTCTTCTCTTCCAAACCCCGCCTGACACCTCAAAACCCCTGGTAAGGCTCATTCATTCCATCTGTATCTCTATGCTATGGACTATAGCGCTTCATTGGAAGTCCCCGTCGATCCCTTTATCTCAGGTTCTCTCACGCATTGATCAAGTAATGCTGACTGAAAAGATTTTCCATACTCTGCAGGACACGACTCATATATATGACCTAAAGTGGAACCCATGGTTCCTATTCCGATTACCAAAATGATCATACCTTGGGTTTTTTCTCTTGGCTACCTGAATTATTTTTTTTCTCTTTTTTTTTTTTTTTTTTCTTTCTAAACTTTTCTCCTCTCTTTCTTCGTATTGTCTATTCTTATACATTACAAATATGAAGGTCAGGACATTGAAATATTTTATCTTTCCCTTTCTTGCAGTCTTTTGTTGGATGTAAGATCTATACTAATGTTTATATTTTTTGTATGGTCTGTAGAGTCCTATGGTCTGTTTACCACTTTATTATAATCTTGTCATCCAACTGCTTAGGATGTATATGTCATCTGATCCTTTTTGCTGACACTGTTTTCTATTTATCGCTCTAATAAACTTTTTTGAAAAAAAAAATAAAAATGTCCGATGTGTCCGCCATAATATCACAGTCACGATAAAAATCGCAGATTGCCACCATTACTAGTAAAAAAAAAGAAATTTATAAAAATGCCATAAAACTATCCCCTATTTTGTAAATGCTATAACTTTTGCACAAACCAATCAATAAAAGCTTATTGCGATTTTCTTTTACCAAAAAATGTAGAAGAATACGTATCGGCCTAAACTGAAGGAAAAATTTTTTTTTATATATTTTTCGGGGATATTTATTATAGCAAAATGTAAAAAATTATGTGTTTTTTTTTTCGCTCTTTTTTTTGTTTATAGCGCAAAAAATTAAAACCACAGGGGTGATCAAATACCACAAAAAGAAAGCTCTATTTGTGGGTAAAAAAGGATGTCAATTATGTTTGGGAGCCACATCGCACGACTGCGCAATTGGCAGTTAAAGCGACGCAGTGTCGATATGGCAAAAAGTGCTCTGGTCAGGAAGGGGATAAAATCTTCCGAGGCTGTGGGTTGAACATACAGTAAATATCAAGTACAAATTTTAGGAACTGCAGCCATTTTTATACACAGTCCCCCCATTTTCAGGGGTTCAAATGTAATGTTCATTTTTTATATTTTGTTGGGAATACTTTACTGGCAATGATTGCCTGAAGTCTGGAGTGCCACTGGAAGCCAGGCATGTCCATGCCATCACACTGCCTCCACCATGTTTTACAGATAATGTTTTGTGCTTTGGATCATGAGCTGTTCCAAGCCTTCTCTACACTTTTTTTCTTCCCATAATTCTGATGCAGATTAATCTTAGTTTCATCCCTCCAAATAATGCTTTTTCATAACTGGTCTGACTTTTTTAGATTTTTTTTGGTAAAGTCCAATCTGGCTTTTCTATTCAGGCTTATAAATGGTTTGCACCTTGTGGTGAACCTTCTGTATTTTGCTCTTGTGAAGTCTTTTCTTGATTGCAGACTTTGACAATGATACACCCACCTCTTGGATAGTGTCCTTCACTTGTCTGGATGTTGCAAATAGGTTTTTCTTTACCATAGAGAGGATCCTGCAATCATCCACCACTATTGTCGTCCGCGTACGTCCAGGCCTTTTCATGTTGCTTTTCTCACCAGTGCATTCTTCTTTCCACAGAATGTACCAAACTGTTGATTTGGCCACTCCTAATGTTGCTGCAATCTCTCTGATGGATTTGTTTGTTTTTGAAGCCTTACAATGGCCTGTTTCACTTGCATTAATAATCAAAAACCCCCTAGGAGTTGGATTTTAATGACACTACCAAAACACAAATGTATCATACAAAGAAAAATGTATTTATTGTACATAGTAGAAAATACATAAAAATACATTATATACAAAAAAATGTGGATGCATGGTGATACAGATACAAAGAATGGACCTAGACAAAGTGCATCAGCCTGAACTCAATGACGTTTCAGAGATACAGCAGATTCTCCTTCATCAGGGCTTAGTTGCAGGGAAGAACTATCTATAAAATGCTCTCAACAAATGGATCTCAACAAGACTGTTTTTCAAGGCAGAAAATTAAGTCCTGAAAATAATATAGAAAGCCCAAAAGGGCGATCATAAAAAAAAGTTTTTGTTTTTTTAAATATTATTTACCTATTAAAGATCCTCCATGGAGCAGACTCTCAGTAGCTGAACAAACACTCCCTTCCCCTCACCCTGCTCATTCACTTGCATGGACATCTCCTTTGAATGCATGATGTAGGTTCGAAGCAGTAGATTCCAAATGCAAATACCACACTTAGAATCAACTCCAGACCTTATACCTACTTAATTGATGAAGACAGAATGAAGAGGTAGCCCAAACCTGACCATGAAACAACTTTTGATTCAATTGTCCAATTACTTTTGGACCCTTGAAAAAGGGGGATGGCTATTCTTCAGAGCTGTATATTCTTAAACCCTTCCACCGATTTGGATGTGCATACCCTTAACGTAAATCTGAGAGTGTGTACTTTCAACCCATATCCATTATATAACTATAGATTGAATATGTTTTGGTAGATACCTGAAAATAACTAAAATTGTTGTGCCTTTGTCCAAATATTTATGGACCTAACTGTATGTAAACCCTTACCTTATAAAACAAACCATTCAGTTTAAAATAGAAATGCCAGCAGAAGTCTGACCACTGGAGTGCAGGCAGGTTGTGCTTCCAAGTTGATTGCAAAGTGTGGTCTAGTGCCTAGTGTGGTCATTTTGAGAAATGAAAGCAGAAAGACTGTCAGCATCACAGGGTATTTCACACAAAGGTATCAATGCAAAGAGAACAGTACTGTACGTGGTAACAAATACACATATCTGAAATATGAAATGTTGGGGTAACATACACATTAATGCCACAGTGTGGGTGTGACCACAGAGATAACACCATTATAGTCAGGGTGTGACCACCGCAATTATTATTGCTATATATAAACAACTGTAAATTTTCTCTATTTGCCAAATGAACATTTCCAAACAGAACTGACTCATTGTTTCCTAAAGCATTAACCATCTGATTTATTGGGGTTTTGTCAAAGTCCCTGAGGAGCTGTGGAAGTTTTTTCCAACATTTGGGTTTATGACAGTTCTGTGCCAGTGGATAAGAGCTAGTCAGAAACAAGAAATAGGTAGCAATTTGTTGAACCACTCCCACTAGTATCTGTCAGTCTCTGGTGAAGGAGCTGTATTCACTTGTGTTTCTACATGCCAATGCTGGAAGATATTTCCATAAATGTAATTTATGTTTGGCAGCTTGAGTGTGATCAGCATATTTTGTGGCAACTGATATTAACAAATTAGAATAAAGATGAATAAAATACAATAAAAAATATACAATAAATTTGACATGTAAAAAACACCTGGCAATGTGATATAATGGCAGTGGTTTTAAATTAATATATACGAACATTAATGAAATATTAAAAGTAATGGCAGACTGTTATAAAAAGGATCATGGCAGAAACGTAAAGGCTACCATTGCTGAAATCTTCTGAAAGTATGAAAATATTCCTTTTCTGGCTGCCATGCTTACCCACTTGCCTTTAATACTTTCAATTGCCACACCAGTGTATATCTGACTTTTTTCGACTCTCCTGATCTGCATACTTGTTTCGGGTTAGTGATGTAAAAAGTATTAACCCTCTTGCTGCCATTGACATTTTTTATTTTTTATTTTGGCCACACATGCATAATTGTGATTTTTATTTTTTTTTACATATAAACACACTTAAAATTCTGAAACATTGTATAGCAGAGACCATGTATTATAAAATGTTTGTTTCATATTTTTATGTAACAAGAAATGTGTGCTACTATTTGTTAAATCTTTATTTTCAGTAAAAAAAATGCTCTAAAAAAAAAAAGGAGTGAGGTCTGGAGAGGACTGGTCCACGACAGTCCCCAATAAATTGTTTAGCACCTGTGTTCCAGAAAGCTTTTAAACAATCCACGTATGCAACTATGACAACATCAGAAGGAGGTGATCTAGACCTAAAGAGGAATTCTTCTACCTTCCCTTGATTCATCACACCTGTCTCTATTTATTAGCCTCTGAACTCATATCAAGGTATCTGCATATGTGGGCAGCCGGGAATTTAATTGAGTGTTCAATGGCTGCTAAATCAAAAATTCCTCTCTTACCTTTGGAGATGCCCCTCACAGTATCTGCAGTTGATGGCTCTACTTTGGCCTTAGGACTCCTGGGGTTCCAAACTGCCTCCATAACTAAGCACGTCAGTGTTCTACATTATGAGAAAATCTCCTTCTTAAACCTTCCTTAGCCTTCCAGTCCCATAATTCTTGGTTATCTAGATTGGAAGTCTGGTCAGGTGTTGTCTTGAGAGTTGCAATGCCATCAGACTTGTTACCCCAAGGTGCTTCCACCTCTTTCTGTTACCACCTCTCCGATACTTCAGCGATATTATGAGGCCTTTCAAGATGTTTTTGGAAAAAAGCTGCTGACCTTCTGCCTTCTCATCATCCCTACAATTGTCTCATTCATCTTCAACCTGGGACTATGCCTGTTCTCTCCATTCTGGAGACTCAAGCCATGTCAGAGTATGTTCAGGAAAATATACAAACAGGATTCATCCAAAAGTCTAATTCTCCCACTGGGGACAGTTTCTTTTTTTGTGGAGAAAAAGGATGGCTTGCTTACCAAGCATTGATTTTTGAAGACCTAATTAATGCCATCATCATTAAAAATATGTACCTACTACCCTTGCTTTTGGAACTGTTTTATAGGTTTCAGGATGATCGAATCTTTACCAAGTTAAACCTCCCATGGAGCTTACAATTTGATTGGGATCCAAGAGGGTGATGAGTAGAAGACAGCCTGCAACACCAAAGTTGGGCATTATGAGTATCTTGTGACGCCTTTTGGCTTGTGTAATGCCCCAGTTGTTTTTCCATAACTTTGTTAATGAGATGTTCTCTGATCTTTTGTATGTTTGTATCATTGTGTACTTGGGTGACATATGTATTTTTCTTTCCACATTTGAACACTCATCGTCAGCATGTATGGCTTGTTCTTCAGCGTCCTTGGGACCACCCACTGTACTCAAAGCCGGAGGAGTGACTTTTTGAGCAAACCCAGGTTCCTTTCCTTGATTATATAGTTATGGACAAAGGGATGCTTATGGACCCAGCTAAACTTCAGGCCATATCCAACTGGCCACAGCCTTTGAAAGCAACGCAGTGTTTTTTGGGGTTCACTAGTTTCTATCGCCAGTTCATTCCTGGTTATTCCACCCTGGTGGCTCCAAACACTTCTCTGAACCAAAAAGGTGTTGATGCCAGAACTTGGCTTTCTAAAGCAGTTAAGGCTTTTCACAAACTCAGAATGGCCTTTCTCTCAGCATCTATTATACGTCCTAACATTCTCCAGTCCTTCTTGGAGGTGGATGCTTCATCTTTGGGTGTGGGGGGGCCTTTATTCTCCAAGTGCCAACTCACTCACTGCCCAGGAGATTGCTAATCACTTCAAACAGAAGATTGATACAATTTGTGCGGAGATCTCTACTGTTCTGATACCCTCCATGCTTTACACATCATGCCCACAGGCACAATCATTACTTCCCTCTTTCAACCCCACCACTATAGACGAAGTTGCTAAACTACTTGGTAATGTCCACCTTACCACCTGCCCTCTGGATCCCATTCCCTCACAAATGCTACGTTCACCCTTTGGCTCTATGCTACACTCTCTAACTCACATCTTCAATCTCTCCCTCTCTTCTGGCATCTTCCCCAACTCTCTAAAACATGCACTTGTCAAACCCATACTTAAAAAACCCTCACTGGACCCATCCAATCCTAACAACCTACGCCCCATCTCCTTGCTCCCCTTCTTATCCAAACTACTCGAACGTCTGGTCTACAATCGACTGAGTGTCCACCTCGCTGATAATAGCCTTCTTGATCCCCTTCAGTCTGGATTTCGTCCTCAACACTCCACAGAAACTGCTCTCCTAAAACTAACAAACGATCTACTAACGACCAAAACCAATCAACATTTTTCTGTACTCCTCCTCCTGGACCTCTCTGCTGCCTTTGATAAGGTTGACCACCCCCTCCTCCTCAAAAAACTCCACACCTTTGGTCTCCGTGACTGTACTCTACGATGGTTCTCTTCCTACTTATCCAACCGCACCTTTAGCGTTTCTTACAACTCTACTTCCTCCCCTCTTCCTTTCTCTGTTGGGGTCCCCCAAGGTTCTGTTCTTGGACCACTCCTATTTTCAATCTATACCTCCTCCCTGGGTCAACTGATAGCCTCCCATGGCTTCCAATACCTCTATGCTGACGACACCCAAATCTATTTCTCTACCCCTCAGCTCACTCACGTATCACTAATTTACTATCAGATATATCAGTCTGGATGTCACATCACTTCCTCAAACTCAATCTATCCAAAACCGAACTTATAATTTTTCCTCCCCCATATGCCCCTTCCCCTGATCTCACTGCCAAAATCGATGGCACAACCATAAGCCTATCCCCTCACGCCAAGGTTCTAGGTGTAGTCCTGGACTCTGAACTCTCCTTCAAGCAACACATCCAATCACTGTCCAAATCCTGCCGCCTCAACCTCCACAGCATCTCCAAAATACGACCCTTTCTAACCAATAACACAACAAAGCTCTTAATTCACTCGCTGGTCATCTCCCACCTCGACTACTGCAACTCCCTTCTCATTGGCTTACCTCTACATAGTCTATCACCTCTTCAATCCATCATGAATGCCGCTGCCAGACTCATCCACCTTACCAATCGCTCTGTGTCTGCTACTCCTCTCTGTCAATCCCTCCACTGGCTTCCTCTCAGCCAAAGAATTAAATTCAAAATACTAACAACTACATACAAAGCCATCCACAACTCTGCCCCCAGCTACATCACTAGCTTAGTCTCTAAATACCAACCTACTCGTTCTCTTCGTTCCTCTCAAGACCTCTTGCTCTCTAGCTCCCTCATCGCCTCCTCCCATACTCGCCTCCAGGACTTTTCCAAAGCCTCTCCAATCCTATGGAATGCCCTACCCCAATCTGTCTGCCTATCTCCTACTTTATTAGCTTTTAGACGATCCCTGAAAACACTTCTCTTCAGAGAAGCCTACCCCACCCACACCTAACTGTATTTTCATTTTCTCCATCAGCTCACCCCCCCCCCCACAGTTATTACCTTTTGTTTCAACTTGACCCTCCCTTCTAGATTGTAAGCTCTAACGAGCAGGGCCCTCTGATCCCTCCTGTAGTGATTTGTATTGTAAGTGTACTGTCTGCCCTCATATTGTAAAGCGCTGCGCAAACTGTTGGCGCTATATAAATCCTGAATAATAATAATAATAATGGCAAGCTCTGCCCATGTGCCTTCTTCTCTAAGAAGTCTTCGGATGCTGAAAGAAATTACATCATCGGGGATAGGGAACTTCTGCCTGTTAAGCTAGCCTGCAAGAATGTTAGCATCTACTGGAGGGATCTCTGCACTGTATCCTGATTTATACAGAATCTCCAGTATTTGCAATCCGCCCGATGCTTGTATCTCAGACAAGCGCAGTGGGCTTTCCTGTGTCCCCCGATCTCCGGCCACCATGTTCAGTGTCTGGCGCCCTGTGATTGGGTGTATGGGGGTCGTGTGAGGTGTAGGGCTGGCATGTCTGCGATCGCTCCTGAAGTCCCACCTCCACACATGACCTACCATATGCCCAATCGCAGTGCGCTGTGCTGGACACTGAACATGGCAACTAGAGCATGGGGGAGAGAAGCAATGTGAGCCGCCGCTGTGTTCTTCTATCCTCCGGACTGATGCAGGCCAAGCAGAGTCAGGCAAGAAGGTGAGTGAGAGTGAGACTCCCTCGTGAGATTCGTGTTACTGGCTGGGGGAGAAAGAGAAGGTAGTGTAGTTATGTAGTATGGTGGTCAGTCAGTGTAGTGTAGTATGGTGGTCAGTGTAGTGTAGTATGGTGATTAGTCAGTGTAGTGTAGTATGGTGGTCAGTATAGTATAGTGGTCAGTGTATTGTAGTGGTCAGTATAGTGTAGTGGACAGTATAGTGGTCAGTGTTGTGTAGTGGACGGTGTATTTTTCAGTGTAGTAGTCAGTATAGTTGACTGTATAGTGATCAGTGTAGTGGACAGTATAGTGTAGTGGACAGTACAGTGGACAATATAGTTGTCAGTGTAGTGTACTGGACAGTATAGTGGCCAGTACAGTGTACTTGTCAGTATAGTGTAGTGGACAGTATAGTGGTCAGTGTAGTGGACAGTGTAGTTTAGTGGACAGTATAGTATAGTGGTTAGTATAGTGGTCAGTGTAGTGTAGTGATTAGTGTAGTGGACAGTATAGTATAGTGGTTAGTGTAGTGGACAGTATAGTATAGTGGTCAGTGTAGTGTAGTGGACAGTATAGTATAGTGGTCAGTGTAGTGGACAGCATAGTATAGTGGTCAGTGTAGTGTGTAATGGTCAGTATAGGAATCTGGTAGGTCAGTACTATTGTATTTGAAGGGACTCGGAGAGTGATAAAAGTCCGCCGGTTAGGGGGCGCAAATTACTTGTCTTGCAGCGGGTGCTGACAATTCACGCTACGCCACTGATGGGTAGCAGAGTAGTCCATTTAGTAGTTCTAGCCGATTGCCAATAAATGGAAGGTCAGACCTTCAGGACATCCGTCCAGTAGTTAGATGGTAAAGTCCTCTTGAAAATATCAGATAATACCCCCAGTAACATAGTTCACTTAGGTTTAGAAAATAGGTTAACATAAATTTATCCATCTGCAGTAGCAGACCTAAATTGCCCAGTTAGCACTAGCAGCTATGGACTGGCTAATAGATCCTATAGGACAGTGATGGCGAACCTTGGCACCCCAGATATTTTGGAACTACATTTCCCATGATGCTCATGCACTCTGCAGTGTAGTGGAGTATCATGGGAAATGTAGTTCCAAAACATCTGGGGTGCCAAGGTTCGCCATCAGTGCTATAGGACATGTATGGGAATAGTAAGTTATTTGGATAACTCCAAGTAGATATTGGAGAGGTCTCGCCTCTTGTCCGTATGTCCAGGATCAGTCTCGTCCAAGTCCCTAGGTACAGCTGTTTTTGGGATATGGCCTTAAGAGGTGGTAGGGCATGTTCACCCCGGGTCCGCGTGTCTCCTATGCATGCTGAGAAGCATGTAATCACAGTCAGGCAGCTATAGAATGAGTGGAGATCTTGCGGGTCCTTGCGAGAGCTCACAGAGACAAACGCCGATACAGAGGGGGTGATCTATTTTATGTGAACAAAGTATGAGGAGAGTCTTTAAACTAGTTACATTATTTCATTTCAATACATATCACTTGTAGTTTTTTTGTGGGATCTTTTTTATCCTTAATGGAATCAACAATTTAGCAGAGCTTTAGTGATCTCTCCTGCCCAACTCCCATTTCCAAAAGAGCATATAAATTTATTATAATACATGCAGCGTCCATATCCAACATCAATATATAATGGGTTGTAGTCTATCCCTTATACTCTATAACAATCAATTTGGCTGTGGTTATTGATGAGTTGTGGTCTGGTTTTGTCGAGCCAATTGATGTTTCATCTAATACGGGAGCTGTGATGTGCACTGCGGACTGCCCCTCCTCTCCTCCTTCTGTAACGCAGGATGGACGGTTGCACTTGCACTGCGCATAGATGTCACGCTCCACACACTGGTCATGTGGCATCACGAAAGTGGCACCACAACGCCGGCATTTTTTAATTTGCTAGTATATGGGAGGTAGTTTTGGCGCCAATTGCCAAGTGTCTTGGCTGCTCAGGTGATGGTACCCCCCTCTCGTTCCACACACTTGTGTGACGTTGGTGGAGGTTCCATGGCTGCGCCTATATAGGCATCATCTTTAGGTGGCTTATTTATCTTACTTGTCTTTTCCCTAAACTGGACCTATGCACTGCTCTGCACTATGGCGCTTATGTCTCGGCATCAGGTAGTATTTTGGTCCATGCAAGTCACTATTATGCCGCGTACAGATGATCGGAATTTCCGACAACAAATGTTCAATGTGAGCTTATTGTTGGAAATTCCGACTGTGTGTATGCTCCATCGAACATTTGCTGTCGGAATTTCAGACAACAACTGTTTCAGAGCAGGTTCTCAAATTTTCCAACAACAAGACTTGTTGTCGGAAATTCAGAGCGCGTGTATACAAATCCGATGCACAAAAGTCCACGCATGCTCGGAATCAAGCTGCACTGGCTATTGAACTTAATTTTTCTCTGCTCGTCGTACTTGTTGTACGTCGCCGCTTGACGTTCGGAATTTCCAACAACATTTGAGCAACCATGTGTACGCAAGACACATTTGAGCCAACATCTGTCGGAAAAAAAATCACTGTTTGGTTGTTGGAAATTTCTGATCATCTGTACGTGGCATTAGTCTTTTTGATGTCCTTTTCATTCGAACCTTAGTTTATGTTTCACTTGGTGGCACATTCTGTTACTCTTCTTTAGCCTCGGTAACACTCCATTTCCCTGTAGATGGGCTTCACTTTTGTCACTAGTTGTATAGTTACACTCAACCCCACTCTAACTGTAAGCATTGGGTTATATTGCATACTATGGATTATAACATATGCTAAAATATTTCACAGAAGTCCCTCACAGTTGGTTTTGGCCCCAATCCTGACTATACAGGAGGATCACTATTATATGGATACATATCCATTCTGGGTTTTTTTTGTGTCTGTCGCAGAACATATCACCACCGTTTCTGGACATGATGTCCCCAGGGGGCTCCCAATTATCAGTACCATACCATCAATACACAGCTGTTTTTGAAAGTAACACTTAGGGGATTTTCTATATCCAATACCCATAGTTTTTTTTATTTTGATTATGTCAGATTATTTAGACATCTATGCATTTCATTGCAGATACCACATGCTTGCTCCTGAAGAGTGGCTTTAACATGTTTTATGTGTTTACAGGAATTTACAATAATTTTTTGTAATCATGCAATTTAAGATTTACTAAACATGATAGGGACTTGAGGTCATAGGTCACACAGGTACCATCTTGCAATGTATGTATGTATGTATATGAATTTTATTGGAATTTTTATTATTATAATATTATTTTGTACTTTAATATGCACAAATATAAATATTATACAAATCTATATGACTTAATAAATATTATCATATATTCATCATCCTACTCATTTACAACCGCATACTTAATTTAAAGTCCCACCCCCTTTTTTTGTTTCATATCGAACATCAGTGATTAAAAGTATTGTAAATATTCTACCATGTCATCGATTTGATATAAAAATAATATGTTTGTATTTTTTTGCCCCCTAAAGCCCCATTTATATACTACTAAACTGATTTTAAAAATCAAGCTAATGGCATGCTCTAAGAGCATTGGATATTGACAAATACCTCTTCACTGTATACATAGAATTATTTTGTTTAAAAAGTTGTCGTCTCTAAAGCAGTTCTGAAACCACAGGCCAAGCTTCCAGAACAACACTGATAAGACTAAATTATCAGTTCAGATAATTTATTCAGATGCCTTAAATATGGAATCAGCTTGTCTGTCTCCACCTGTGACCTATTTTCCCAATCATGCCCACTAGGGTGTGGGCATACAGCCTAAACTAATAATTAAAATGAATATCCTATAATAAATTAATGTGCAGATATGAGACTGATAGTATCTGAAAAGCTGAAGAAGAAGCTGCCAAATAATGATGTATTATCCTAAAATGAACATCTTGTCATAAAGTATTTATTTCAGAAGCATGTGACTATGCCTCTATCAGATTTCTGGCACATAGCTAGAGCTGGAAAGGCCGAGAGCAAGTTTTTAATTGTTACATGTGATGAAACTTGCCAAAGTAGAGAACCTTTAGCTTAGAAAGAAAATTCATGGAGATTCTTAACACCTTGTCTATAAGGCGTGATCTTAATTCAGCAGTAGATAAAATCTTAGAAGATTACAGAAATGACTTGCTATGTCAACCATTTTTCAAAATTCAATATACATCTGTTCATATTCTAGTGTATCCTCTAAAAAATGAACACAATCATATGTTAAAATTAGCAGTTTATCATTCTCAGTATTATTTTTCAGAACATACTTTACAGTTTGTATACTATAGGTATTGTTTCCTCTATGTGATTTATTGTTTGACTTTTCAGTGAACAAAAATTTTGAAAACTTGAGAGATAATGGTCTAGAGCAGCCAAGGGGGTAGCTAGGTGGCAAAAAGACCAGGGGCTTTAGCACAAAGTCTGATGCTGGCACCGGCGGGGCGGGGGGGGGGGGTCCAAGGTCGTCGTGGCACGGTGGGTTTGTATGGCGGATGGGTAAGCTCATTTGCTGGTTGCTGCCTGGGGCTTACCAGTACCCATCAATTTTGACCACTAATCTCAGCTACCTGACACACTGACCATTATACTGACCTACCTGACATACATACACTGACCTCATCTACCTGACCTACATACACTGACCTCACCTACCTGACATACATTCACTGACCTTCCTGACATACATACATACACCTACCTGCCATATACTGACCTACCGGACATACAAAACACCTACCTAACATACACTGACCTACATCATACACTGACCAACCTGACACACATACACCTTCCTAACATACATACACCTACCTAACATACACCTACCTAACATACATACACTGACCTCACCTGCCTGACCAGGAGACGGACATCAGGTGTCCTGCAGTTTGGTTCAGCCTCACCTGTAGTATGTGGTGTGCAGTGCGCCCATCATGTGTCACAGCAGGCAGCCAGAGGAGGAGAGGAGACTGCTTGAATTTTTATCACCTGGACCTTGGATTTCCGGGTTTGGTCCTGCACGTAGTTATACAAAGTAGAGCCCACTGCCCAGTCCCAGCATGGTCAGCAGGCACAAGGTGGTATGGAGAAGACTCTTCTGCCTCCTGCTGCACACTCTGGTGCCCATGATTGGACACACCAAGATCCAGAGCTCTTCACTCTGCCATCCGCCCCCAGCACAGCTTAGGTCATCAACGCACCCCAGCGGGCTCCTCTTCTGGTTATCCTCATCCCCTCATCTACAATCATCGGTGCAGTCACTGGCAGATCTTGCCTGATCGCTCCTCCGCTGCCCTGATCTCTCTGACCGCCAAGCAGGGATCTCAGTGATGTGGCGCGGCAGCATTGTAATTGTTGCCTTCTGGAGCCTGCAGCGCTTATGATGGACGTCACACGTCCCGCGGTCCCGGCATTGGACCAGTGAGATGTCCATCATAGCTCCAGAAGACGGGACCTGCTATGTCACTCGGCCACACTTGGCAGATCAGATTGGTCCCCGCTCAGCGGCGGCCAGTGGTGTTTGGGGCTAACAATTGGACGGTGCCTTCCTGAGCCTCTGGGCTTTTTGGGGACCCATTCGGGGCTCTAGCCCCCCCGCCCGACGCCCCTCAGTGCGGTGGTGGTCAGTTGTCATAGCACACATATTGTGCTCCAGAAAGCTCTTCTATTGACCTCATATTAGCTTTGGTGACAGTACAGAGGTAGGGGAGGCATGTAAGTAGGTCTAGTTAGCTAGTCTGCCACTAGTTGGCTCTGTCCCAAAATAGTGTGTGGTAACAGGGAATGATTTAATTGGGTGTTAGGTTCCTTTTAGACAAAGCCTACCATTAGTGATGCAATCAGTGGAGTTAGTGCCCATATATATATGCCAGGCTAGGAGGAACCTAGGTAGATGGGGCATGGGAGCCAGATACGCCACCAGCAAACAGATGTAGCCAGTACAGAAAGCCAGGGTAAGATAGTTTTACACCCGGAAGAGATGGCTGTAGTCTTCCTGTCTCTTCATGATTGGTGGAAGCTAAGAGAGGGTTGCAAAGGGCCTTTTAGGCCAGGCCAAGTGTACTCTACTGTGAGTGCTATTCTCCTGGGAGTCCTGGGAGTAGTGTACTTGGCTAGAGGAGCAGCTGCAGCAATCCTATCTCTGGAACAACCTGCAGGGAGTTGTGAGCTGGATGCATAGAGCCTATGGCAAGTCAGAGCCCTCTGAATGAGTACTAACAACCATGGGAAGGTGAGAGAGTGTGCAAAAATAAAGATAGCTTGAGAGTGATGTGTAATGTGCTGCTTTCACATAATGACTGCTACGGGAAGTCCGTCCACCATATGTGTGATTGGCAAAATAATGCCAAGTGACCCCAGATAATATGTCTTTGTGATGTTTCAATGCCATCTTCTGAATAGCACCAGTAAAGTGTAGAAACGATATAACTTGTTCACTCTTTCTTTTGCATATAAAAGCTAAAGGGGGGGGGTCAGTGGAAAGCCTCTGGCAAGGTAATAGGCACAAGATGGCGGAGGTAAAGGAATTTGAACAACAGGTGGGTTGTTGTCCTATCATAGGAGAATCAGGAAAGGGATTTCCACTATTTGGTGCCAATCATCAGCCCCCATTGAGGCGTTCCTACTCATTCAGAGGTCACAACACAGTTCATCCAGACGAAAGCAAAAAAAAAAAAAAAAAAGTAATAAAGCATAATACAATTTGCTCCATTGGGGAAAAAATCCTTCCTGATCCCCCGGGTGGCAATCAGATATTCCCTGGATCAACTACCCCCGGTGCTATTACATCTAAATTTTAATATTCAGTTATATTATGTGCATCTAGGAATGCATCCAGGCTTTTTTTGATAAAATCTACTAAGCTGGCCAGAATCATTTCTTGAGTGGAGTATATTACACATTTACACATCTCATACTGTGAAGAAGCCTTTCCATATGTAGAGGTTACATTTCTATTGCTGCAGACATAAAGAGTGCCCCCTAGTCCTCGCTAGTGACCTTAAAGTAAATATATCTCTACACCAAATTCACTATATGGATCACTTATGTATTTATACATGTTGATCATATCCCCCTTATTCTCCTCTTCTCAGGAGAGAATACATTCAGTTCCTCATAGCTGAGCTCCTCCATGCCTCTTATCTGTTGAATTGCCCTTCTCTTCACTTTCTCCAGTTCTCAGATATAATTTATGTAAACTGGTGCCCAAAACTGAACTGCATATTCCAGATGAGGTTTTACTAATGATTTGTACAGGGGCAAAGTGATGCCTTTTTCTCTGCAGTCTATACCTCTTTTAATACAAGAAAGGATTTTGCTAGCTTTGGAAACTGCAGCTTGGCATTGCATGCTATTAATAACTTTATAAGCTACCACAATACCCAAATCTTCTCTACCATTGACTTCCCTAGCTGTTCTCCTCCTATAATGTATGATCCATGCATGTTCTTAGCCCCAAAATGCATCATTTTACATTTGTTAACATTAAAATTAATTTGCCACTTAGTTGTCCAATTAAATAGTGCAATGAGGCCTACTCATACGTTGAATACATCCTGTAAAGATGTTATTCCATTGCATAGCTTGGTGTCTTCTGCAAACACTGAACATCTGAAATGGTATTTTTAATTCCAAACCCTATATCATTTATAAATATGTTGGTAAGGGTCTCAACACTGAACCTTGGGGTACACCAACAATACCCTTAGACCATTTAGAGTATAAATCATTAATCACTACTCTCTGAATATGGTTTTTAGAGAGTTGTCTGCCCATTTACAACTGTGTGCAAACTTTGGCAAAATCCAAGTATACTATATCCTTTGCTTACATCATCATAAAAAGAAATCAGATTTGTTTGACAACTTCGGCTTTTCATAAATCCATGCTGACTATTGTTTAAAATATTATTTTCTAGAAAAAACTCTTCTATGTGGTATTTTATTAACCTCTCAAGTAACTTCCCAACTATAGAAGTTAAAGTAACCAGTCTTTAGTTACTTGGTAAAGACTATTATCCCTTTTTAAATATTTTAAATAAAGGCGCCACATTGGCCTTATGTCAATCTAGTGGTACCATGCCAGTCTTTAAAGATTCTCTAAAAGTTAGAAAAAATGGCTTAGATATAATCGAGCTCAACTCTTTGAGGACCCTTAGGTGTAAGCTATCTGGTCCAGTTGCTTTATTCACCTTTATTTTGTCTAAATATCTCTGGACCATATCATTTTTGAGCTATTGTGGATCATTTGGAGCTGTGTCAATACTATACCCATTAAGGACTTGACCTCCCCCATGCTCCTTTGTATACACAGCGCTAAAGAAGGTATTTAATACATTTGCCTTCACTTAGACCCCAGTCACCCACTCTAGATTATTTTGTAAAGGGCCTGCATGCTCAGACCTGACTTTTTTTTACTGTTAATATCTTTAAAAACATTTTTAGTGTTTGTCCTACTCTCTATGACAACCTGATGGTCGTTTTCAATTTTTGTGGACTTGATTTCCTTTTTGCATATTCTGTTATATTCTTTGTAACTTTGAAATTATGACAGTGTTCCTTCATTTTAATATATTTTTAAATGCACTCATTATTATTTATAGCTATTTTAATTTTGAACTTTAGCTTTTTATACTTATTGCCCAATGGCATATATTTTGCAGTGTGTTTGCCTACAGTGGATTTCAACCATTCCAATTTCTGTAGACCAGAAAATAGATTTGCCAGTGTCAGAATTGTCCATTATTGCACTCGAGAGCCATTGATTAGTGTTTTAGTGTATTAGAACAATTTCTGAGAGGGTTCTGCAATTTTTTTCTTGTTTTTTTTTTTTCATAAAATGTACAGCAGGTACTTTTTAATTGGGGATCATTTTGGGTCATTCCCTGTTATAATACTGTGTGAGAGACAGCTGTGACTATGGCTCTAACAGTATAGTGGCTACTGGAAGAACCTGAACAAAGCAGCTTAGGCACCAGCTGTGAGCTGAGTGTGTGACCAGTTTTATATGGGTACCATTGATAGGCTGGAGACTTCAGTCTCTGCTTTCCTTGTGGCATTTTTATGAGTTTGGTTCGTAAAATAAAATCACAAAGTCATGCCCATAGAAGCTTTTACTCTCATCAATTAGACTAAAAAAGGAGATTTGGTACAGCAGACACAAAGAAAAATGCACAGGCTTCCAATTGCAAAGTTTTCACATGATATAGTAGTCTGTAGCAAAGTCCTGATC
Source organism: Lithobates pipiens (assembly GCF_037356315.1). Lineage (NCBI taxonomy): Eukaryota > Metazoa > Chordata > Amphibia > Anura > Ranidae > Lithobates > Lithobates pipiens. Next base: position 51,959,263 of record NW_027507790.1, on the reverse strand, counting down.
TGATCTTTTAGAAATGTGAAAAACCACATTTAATTTATTTATGTATAGCCATTTGAAGATTTATCTTCATCTCTCATTCTGAAGACAACTATAACATTTTGGATTTCCCCTCAGTTTCTATCTTGGTGAGAATGGTCAAAAGGACAAATAAAGAGGGCAAACATTTGGAACAGGGACACAGACACCAATACAAACATGAAAGGGGTTTAAATCTTCCTTACTCCATCCAAAACAAATAAAGTTTTGGCTACACAAACACTTCAACAGGGGCGTGGCCAGGCTATGGAAGCGTGAGGATGCGTGTCTCCTCCGCTCCTCTTCCACCGCAGCTTCAGTCAGCTATAACAGGGGTGATTCCTGCTCTATCCAGTCCACACATGTCCCAATGCTGGCGAACACTCTCCCAGCCACCACGGACAGATCGGAAGCATCATCGCTTACTGATAGAATACTTCCTGGAGACCCAAGGGACCGGGAGGGGAGGCTCAAAGATGGCGCCGGAGCAGAAGGCCTCACAGCAACACAAGGCTCCTCTCGCAGACATGGTGGCATCCCAGGTCAGTGAATATCTCTGCACCCCCTGCTCTACCAGGCTCTGTGTTCTCCCAGGATCATGGCCCTGACCTTGTAGACCTGTTGGGGAATGGTGACCTTAAACACCATATCTGGTCCCTCCCTACTAAAGAGCATCTGAAGTGTTTCATGGCCAGGGTGGAGAAAACATTCACAGGACATTACACAACTGAAAACAGACACTACACACCTGGGGGGCAAGGAAGAAAACCCGGAACAGCGTTTTGATGATGCTCCCCCCTACATTTTCATGCTGCAGGACAGATGCGTTGCACAAGATCAAACATCGGAGGCCCTGATTTCCTAGCTAGGTGACTTTGAAAACCCTAGCAGGTGTGCGAATACCCGCATCTGCTGCCTGCCAGAGGCTACTGCGCCTAGCGATAGCATCCCCACCCTGGTTGGAGTGTTCAAGGAAATACTAAGGCTCCCTGATATGGCCTCTATTGAAATTGACCGGGCACATAGAGCTCTGAGGCTGCCCTCCCAAGATCCTGAGAACCCAAGGGACATTAGGAGTAAACGCTGAAAGATCGCATTATGCAAAAAATGCAGAACAAACCATACTTTGATAGGGCAAAGCTGTTTTTCTACCATCTTTCCCGGCGCACCCTTATGCAACGCAGGGCTCTGTGCCCTTTGCTAACCACCATCCAGGATGCTGGCCTCACTTACTGTTGGGGCTTCCCCTTTAGCCTACAAGTGATGAAAGAGGAGCGATAAGTTATGCTACGCAGTAAAGATGATTTATCGCAATTCCTCTCTGCTTTGGAACTCGGAGATGTGGACTTCCTGGACTGTAGGGGCAACCTGGATCTCCCTGCTGTCTCCCTTCTTCAGCCATGACTGACCGCAAGAGGCAAAGGCCGCTCCAGGGGCAACAAACAACGTACTTCCAGAGCCTCTCCCAGCCCCCCCTGCCACCAGAGACTGTCAGAACTTTTTTTGTGTGGTTTCGTGTGCCCCACATACCTTTACTCGCTGGGCCCAGCAATTCATGGTCTTGATGGGCCAGGTTCAGAAGCCACAGACCCAAACTCCAGTTTAAGTGCTGGGAATGTGCCGTTGCTGTTTTCTTTTCCAGGTGTAATATTAAGGACATTAACACCCCCTGTTCACTTATTGACACCCTATAGAGGTAGTGAGCGGAGCTTGGGCTATTCAGTCTCTCCATGATGGTCACGTTCCCCCAGTAGGCCTGCCCGAAATGGGTGTAGATCCCATATGGGATGGTGGGCTGAGGCTCAGGGTCCTCCTTATGGCTGGGGTGCACGCTGTGCCTGGCCTACTGTTATTTCTGATAGCGGGCCGGTTATATTCAACAAAATATAATAAATTGATAAGTAACATTTTCCTATTGTGTGGTCTTCCAATGTGGACATAACAGAATTGAAGTCTCTGCCTACCAAATGTAGAGTCTCAGGGGCACTCAGTACCCATGTCACCATGTCTTGAAAAAAGGAAAGTATCAGGAGAGTTAAAAGCGTATATGTTTGTCTATAGTGGCTAAAGTCATATGTAGTGTCATTTTGCAGCCAGTCGAGTCAGTCCATATATCTCTAATAGTATGTCTCAGATTTTTGTGGAGCAATATAGCTACTCCAGCCTTGCGGCCAATTGCTGGTGAACCAGATACATCACAAAACCACAGTTTGCGAAGATGGGTTAAATCATCTACAGACAGGTGTGTCTCTTGCAAAAGTGCCACTTCCACCCGGAGATGCTGTAAGTGTCTGAGGACTAACATGCGCTTAATTGGAGAGTGAAGCCCTTTAACGTTCCAAGAGACAATCTTTAGGTGATTCCCATTGGTTGGGGAAGCCATGTCTGGTGTAAAAGAAAGTAGCGATTTGGAGGCTTACAATAAAGCTTCCCTGCTGACATTGTGTTCTTCCATCTGAGAGTCACCAAAGTATTGTATGTCATCCTAGGGTATAGGTACAAAACAGGTAAATATGATTGTCACATAATCAGAACTAAATAAACAAAAAAACTGCAAAAAAAAGTCAGATGAAGAGACCACCTAACAGTGTGAACTTCACTTTTTTTCACATGAGGTTCAGCTGCTATGCAGAGCTCACACCGGTCGCTTGTTCGTCTCCTAGGGGTGAAGTGGGAGCTTCGGGGGGAGGGGTAGGGAAGGGTGGGTGTGCGTAAGGAGTATAAAGAAGGGATAGAGAGAGGGGTGGGGGCAGGGGGGGACCCGTTCGAAGCTGGGTGAAGAGATAGGCTCTTAAGAGCTAGAATGTGGCTCAAGGATCAACCCATAGAGGGAGCAAGGTGTCAGGGAAGACATCTGAAGACTACAGCTGCCAGGTGCCAACTAGGGATGAGTCGAATACCCCCCCCCCCCCCCCGGTTCGGTTCGCACCAGAACTTTCGAATGGACAGAAAATTCGTACGAACTTTAGAACCCCATTGAAGTCTATGGGACTCGAACGTTCGAAATTAAAAGTGCTAATTTTAATGGATAATATGCAAGATACTGTCCTAAAAAGGGTTTGGGGACCTGGCTCCTGCCCCAGAGGACATGGGTCAATGCCTAAAATGTTTTTAAAAATGGCCGTTTTGGCGGGAGCACTGATTTTAATGATGATTGAAGTGAAAAAAAGTGAAATATTCCTTTATAATCAATCGATTTTTATTGATTTTTTAAAAGTAAAGCATATAGAAAGTACATTGTACAATAAATTTCAAATACGCGTAGACACAAGAACAATAAGGAGATAAAATAAATAAATAAATAAATAAATTATATATATATATTTTCCAGATATTCTTAAAGACGTTTAGTTCACGTAATAAGATATTAATAATAGAGTATGTACATAAAATCATAAAGTTAATTAATACAAATATTTTAATTGTATAAGTGAAAAATATTAGCCTCCCTTAAACATCTCTATGAATACTCAGCCGTGTCCTAGGGGAGGGAAATGTTGCCAATATTAAGCATTGTGGACATATAGAGCTAAAAATTAACCAAAAATAATGAAACCAGAAATTGAAAACTCAGTAAAGTATGCCTAAATATTGTTTAAGATTTTTTCAGAAAATCTGCGGATTTTGACCATCCCTCCCAAGGTGACCACCTACATTTTTCTTTTGGTAAATTACCTGCAATGGAGGCCATCATTAATTCATAGTTGTAGTGTAGGGATACTGTATCTAAAAGTTGATAGACAGTTGGAGGAGTTGTAGATTTCCATAATCTGGTTATGGACAGTCTGGCTGCCAGTAAGACGTGTGTCATTACATGACGAAAAGGGTATGGTATGTTTTCTATAGTTAGGTTTAATATCGCTAACTCAGGTAGAAGTGGAATCTGCATTTGAGTTATGTCTGTTAATATAAGAAAAACATTTTTCCAGAACTCTTGGAGTTTGTCGCAACTCCAAAAAATATGATACATATCGCCTTTAGCGGAATTACATCTCCAACATAAATCCGACAAAGATGAATTAAAGGATGTTAGTCTTGATGGCGTCAAATACCATCTAAGTGAAATTTTTTGAGTAAGTTCCCATAGTGCTGAGCTTTTAGTAGTTTTATAGATACTTTTAAGTGCTTGTTCCCATTGTTGATCCGTAAAGGATTTTTGTAGATCATTTTCCCAATGTGAATGAGAAGTGGATTTCGTAAATATACTTTTGAGGTGTAAGATATTGTAAATTAAGGAGATTCCTTTTTTATGAGTTAAGGAGGAATTAAGAAATTTCCATATTGTTGGCGAGATATTGTATAGAGGAAGTTTGATTTTGTTGAGGCAATTTTGTATTAGGGTATATGTAGATATATCTGAATGAAGTAAATTAAATTGTTTTTGTAGCTCAGAAAAGGATTGTATTTGTGTACCTGTAATAAGTTGGTTAATATGATTAATGCCTTTTTGAATCCAATGATGAAGAGATAGATCATATGATAGATGATGTAAGGATTCGATAGGAATCGTCATTTGGGGTATACTAGATTCACAATGAATTTCTTGATTTAACAATTTCCAAGCTTTGGTCGTGGCAATCATGGTGGGAGGTAAATCTTTGGGTATTTTAGTCCCTAATGGAGTGCTTAGAAGCCAGTTCTTTAGACCAGGACTTAATAGAAAGGTATGTTCGATGTTACTCCAGAGTTTACTTGGAGGGTTTTGGAACCATTCTTTAGATTGATCAATTATTGCTGCTATATAGTAATCTTCGAAATCAATAGAGCCTGACCCACCCGCCAATTTGTGATTTCTTAATTTGGAATGAGCACATCTAGGTTTTGTTCCATACCAAATACATTGATTGAGTAGTCTTTGTAGGGATGTAAAGAAATATTTGGGAATAGGGATTGGCAGAGTTCTGAATAGGTAAAGTATTTGAGGTAAGTGCATCATTTTGAACGCTGCCAATCTACCAGTCCATGAAAGTTCCAATTTAGTAATCTTCATGGATTCTGTACGTAATTTAATCAGCAATGGTTTATAGTTTGATTTAAAAAGGTGTTTTGTGGATCTAGTGAGTTGTATACCCAGATAAGAAATATTATCTTCAGACCAAGTAAATGGATATTGAGCTTGCAGGAGGTTTCTGGTAGTAGCATTAAGTTTTATGTCTAATATATGAGATTTTGTTGTATTAATTTTGTAAAAGGATACTCGGCTAAACCAATCTAATGTGTCGCATACCGCGGCTAGTGAGGAGGTAGGATTTGTTAATATAAGTATTATATCGTCCGCAAAAAGACTAATTTTATGAGAGGTGGAACCCAAGTTTATTCCCGTAATCTTAGAATCTTTGCGGATATGTTCGGCTAAGGGTTCTATTGCTAAATCAAAGATTAGAGGTGATAATGGGCAGCCTTGGCGTGTGCCATTTGATATTTGAAATGGTTGAGAGAGCATGTTGGCGGAAAATACTTGAGCCGATGGTTGTGTATATAATGCCATAATAGCTCCATATATATAGTCTTTAAATCCAAATTTTGATAGAACTTTTTGTAGATATGTCCACTGTACCCGATCAAACGCCTTCTCTGCATCTAAAGAAAGAAGCAGAGAAGGCGTTCCAGTTGATTCTGCATAGTGAATTAAATCTATCATTCTTCGTGTTGCATCAGGGGCCTGTCTTCCCTTAATGAAGCCAGATTGATCTTTGTGTACTAAGTCAGGCACAATGGATACTAGACGTCTAGCTATAGTTTTAGCATAAATTTTTAGGTCTAGGTTAAGTAGGGATATTGGTCTGAAATTTTGGGGTGAGGTTGGATCTTTTCCAGGTTTCGGAATTGTAACAATAATTGCTGATAGTGATTCTTTAGGGAAAGTAGAAGATAATGCAGCTTTGTTAAGGAATTTCGTTAAGTGGGGAGTCAGATATGTGGAGAATTGTTTAAAATATTCCCCCGAAAGACCATCTGGACCTGGAGCTTTGTTGTTTGGTAATGATGCAATAGTTGCGAGGATTTCTGTGGTAGAAAATGGTGTATTTAAGTAGTTTAATTGGGATTCAGTTAGGGTAGGTAGGTTAACCTGATTAAGAAACTTATCAATTTCTTCTGGAGACGGTTGGTGGGTGGAAGTATCTGTACGAAGGTTATAGAGATCACTATAATAATCACTAAAAGCATTCGCTATATCTTGTGGATTAGATAGTTTGTCTTTTGAGTGTGGATGGAAAATATAGTGGATTTTAGATTTAGTTTGTATACCTTTAAGACGTTGAGCCAATTTTTTACCAGCTTTATTAGCTGTGGAATATGATGTGGCTTTAAATTTACGTTGCATATATTCATATTTGTGTAAAAGGAAAGATCTAAGTTCCTGTCTGAGCTGCAGTAGTTGAGCTAAAGTATTGGATTGTGAGGAAGATTTGTGTTCAGATTCTAATTTGGCGATTTGGGAGGTAAGAGAGTCAATTTGTTGAGTTCTTTTCTTTTTGTAAACCGAGCAAAGTTTCATAATAATACCTCTAATAACTGCTTTATGTGCATTCCATACCATGGCATCGTCTGATACTGAGCCAACATTTAGTTCAAAATATTGTTTCAAGTGGTTAGCGATTTCTATAGAATATACTGGATGTTGTAGTATGTAATTATTGGCTCTCCATAGGAAGGAGTTACGTTTGGGGGAGGTATCATCAATGGTAATAGATATTGGATTATGATCAGACCATGTCATGGCGTGGATAATAGACGAGCTAACATTTTGTAACAAGTATTTATCAGCAAGAAACATATCAAGTCTGGAGTAGGATTTATGATGGGGGGAAAAATATGTATAGTCCTTCTCTGTTCCATGGTAACATCTCCACACATCATATAGATCAAATGAGGTTAGTAGTTGATTCAAAGGAGATGGGTTTCTTTTGGCCGCTGAGGTAGTATCCATATAAATGTCTGCAACCAGATTGAAATCTCCACAAACAAGAAGAAGACCTTGTTTTATCTTGTTGACTTTGGTGAAGATTTTCTTAAGGAAAGTTGCTTGATGTGAGTTAGGAGCATAGAGATTGAGAATTGTATATATAGTTCCATTTATTTTGCAGATTAGAATAATGAAGCGACCATTAGGATCATATATTTCCTGTATTGAAGTAAAGTCAATGTCTTTGCTTATTGCTATTAGCACTCCTCTTTTTTTAGTAGTGAAGGTAGAATGAAAAATATGGGGGAATTTGTTATTACGGCATAGGGAAGATGATGTAGGAGTTAGATGTGTCTCTTGAATACAAAGAATATCGCTGTCAAATTTTTTTGCTGAATGCCAAAGGGATTGTCTTTTGACCGGATGGTTAAGTCCTCTAACGTTTAGGGATAATATTTTAATCGGCATGGTACTTGCAATAAATGAGAATAATAAATGAAAAAGGGTATCACTTACAGTTAGTAGGCAGTAGGTGGATCTTGGAAGAATGATCAATATACGGCGTTGTAGAAGTTGATTTGACCAATATACAAATATGTATTAGTGGATAATGAACCTGGAATAAAAACTTTACTAGAACAGTCAATAGTAAAACAAAAAAAAAAAAAAAAAAAAAAAAAAACACACAAAATAGTAACAATAAGTTGTAATCTTATCAATTACAGATATAACAAAAATTCGGCGGTGTGTGATAAACACAAATATGAGCTGGTACAGCTAAAACCGCTGCTGGAGGAAACAGTTAATGCCGGTGAAACGGAAGAAAGAGATGTTTTCCATGAGGGGGTATTTGTAAACGATGTAAGTGGATCATTTAAGAGCTGGATATTTCCATTGGTTGAGGTTTTCGGGCATCCGGATTGCGTTGATGTAGCAAAGGTATATGTTTTGATGAAGAAGGATCAGTTGTCTTGGGAAGATCTAGAATTATCCCCCAATCTCTTAGAAGCTTGATGCCTTTTTGAAGATCATTAATGACATGTGTCGATCCATTTTTAGTAATGAGCAATGTGGCAGGATATCTCCATTTATATAGGATTTTATGATTATGCATACTTTTGGTTATAGGATTCAAGTCTCTCCTTAATTGTAGTGTGTGCTTGGAGAGATCAGGGAATATTTGTATTCCCTCAAATGGGCGTGGGAGTGGGCCTTTAGATCTAGCTTCATACATTATTTTTTCTTTTACATGAAAAAAGTGAATCCTCATAAGTATATCTCTTGGTACTGAAGCTGCCAAGTGTTGTGGCTTTGCAATTCTATGAATTCTGTCAATTATTAAGTCTCTTGGGGTGATATCTGGTAAAATCATGCGAATTAAGTCTTTTGCATATTTTGGCAGATCTGGTGTAGAAATGCTTTCAGGGACACCTCTTAATTTGATATTGTTACGTCTTGAACGGTCTTCCAAATCTGCCAATTTATTGCGGACCCATTCTTGTTCTTCTTTTACCTCATCATAAGCATCGATAAGATCATTTACTGTATGTGAACATTCTGTCATTCCCCTTTCCACAGTAAAGATTCTATTGTCTAATGAGCTCACTTCGGTACTCAATTTATGGAAAAGGCTTGACAAATCTGTGACTAATGAGGAATGTAGCGAAATTAGCATTTCCTTTAATGTAGTGTCTATAACCGGTTGTCCAGATGTGGGGAATGATTCCATAGGAGATTGTAAGGCCTGGGTGATTTGTGGAGAATTAGAAGCCTGGGGCTGTAGTAATTGTGAGTTTGACTGTGGTATTAATGTGTCCATCCTCATTTTTGCTCTGGCTGGACTATTTAACATAGAGTCAGTATTAGCCTTTTGAGTAGGGGATTTAGGTAATTCCCCTTTAATTGTAGTCTCCTGTCGTTCTGAGGAGAGCGCTGTGTAATGTTTCTGAGGCGCTGAGGTGCCGTCGGCGCCATTTTGGGTTTCACTGACCTGTTCTTCGGGAGCGTACATTAGTGTAGTAAGTTTTTTCGGTCGGTATTCACCCGTTCTTTTCCGTGACATTGTTACACGGGATGTCCGTTCGCTATTTAGTAGTATTTTCGGACGGAATTACGGTCTCGTTCGGATCCTAAACGTTCCGTTATTTCCCCTCACGACGGAGCTCAGTTCTCAAGCGTCCATCTTCCGCGCTGGCCGGCCACGCCCCCGAAATATTCCTTTAAATATCATGCCTGGGGGGTGTCTATAGTATGCCTGTGAAGTGCCACGTGTTTCCCGTGTTTAGAGCAGTCCCTGCACAAAATGACATTTAACGGAAAAAAAGTCATTTCAAACTGCTTGCGTTTTTAATGTAATATCTGGTTCCGGCAATATGGATAGAAATCATTGAGAAAAATGGCATGGGTAGCCCCCCCTGCCCATTACCAGCCCCTTTGGGTCTTGTACGGATATTAAGGGGAACCCCGTACCCATATTAAAAAAAGTAAAGACCCAAAAATTGTAATTAAACACCCCGGTTAAACAGGGGCAGAATAATTGGGCCTTAGGCACTGGTGCTGGTGCCACGACACTGCAACCTCTCCCATATACTCTAGTTGTGGTGCAGGAATGAGCCTTGCTGCAAAGCATTGCATCAAAAAGTGTAATTAAACGCCCCTGTTAAACAGGGGCTGAAAAATTGGGCTGGTGGCATCACCCAGAACCAAAAATGTTCTTCCAACATATCAGCGGAGGAGGAAGATGATAGACAATCAACATAACAGGACAGTCACTCAGCATCAGCATAGGCAGTCTTGAAGGGATGTGATATTTCAAAAAAAATTATTCGGTTACATCAGCTTGGTAGCTATGGGTGATCCAAGACTGATTCATCTTGATGAAGGTCAGTCGATCAACTGAGTCGGTGGACAGGCGCACCCTGTGATCGGTAACAAAGCCACCAGCAGCACCGAAGGTGCGTTCTGAAAGAACGCTGGATGCAGGACAGGCCAGTAGCTCAATTGCATACCGTGTAAGCTCTGGCTAGTGATCCATCCTCAAGACCCAATAAGCCAGAGGATTTTAGGTGGGAAAGGTGTCCAAGTCTGACCTTGCTCCTAGGTATTCCTACACCATGTAAATCAGACGCTGCGATGGTTGCTGGAACCGATCATACCTTGGGGCTGCGGACTAAAAAATTGTCTGAACGCATCCGTCAGACGACCACCTTCTCCACCGCTCCTTCTGACCGATGCCTCAGCAACACGTTGTCCAGGACCAGGAGTTTGTAACCTCCCAGTCTCTGGGAATGTGTTGCACAAACCTTTCTGCAAGGCCTCCCGGAGATGTCTCATCCTCTGCTCCCTCTGCGATGGCAAGATAAGGTCGGCAACCTTACCCTTGTACCATGGATCAAGGAGAGTGGCCAGCCAGTAATGGTCCCTCTCCATGATCCGAAGAATATGAAGATCCTTCCGCAGGCTTTGCAGGATCAGGGAGGCCATGCAGCGTAGGTTAGCTGAGGCATTCGGTCCGGAGTCCTCTGGGTCACTAAGGACAACATGATCCGCAGCTACCTCCTCCCAGTCACATACAAGTCCACAGGTTTCTTGGGACTGTAAATTATCCCTACAAGACTGCTGCTGCTGCTGAGCACCAGCCTCCACCTTCATGCTGACACAATCCTCCTCCTCCTCATCCTCTTCCTGTGTGATGGGTGGCACAGCAGGAACACTGTCTGGATAAAGGGGGCCTTGAGAGGCAAGGAAGTCCTCCTCTTCCTGCCTCTGTTCTGCCTCAAGTGCCCTGTCCATTATTCCACGCAGCGTATGCTCCCAGAGGTGGACAAGAGGTACAGTGTCACTGATGCATGCACTGTCACTGTCACCATCCTTGTGGCCTCCTCAAACGGTGACAGGACAGTGCATGCATCCATGATCATGCCCCACTGGCGTGGTGAGAAAAAACCAAGTTCCCCTGACCCTGTCCTGGTGCCGTAGTCGCACAGGTACTCATTGATGGCCCTCTGCTGCGTGTGCAGCCGCTGCAGCATGGCCAACATTGAGTTCCACCTGGTGGGCATGTCACATATAAGGCGGTTCTTGGGCAGGTTCAACTCCTTTTGGAGCTCAGCCAACTTGCACAGGCATTAAATGATTGGCGGAAATGCACACAGACTTTCCTGGCCTGCTTCAGGACATCCTGTAAGCCCGGGTACCTGCCCAAGAACCACTGCACCACCAGGTTAAGGACTTGAGCCACACAGGGCACATGGGTCAGTTGTCCCTGTCGGAGGGCGGAGAGGAGGTTGGTGCCATTGTCGCAAACCACCATTCCTGGCTTAAGCTGGCGTGGCGTCAACCACCTCTCGGCCTGCCCCTGCAGAGCTGACAAAATATCTGCCCCAGAGTGGCTCCTGTCCCCCAAACAAACCAGCGCAAGCACGGCATGGCATAGTTTTGCCTGCACTGGAAGAGGCCATGGAGGAAGAAGAAGAGGAGGGGGTGGAGGAGAAAGGTATGTCACAACCAATAGTAGCATTTTGGAGGCGTGGTGGCGGAACAACCTCCAACACTACTGCACCTTGTCCTGCATCCTTCCCAGCTGCCAGAAGAGTGACCCAATGGGCCGTGAAAGACAGGTAACGTCCCTGTCCACGCCTGCTGGACCATGTGTCAGCGGTAATATGCACCTTACCGCTGACCGCCCTGTCCAGCGAGGCAAGGACATTGCCTTACACATGCCGGTAGAGAGCCGGAATCGCCTTCCGTGAGAAAAAGTGGCGTTTGGGGACCTGCCACTGAGGAACCTCACATTGTACAAACTCACGGAAGGGGGCCGAGTCTACCAACTGAAAAGGCAGCAGTTGAAGTGCTAGCAATTTAGCCAAGCTAGCATTCAACCGCTGGGCATGTGGATGGCTGGGAGTGAACTTCTTTCGACGGTCCAGCAGCTGGGGCAGGGACATTTGCCTGCTATAATCAGACGTGGGTGTACTGCTAGCAGAGTGCCCAGAAGCACTTGGCTGTGACACACCTAATTCTACACCTTCATTCCTCTCAGAGCAGGTTTCAGAGAGGACTGAAGGTCTAGTGGGGTTGGAGATCCCAGCTGATGAGGAGCAAGGAGAGGTCCGCTTTGTTCTTTGGTGTGGGTCTTTGAGGTACGCTTGCCAACGAGCTGCATGGCAGGTCAACATATGTCTGGTCAAGCATGTGGTGCCCAAGCAGCTGATGTTTTGGCCATGCGAGATATTCTTGAGACATATGTTGCAAATAGCAGCGGTGCGATCTGATGCACTCGTCTCAAAAAAGGCCCACACCAAAGAACTTTTAGAATAACGCGCAGAGGCAGCGCCCTGCACAGGCGGAGCTCTGCGGTGTAATTCAGTCGGTGTGCTGCCCCTAAGCTGGCCCCTGGAGGGCATTCTGCCTCATTGGACATGTGCCTCCTCCTCCTCCTCTTCTCTCCTACCAGGCACCCACGTGGAGTCAGTGCCCTCATCATCCCCTCCCTCTTCATCGCTGGAGCAAACCTGGCAGTATGCTGCAGCTTGTGGAACATGACTGCCAGATTGCTGTCCTTCTTGAGCATCCCCTCTCTCTGCACTCACGCTACTGCCTTCCTCTAGCTGAGTATCATCATCAGAGCCTACAAAACACTGGGCATCCTCCTGGAGAATGTGCCCAACACTGTGCTCAAAGAGTTCAGGAGACTCCTCAGGAGGACATGGTGGGTCTAGGGAAGGAGTCACTGATGATGACATTGAGAGGAGGGAAGACAATTCGTTGGCAGCTGCATTGCTAGTACCCTGAGCCTGGGTGAGAGAAGATGAGGAGGATGAAGAGGACTTGGTCATCCACTCTACCAAGTCTTCGGCATGTTGCGGCTCAACATGTCCAGCTGCCGAAAAGAAGGACAAGCGTGTCCCATAGCCATGTGCTGCTGATGACGATGCACCACGTCCACAACCAGCACTGTTGTCTCTAGACACAGAGCCTGCTTGCCCTCTTTTATCGGCTCGCGCCTGTCTGCCTCTCCTTGTTGGCCTTCCAGACATGGTAATGGCCTGAAGGGAGATGGGAAAACCAGCAATTGGGTAGTGTATATTGTGCTGGAGGCACACAACACCCACCAACTCCTGCAGATGGCTCAATTAGAGAAGAGCTAAATAGGTGCATATAACGGTGTATACTGCGGTCAGGGCACGCAGACAGCACGCACAATCTTCTACAACTGACTGCAAGCTCTATTAAAAAAGAGCAAGATAGCTAGCTATATAGGTGGATATAATGGTGTATACTGCGGTCAGGGCACGCAGACAGCACGCACAATCTCCTACAACTGACTGCGAGCTCTATTAAAAAAGAGCAATATAGCTAGCTATATAGGTGGATATAACGGTGTATACTGCGGTCAGGGCACGCAGACAGCACGCACAATCTCCTACAACGGACTGCAAGCTCTATTAAAAAAGAGCAATATAGCTATCTATATAGGTGGATATAACGGTGTATACTGCGATCAGGGCACGCAGACAGCACGCACAATCTCCTACAACTGACTGCAAGCTCTATTAAAAAAGAGCAATATAGCTAGCTATATAGGTGGATATAATGGTGTATACTGCGGTCAGGGCACGCAGACAACACCCACTACAGAAAAGCAAGAAAATCGGGCGATAACGAACGGTGTATACTGTGTTGAAGGTACACAGAACACCCACTAACTCCTACAGACGCCAATACACTACACAAGGCCGCCGCGCTGGCGGCCTTATATAGTGTGGGGCGTGTACTACACAGCCTGAGCTATGATTGGCCACATGAATCCTACCTGTGGCCAATCATGGCTCTCCTCGCTGCCGGCGCTGTGATTGGCCAAGCATGCGGGGTCACAGTGCATGCTTGGCCAATCATGAGCCAGCAATGCACTGCGATGGCGCAGTGCATTGTGGGCCGTGAGCGCCACACGAATTTGGCGTGAACGGCCCATAACGTTCTGTATTCGCTGAACGGGCGAACAGCCGACGTTCGAGACGAACGTATGTTCGAGTCGAACACGAAGCTCATCCCTAGTGCCAACCAAGAGTGCCCAGAATGGCCACTGGCACATCTGTATATGTGAATGCGCAATCACGCGTCCGCGCTCCTGTCATCAGAACTGTCGCCAGTTAGTCTATTTTAACTGAGCTTCAAGATTGACAAGTTGCTGCTTGGTCTACAGCGTTACTTGAATCCTGACTACCTCTGCCTGTCTCCTGCCCTGATCTCTGGCTTCCCACGGACGGATTTCTGTCTCCAGTTCCTGTTACCCAGCATCTGTTGCCGAACCTGCCTGTGACCTGACTACGCCTCTGCCTGCTGTTTATGCCTGATCTGCCCCTGTGTTGCCGAAGCCTGCCTGTAACCCGACTTCGCTCCTGCCTGCTGCCTCATCTGCCCGTCTGTTGTCAACCTGGTCCGTCTGACCCTGCTCCTTGCCGCCCATCCTGATTTAAGTTCTGGTTTCCAGTGGTGCACCTCTGCCTGTCTTCTGCCAAGTCTGCCAGCCACCTGCCGTCTCTCCAGCCTGCTACCTGCTGTGTTCCAGCTTTCTGTCCGTGAGTTCCTGGCCTCTACTGGTGCAGACTTCTGAACTGATTATAGGCACTCTTAGCCCGCCGTGCTCTTGTGCCTGCTGTCCCACTATCAGCGGCTCACAAACCAGAGCCGTACGAGAGACCTTCCTCCACACATCAGGTTCACACACCAGGTACATGACAGTACCAAGCAGTCATGACTGAGCCCTCGAGAGGAACCTCTCTCACATCTGGAGTCTGCCAGAGCATCACAGACTTTACATAAGCAATCAAGACCCTGCAGGAGAAGTTCGGTCAACTCGAGGAACGTGTACTGGTCCTGCCCCTACCACTCCTGCTGCTACACCTTCCACAATTGCGTCAACCCAGATGGTGTCCAGTATGGGTTCTTCCGCAGTGATGACTTATCCTGAACCATGTGTACCCTGTCCCGAAAGTTTCTCCAGAGACCAGTCCAGGTTTAGAGCTTTTCGCAATGCCTGCTAGCTCTATTTTTCACTCCAACCACAGACTTTTTCTGCCAAGACTACCAGGGTGGGGTTCCTCATTTCTCTGCTCCAGGGTGAACCCCAAACCTAGGCTCATCGTCTGTTGGAGGTAAAGGACAGACAACTTAATACAATGTCCTCCTTCTTTCAGGCTATGTCCCGATTATACGAGGACCCCCTTCGGACTGTTACTGCTGAGTGCCCTCTCCACGCTCTCCAGCAAGGCTGCAGTCGAGGACTATGTTACAGACTTTCGATGCTGGAGTGCAGACACCGTTGGAACAACGCAGCACTGCGACATCAGTTCCGCATAGGGTTAGCGGAGGATCTAAAGGATGCACTAGCTTGTGGGGGTGCCAAGTTCTCTGGAGGACTTAATTTCATTGTCGACCCAGATCGACCAACGTCTTCGGGAATTCAGGCGAGAGAAGTCAGCAGGTTCTTTGCAGCCTGTGGGGACGATGCCCAAGGTCTCTGTCTGCACTCAGCCAACACCTGCCAAGTTTCTCTCTTCTGAACCAGTAACAGGGACTTCTACACGACTTGGCCTGTTCCGCCCTCCACTTTCCCATGAAGAATGCTCACAAAGCTACCAGGGCAATCTCTGCCTCTATTGTGGAGGGGCCAGCCATTACGTACAGAATTGCCCAGCTGAGAAACATAGATGTCTCATCGCCTCTTCAGTTACCCAGGCGGTCCTGCCCGCAACGTCTGCTCACCTGGCACTTCCTATTGTGTTCCAGCTCCCAGGAAGAAGCGTGTCCACAACAGCAATTGTGGACTCTGGGGCATGCAGTTGCTTCATTGATTTGGCATTTGCAGACCTACAACATATCCCTCTTCAACCCAAGAAGCAGGGACTTACTGTATTCTTGGCCAACGGCTCCTGTGTAAAATCTGGACTGGTGACTAAGGAAACCCTTCCATTGCTAACTGTGACCCTTGCCAATCACAAGTAACTTTTATGTTTAGACGCAATTTCTTCTCCCTTGTTTCCTGTCATTCTGGGCCTATCGTGGCTCCACGCCCATAACCCGTTGATTGATTGGAGTTCTGGCAGCATCAAATACCAGTCATTATACTGTCAGGGGCATTGTCTGCTCGAACCCATTATGCCACCTACTGCCCTACTTTTTATGGACGTCGATGCTGAACCCTACCAAAGGGTGCTTAGAGCTTATCATGAATTCTTGGATGTATTTAGTAAGCGGGGAGCAGATACCTTACCTGCACACAAAGCCTATGACTGCCCCATCGAGCTCCTGTCGGGTCCTGTAATTCCGTTTGGCTGAATCTTCCTGCTATCTGAAAAGGAACTAAGTGCTCTGAAGGATTACATTGATGAGAGTGTTCGAAAAGGGTTCATCCGCTCTTCTACTTCACCCGCCGGGGCAGGAACATTCTTCGTGGAGAAGAATGACCATTCTCTATGGCCGTGTGTAGATTACCGCAGACTAAGATCATGGTGAAGAATCGCTACCCTCTTCCCTTAGTTCCAGGACTCTTCCAAAGACTTCTCTCTGCTTCTATCTTCACAAAATTAGACCTGAGCGGAGATTTCAACCTCTTTCGTATACGAAAGGGGGATGAGTGGAAGACGGCCTTTCGTACCCGTTTTGGCTATTACGAGTACCTTGTCATGCCCTTTGGTCTGTGCAATGCGGCACTTTTTGGCACTTCATTAATGACATTTTTATGGACTATTTAGACATTTTTGTTATCGTCTACTTAGATGACATACAGTCATGGCCGAAATTGTTGGCACCCCAGAAATTTTTACAGGAAATCAAGTATTTCTCACAGATTTTCTGGAAAAATTTCTGGGGTGCCAACAATTTCGGCCATGGCTGTACTTGTGTTCTCCACTTCCCTTGATAGTCATCGTGAACATGTCAAGAGTGTTCTTTACTGTCTCTACTTACATGAACTTTATGCCAAACCAGAGAAGTGTGAGTTTGAGCAGCAAAGTATCCAGTTCTTGGGATTAATCATTTCCCCCGGTGGAATTGAAATGGATCCTCAGAAGGTCTCAGCAACTCTATCCTGGCCAGCTCCCTCTGATAAGAAAGGGATCCAGCGGTTTGTGGGGTTTACTAATTTTTACAGAAGATTCATCAAGAACTTCTCGGCTATCATTACACCCATTACACAACTCACCAAGCAGGGTGTTCATTTCCACTGGTCCCCTGAAGCCCAAGTTGCCTTTAAGACTCTTAAAATACTATTTTCTTCTGCTCCTGTACTAAGCTATCCTGACCCAGCGCTACCTTACATTCTGGAGGTAGACGCCTCCAGGAGTGCAGTCGTGGGGTTCTGTCCCAGCGTCAGCGTCTCAAGAACTTGGTTCACCCAGTAGCTTTTTTCTCTCGGAAGCTCACCCCCGCTGAGAGGGACTACGATGTCAGTAATCATGAACTTCGGCCATAAAAGCTGCCCTTAAGGAATGAAGGTATTTGCTAGAGGGAGCAGCACACCCAATATTGATCTACACAGATCATAAGAACCTCGAGTACTTACGGACTGCTAAACGGCTGAAACCGCGCCAGGCCCGATGGGCACTTTTCTTCTCGAGATTCCTATTCCGCATCACCTACAGACCTGGGTCTAAAAATGTCAAGCCCGACGAACTGTTGCGCATGTTTGAGGACCCTAAAGACTTACCAGTGTCAGACACTATCCTGCCAGCAGGGAGCTTCCTGTTACTACAGACTGATCTTGTATCACAACTGAATCAGGCATCTACAGCCATTTCTGTCCCTATCGTGATACCCTGCAGGCAAGGGAAGGTCTTCTTTGAAAAGGGGACCAAGCTTTAGTTCCGGAGGAAGTTCGGATGCCGGTTTTGGGTTTCTGCCATGACCATCCCTTAGCGGGGCACTTTGGGATTCGCAAGACTACGGAGCTGGTGCAATGCACTTTCTGGTGGCCTAATCTTGAAAGAGACTGTAAGAGTTACGTGGGTGCATGCACCACCTGTATTCTGAGTAAAAGCACCCGAAACAAGGCATGGGGCTTGCTCAGACCTCTGCCTGTACCTCACAGGCCTTGGTCCATGATCTCTATGGACTTTAAAGTAGAGTTACCGCCTTCTGAAGATTGTACGGCCATCTTTGTTATCGTTGATCGCCTGTCCAAGAGGGCCCACTTTTTATCCTTGAAGGGTACACCTACTGCAGCAGAGAATGCCTGATTGTTTATCAGGGAAGTCGTTAGACTCCATGGGGTACCTGTTGATATCATCTCAGACCAAGGGGTCCAATTTACGTCCAGGTTCTGGAAATCGCTGTGCGAGACCCTGAAGATCAAATTCTCGATGTCATCTGCATATCATCCACAGTCCAATGGACAAACCGAACGGATTAATCAGACGTTAGAACAATATATCCGTTGCTTCATGTCATTTGTCCAGGATGACTGGGTGTCTTTCCTACCATTAGCCGAGTTTGCTTATAACAACTCATGTCATTCAGCTACTGAACAGTCTCCATTCTTAGCAAATAATGGCTTCCATCCCACCTTCTTACCTGACCTTGTTCCTGAGTCCTCAGTGCCAGCCGTCCAGAATACTTTGGACTTGTTCAATCGCAACAATAAATTGTTGCAAGGTGCTGTAACCAAAGCACAGGAGGATAACAATAGGGCCTTCGACAGAAAGAGGAGGGGGGTGCTGAACCTACAGCCAGGAGATCGGGTCTGGCTGGCCACAACTAATCTGAGATTGGCTTGCCCATCGAAGAAGCTTGCTCCAAAATTTCTGGGACCATTTCCTGTAAAGAGTAAGATTAACAATGTTTCCTATGAACTGTCTCTGCCAGATTCCTTCAGAATACATCCAGTGTTCCATGTGTTCTTATTAAAGCCCACAGTGCCGCATCCTTTTACTAATCGAGAGACTAAACCGCCTGAACCAGTGATCATTAACGGGGATGAGGAGTTCGAGGTGGAGGCAATTATAGACTGCAGGAGGAGAAGGGGTCAGCTGCAATACCTAGTTAAATGGAAGGGCTATGGTCCAGAGGAGAATTCCTGGGAACCTGAGCAGAATTTACACGCTATGGACCTGGAACGTGCTTTTTTCCACAGTCACACTCAGAAGAAGAACCAACTGGATATCCGGAGGCTGCCCATAAGGGGGGGCAATGTCAGGGAAGACATCTGCAGACTACAGCTGCCAGGGGCATACCTATGTGCAGGTGCCAACCAAGAGTGCCCAGAACGGCCACTGGTGCATCTGTAAACGCGTGTGCGCGATCGCAATCGCTCGTCCGCACACCTGTCATCAGAACTGGTGCCAGTTAGTCTATTTTAACTGAGTTTCAAGATCGACAAGTTGCTGCTTGGTCTACAGCGTTACCTGAATCCTGATTCCTGTGTGTATGACTTCTAATACCAATCCGGCTTTCTCCTGACTTCCTCTGCCTGCCTCCTGCCCTGATCTCTGGCTTCCCACGGACTGATCTCTGTCTCCAGTTCCTGTTACCCAGCATCTGTTGCCGAACCTGCCTGTGACCCGACTGCACCTCTGCCTGCTTTTTGTGCCTGATCTGCCCATCTATTGTCGAAGCCTGCCTGTAACCCGACTTTGCTCCTGCCTGCTGCCTCATCTGCCCGTCTGTTGTCAACCTGGTCCGCCTGACCCTGCTGCTTGCTGCCCAGCCTACTTCACGTTCCAGTTTCAGGTGGTGCACCTCTGCCTGTCTTCTGCCAAGTCTGCCAGCCATCTGCTGTCTCTCCAGCCTGCTACCTGCTCTGTTGCTGCTTTCTATTTATGAGTTCCTGGCCTCTACTGGTACAGACTTCTGGACTGATCATAGGCACGCGGTGCTCTATCAGCGGCTCAAGAACCGGAGCCGTATGAGAGGCCTAGATCCCCACGTCAGGCTCACCCACCAGGTACGTGACACAAGAATTTGGCTAACTGCATTGATCTTAAAGGTAACCATACATATGATTAGCAATGTGTATTAGTGGTAAAATAAACGTTCAACTAGCAACCATAAACGAGTAGAGCAATGGTTTAGCCCATAAAATGCAACAGGGAGTTTAAAAGGGGGAAAAGAGAAGGGGGTGATACTACCCGTCTCCTATGCGATTCCAGTGATAGAAAGTTCCAGGGGTCGTTCAGCGAATTCCAGAGCGGCCTTCATGGTGAGTAAAGTGACTACGTGTACGGAGGCTTAGTTGGACTGTGTTGTTGTTTAAGTAGCGTGGAGGAAGTATTAGCAGATGTTGAAGAAGAGCCCTCAGCTCATAATCTGCGAAGAGCAGCAGGTTTGTACCATCAACGGACAGAGAACATGAACGCCGAAATTTCTGCATAGTGGCATTTTTGTCAGCATAATTGAGATATCTGACAATGACATGGCGCGGTTTGGTGTGATTTTCTGTGTACTGACCAATGCGATGAGCACGTTTGATAGTGCAGGAAATTCGAAGACCCAGTTGCTCAGGGATAATTTTGGCGCAGAGATTCATGAACTGGGCATTGGAGACTGACTCTGGCATCCCGATTATACACAGATTGTTCCTTCTTGAACGATTTTCCAAATCATCCAGCTTATCCCATACAGTATGTCCCTGTTAGCAGCAGATATGCGGGCTAGCACAGCAGAGTTGGCAGTGGATTCATCTTCCAGCGAGGAAATCCATTTCTCCACGTGTGAAAGTCTTTGAGCCTGTGGCTGGAGTTAAACGTGAAGCTGCTCCAATCCCCTTCACAATGCAGCGTCTATTGTGGCAGTCAGAGTAGGGACAAGGAGAGTGACTACTGCCTGTGCTATACCTACAGGAGAGGCAGGGTCTTTGGCAGTTGCTCCTGACATCGTGGGAGACTGCAGTGTCTCTGTTGCACAGGGAGCGGCTGCCATTTTGGCTGTATTCGTGGCTGTCTCTCCCGCGGTTTGTAGCGGGAAAGACACCGCTCTGGAGTACGATCGCTCCTCAAAACAGTCCATGGGGTCCCACAAGGTAGCAGGATAGAGGGGGTGACCCCAAAGCTGTAGCAGGCTTTATTGGCTGGTTATGTGAGGAGTGCAGCGGGAGCTGTGTCTGCTTACCTCCTCTTAATGTGGCGCCGGAACCGGAAGTAGTTTCCTATTGTAATCAATATTTCTAAAGCACATGTCTAGGGAAAACTAATACCCCCTTTGCAGTGGGGTTTCCCCCACACTACAAGGGTTGAATGCTCATTTTTGCCTGGGGCAATAGGAAAATGCATACTTATTTAATCCCTGACTCCAGTGGCAGGTGGTGCTCAAATATTTTCTGCTTTGTGGATTGTCCCTCAGCATCCTCATGTACAATACATGGATATTGGCATTGTATTTGATGACATCAAAGTGCCTGTGACTTACAGAGCTTGAGTGAGAAGAGGACCTGGGGACCAATAGTTTTGTAACATGTAGGAAGCCTGCAGGAGCAGGGATTAGGTAAGTAAAAAATCAATTTCTGGGTACCCTAGGGATAATTTAGCATTTAATCATTTCTGGTAGCAGAGCCCCACCATAATGGGAGAGTATGAATCTATTAACACCATATACTTCACAGTATGCTGAGGAAGCCTATCATTTGGCGATACGCGCGTAGTGGAGGATTGGAGCGTATTGACGTGCATCTGAGTCTCCCCCGGCGAGGTGGTGAGCTGTATTGTACTATATGCGTGTTACATCTTTGTTCTAGTAAGTGTTTCTGTATAGCGGGCTGTTATAATAAATATACCTATGCGGAACACAGTATGTTTGCCTTTTTTGCTTTTTATATGATCTGATGAGAGTTGTGAGCATTAGATTATCTACTACAAAATATGTGAGATAAGGATTGAAGCCATTGTTTTTGGTGAGACACCAGCCTGCTGCTTCTATTTTCTATATGGAGCGAGCAGAGGATAAGATCCATTATTCCATCTAATTAAAGGATAAGGAGTGGAGCTGGCTGGCCTGGATGCGAGGAGATATTGGCTTTTTTATCTTTTACACAGAGGGGAGCAGGCACTTTAACTGATAGACGATTGACACATTGGGGTTGATTTACTAAAGGCAAATCCACTTTGCACTACAGGTGCACTGTGAGTGCACTTGGAAGTGCAGTCGCTTTAGATCTGAGGGGAAGCTCTGCTGATTTTATCATCCATTCATGTACAAGCAAAAATTATGTTTTCTATTTTCCTTGCATGTCCCCCTCAGATCTACATCAACTGCACTTCCAAGTGCACTTGCAGTGCACTTGTAGTACAAAGTGGATTTGTCTTTAGCAAATAACCCCCCCTGTTTCTTTCACTGGTTGCTGAATTATCTACTGCTGAACTATTTACAGAGGAATTTATTCAAAGAGACTTTATTATTTTTTTCACTTGTTTTTAGGGTGACCACATTTCCAAATGGCCATTCAGGGACACCCCCCCCCCCCGCACCCGCCCAAAAAAGATGGTTTTTGTCAATTTTTGGGGGAAAAAGCAAACAGTGGTAACCAGTTTAGACAGGTGGTATGCAATGTGTAATGGGGGACACGTAGGAAGAACGGAGGGGGACACGTAGGAAGAACGGAGGGGGACACGGAGGAAGAACGGAGGGGGACACGGAGGAAGAATGGAGGAGGACAGCAGAATGAAATGGAGGGGGACATGGAGGAAGAACAGAGGGGGATAGCAGAACAGAGGGGGACACGGAGGAAGAACAGAGGGGGATACGGAGGAAGAACAGAGGGGGACAGCAGCAGAAACAGAGGGGGACACGGAGGAAGAACGGAGGGGGACAGCAGCAGAACAGAGGGGGACGCAGAGGAAGAACAGAGGGGACACAGAGGAAGAATGGAGGGGGACAGCAGCAGAACGGAGGGGGGCACGGAAGAAGAACAGAGGGGGACATGGAGGAAGAAGAGAGGGGGACATGGAGGAAGAACAGAGGGGGACATGGGGGAAGAACAGAGGGGGAACACGGAGGAAGAATAGAGGGGGGCACAGAGGAAGAACAGAGGGGGACACAGAGGAAGAACGGAGGGGGACAGCAGCAGAACGGAGGGGGGCATGGAGGAAGAACAGAGGGGGACACGGAGGAAGAACGGAGGGGGACACGGAGGAAGAACAGAGGGGGACACGGAGGAAGAACAGAAGGGGACAGCAGCAGAACAGAGGGGGACACGGAGGAAGAACGGAGGGGGACACGGAGGAAGAACGGAGGGGGACACAGAGGAAGAACGGAGGGGGACAGCAGCAGAACGGAGGGGGGCAGCAGCAGAACGGAGGGGGACGCGGAGGAAGAACGGAGGGGGACGCGGAGGAAGAACGGAGGGGGACACAGAGGAAGAACAGAGGGGGACACGGAGGAAGAACGGAGGGGGACAGCAGCAGAACAGAGGGGGACGCGGAGGAAGAACAGAGGGAGACACAGAGGAAGAACAGAGGGGGACAGCAGCAGAACAGAAGGGGACAGCAGCAGAACAGAGGGGGATGCAGAGGAAGAACGGAGGGGGACAGCAGCAGAACAGAGGGGGACGCGGAGGAAGAATGGAGGGGGACACGGAGGAAGAACGGAGGGAGACACGAAGGAAGAACAGAGGGGGACAGCAGCAGAACAGAGGGGGACAGCAGCAGAACAGAGGGGGACGCAGAGGAAGAACGGAGGGGGACAGCAGCAGAACAGAGGGGGACGCGGAGGAAGAATGGAGGGGGACACGGAGGAAGAACGGAGGGGGACAGCAGCAGAACAGAGGGGGACACGGAGGAAGAACAAAGGGGGACACGGAGGAAGAACAGAGGGGGGCAGCAGCAGAACAGAGGGGGATGCGGAGGAAGAACGGAGGGGGACACGGAGGAAGAACAGAGGGGGACACAGGGAGAACGGAGGGGGACGTGGAGGAAGAACGGAGGGGGACATGGAGGAAGAACAGAGGGGGACACGGAGAAAGAACGGAGGGGGGCAGCAGCAGAACGGAGGGGGACAGCAGCAGAACAGAGGGGAACGTGGAGGAAGAACAGAGGGGGACACGGAGGAAGAACGGAGGGGGACAGCAGCAGAACAGAGGGGGACGCGGAGGAAGAACGGAGGGGGACAGCAGCAGAACAGAGGGGGACACGGAGGAAGAACGGAGGGGGACAGCAGCAGAACAGAGGGGGACGCGGAGGAAGAATGGAGGGGTACGCGGATGAAGAACGGACGGGGACACGGAGGAAGAACAGAGGGGGACACGGAGGAAGAACAGAGGGGGACAGCAGCAGAACGGAGGGGGGCACGGAGGAAGAACAGAGGGGGACAGCAGCAGAACAGAGGGGGACACAGAGGAAGAATGGAGGGGGACAGCAGCATAAAGAATGGAGGGGGACAGTCAGCAGCAGAATGGAGGGGGAGAGGGACAGCAGCAGAATAGTACACTAACCTAGACTCCTGGACGTTTGTCAATCTCTGTTAAATCACTGCAGGCAAACTTGGGGACCTCGTGGGCGGGAGGAGCCTGGACTCTGGAGGAGGACTCTGAGACAAGGAGACTCAAGCTGGCTGGCTGCTCAGGAGACAAATTTAAGTGTGGCGCTTTGTCCCTGTGTCGTCAGTGGCGTCACTCTGGCTGGGGTACGTACGTACTGTGCGGGCGGCCTGCGGGGAGGAGGGGGGTGCACTGCCCACACTGACTGCCAGTGCCAGACCAGTTCCTGTCAGCCTGCCCCTCAGGCCTCAGCTGACGTCACTGGTTGCTAGACACGGGGCGGACCCTAGCCTAGCAACCAGACTGCCAGCCTATGACGAGTCATCCTCCTGTGCTGTGACCGTGAGATGCAAGTGAGTGTGACTGTGGCGGCGCCCCAGCGGCAGACAGGCAAAGTCGCGGAGCGGACTGATCTGGTGGTCACTGTTTTTTTCATTCCGGGACACTGTATTGTCCCGGAATGAAGGTGCCCCTGACCCGGGACAAAAATGTAAAATCAGGGACAATCCCGGGCAATCCGGGACATGTGGGCACCCTACTTGTTTTGATTTTAATGTTGATTGTTTCTGCTGCTCCACACTGATTTATATTTTTATTTCTTTTAAGGTGTTGTGAAATCACTTTACAGTGGTTGGTGGGACAGCAAGTTATTAATATTATTATATGCAGACTTTTTTTCCCCTTCTCTGTGCTGATTGATATCATTTTTATTTTAGTTTGCTTTTAAACAAGATAGACTAAACTAGTGTAGCGGCGGCTCCTGAAGAGCACGCGCTATGCATTTTTCAAAGTTAAAGATATGCCTGAACTGCAGTTTGGTTTGGGTACAATTGTATAAATTTAGACTTCAGCATCAGTCTGACTGGACTGTGAGAAGTTCAGCCTAGCCACAGGGGGCACTGTCTCTTCTGGCAGGCATAGAACTATGGTCTGGTTAGGTGCTTAAGTTACTCTCTCTTGGAGCCCGCCCAGTGGGAGTGGCGCTCTCGCTGTGTTTTCTGGGAGAGGGTATTTAGGATTCAGAACGTCACGTGGTTTGGGGTTCTGGTCCAGAATGATGTACTGACTTCATGGTCCTGGTCCTCCTGACCATCCCCCAGGAAGGCTATGGCCTGGGGTGCGGATCCACCCGATTTTGATGTCTCAGGGCTGGCTAGCCCGAGGAAAGGAAACGAAAGGAGGATTCTGAGGTGGTTGGGTGCCGTCTCCGGTTTGGGAGAGACCCAGTGACTTCAAGCATTCCAGGGGAGGACTCTTCAGAAGAGGACCACGTACAGGTTGGTTTCTTAGTAAGCCTTGTTGGCTGCTAGGCCTTGTGAGAGAGGGACTGTCCAACTTGAGTGAACATCCAGTTGCGAATGTCTATTCTCTGGATGCAGTCAGAGTAAGCAAGTTCTTCAACATTTTGATTTTGACACTATGAGTACCTGAACTTCCTTTCCAACCCTCTGATCCCAATTTAAGAGACTGTTCATTGTCTACGTTTGCAAATAAAATCCATTCAAGTGGATCTGTTGTCAGTCTCTCGAGTTACTGGGCCATTTACCACGGGACACCCCTAGATGTGAAACGAGGAGAACAGAAGGTAACGGTAAGCCCAGATTTAATCAGCAGCTCATTCGGGGGTAGTGCTACACTGGAATTACCCTTTATGAAAAGGGCTACAGTACCAAAGGTCTTTGGTCCCACACAGCTGCTGTACCTAATATAAATTGAGTATAGCACTACCCCCCTCTCAGGGCCACTGACAGACTCCTCAACACTTAATCTCCATTTCCACCCGGCTGGTCCTGCTGCTGGCATGGTCCATGTCTATTTATGGGGTTGTCCCAGCCCCCTGCCGGCCCACCAACGGGGGTTTGGCTGAGGCCCCACAAATATTCATGACAGCCCCTCCTAACCCCTGCCCTCTAGTTCTATATGATCCTCCAACCTTTCAGACTAGGGGGAGGTACCTGAGAGCTGCCAAGATGGGTCATCCAGCCCTGGCCTCTAATAACCCTGACCCAATTTCATGACTCAGGTTATTCCTGGCCAGCAATGTGCCTTTTGCCCCGTACACACGATCCGAAAATCGTACGGAAAATACCGCTTTCGAAGCGATCGTACGATAATCGGATCGTTAGTACAGAGCTTTCGAGAGCCGATTAGGACAGTTCATCCGATATTATTCTATGGGACATGCACGGAAATTTTTTTCATACGATGCCAGATCGTACGATTTTCCTTTAATCAGTACAGCTATCGTTCGAAAATGCAATATAAATGCATTACAACACATGACATCACTTCCGAATTTTTTTTCTGACGTGCGGGAATTTTCGTGACTTTAGTAAACTCATCAGATTCGATCTGAGATTAGCATGCAATAAAAGAGGGACGATCATTCGTCCGATAATCTCATCGTGTGTATAGGGCATTTCTCCTACACTCACTTCTAGCACACACTAGAGGGTGCTACACTGGCTAGCTAAAAATCTTACCAAATGCAAGCTTTTAGAGCTCTACTATTTCTTCAGGTATTATGACAGATAAACTGTTTCTCTTTGGCAGCATTTTTTGTCTTCTCTTCCTATGTAATTCTAACTCTGACACTGTTTTCAAGACTTCAGATATTATTATCCACATTTTACTGGTTACAATCTGCAGATAATAATGTCTTCTTTATACAGTATCTCACAAAAGTGAGTACACCCCTCACATTTTTGTAAATATTTTATTATATATTTTCATGTGAAAACACTGAAGAAATGACACCTTTCTACAATGTATAGTAGTGATTGTACAGCTTGTATAAATTGTGTAAAGTGTAAATTTGCTGTCCCCTTTATTTTATTTTACTCAACACACAGCCATTAATGTCTAATGGCTGTGGTATTTTTGTAGGCATGTGTCATTCAGCAAAGAAAACCTTATTAATGTCAGGTAGTATGTTTCAGGATTGATCAGGGTAAGATTAAAACTCCATCATTTATTTTTATGATTCTGTCCCATTGGGGAGATTTCCCTTCACATTCTGATCTTCTGAAAAGTATTAGAAAAAAAGCTCTTTAGGTATAGATACATTTTCTATGTATTAGGATTGCTCTTTAGAAATGTGCTTGGCTTGTGGCCTTGTGGATCTATATGGTGTGACAGAAGCCATGTCTGTTGCTGTAAAGATGCCGTAAGTGACAGGTCGTGCCTGTTTGGACAGTGACAGTGTCTCTAAAAAATCAGAACAGGCATCCTAAGGAAGGAGGCTGATTGGAGACAAGGGGGTGTTACAAATGCTTCAAGGGCCGCGTAAGTGAGGACATGTGGGGGAGCCTGTGGTAGGCCTGTCTGGCCTAAACAAATGCTCAGGGAAATGAGACTGAGATCTGAAAGTAAGTGGCAGCTTGCAGGGAACATACCAGTGTGTCTGAATTAGGCAAGCTGTATTGTACTTGTAAGCAGACAACAGGTCCAGTCTAATGACTGAGATAACCAGTTCAGCACAGAGGCTGGGACTGAGGCAGCTCATTCAAATATGTTCCTCTATGTCTACAAAGGCTATAAATCCACTTTTTGTGCAGCAAATGCCTTTGCAAACATAAATAGTACCTTGTAAAAGTAGTGGTGACATCATCACTAAGCAGAGAGCAAAAGTGAGGGAGGAACCAGCTAGTTCCACTACAGGCTGCCTGCAGAAAACTACAGAAGGGGTGGATACAACAATGTATGACTATCCTGGAGTTCATCTTTAAATTCAGATTTACAGGCTGCAGGTTGTGTTGCTGGTTCAAACAAAACCTAAAGAAAGTTGTGAGAAGATTCCAGGTATTAAAGAGGTTGTAACCCTAAAAAATAAAATTTAAAGAGATTGTGTTCCCTTATAGTAGGTTAAACAGCACAGTGCTTGTGCTGTCTAATCTGCCTTCTCTATGATGTAAAAAAACCTAGTTGATCCTGCCTGTTTCTATGCCCCTCTTGGTGTGCTGACCACGGTAATCATGGCTGCTGATCCATGATTACCGCGGTCAGGTTATGTGCCTCTGACATCCTGCTGCTCTCCTCTCTCCCCCTCGCCTCCTCTCCCCCCCTCACTGCCTGTCAGCTCCTGTGTGTGTGAGTCGTCTTCTCCACCCACCCTCCCCTCCTGCCGTTATTAGTAGCTGACAGTAAAGTTACAGGCAGCCCCTCTGTTTTACAAAGCAACCCTACACTGCGTGCATGTTTTTATAAAATTGTCCCTGTAAATACCTTATTTCAGATTGGTTCTGGCCGGTCACATGACCTCCTCCGATCTAAGGGCTACAGCTGGAGAGGCTGAGCTCATGTGACCTCTCGGCTGATGTCAGAGGGGGCTCCTGGTCCCTCTGGCTTTTGCCCTTAGATCAGAGAAGGAGAGCAACCGAAGGTCACGTGACCATCCAGAACTGATCTGAAATAATGTATTTAGAGGGAAAATTTTATTTAAAAAAATTTACACAGTGTAGGATCACTTAGTAGAACAGAGGGGCTGCCAGAAATAGTTTTTTAACTTTACAACCACTTCGTGGTCTAGATATGATCTGGATGTATATGTGCACACTTTATGCTATCCCAATTGCAGACTGAACCAGGAATGTATCCGATCATGTCAGTGACGTGGCCTACATTTGGGAGTACATAAACTGGTATACATCTTGCTATTTTTATGATGATGCATTTGACTGCTATTGTGGATAGCTGGCTGCACAGAAACTGCAACACATATATATAATTGCACATGCTTTTGGTTATACACTCTTAAAAAAAAAAAATATTACCCACCACCCTTTCTTGTCCACCACAATGAAAGTCAAACCCAGCCTGAATCTGCTGTAATTTTTTTACATTTGCAAACTGTTGTCCTTATTTTAAAAAAAAACAGTTAACTAGGGTAAATGTATTTTTTTAAGCTAAGGATGTATAAGACAGTAAAAATGCAAGCCAAAGAACACCTTTCATCAAATAGATCACAGGAATCATAACATTCCATATTAACACAGTGTAAGATGTATGGGATTGGTACTTTAGGAAATTCTGTCTTGTTAAAACAATGAGAAATGATGACACGTGGCACTATATACAATATAGTATAATGTATTTATCTGTGACATGTTGACTTCATATGCTACAGCTTGCTATTTGGCAAATAAAGGTGAGGCTCCTCTCCAAAGCTGTACAAATATCAGACTTTTGTCTCTTCTGCTTGCTCAGAGTAATGCACATAGCTTTTATTTTAGAATCAAAGAGGGCTAGTTCTGAGAGCTGCCATCCAACATACTGGTTATAATGTTCTGTAAAGTTTAGTGCTCTGGATGCAGTGATTCCATGCCATAATGTTTCCTTTCTTGGATAAGAGTCTAAATGGTGCAGAGTAATTTCATCAAAGGATTGATTTCAAATCCTCAGCCTACATTAAACCTGGATTTGTGTTTTACTTTGCTCATATCGGGAGGCTGAGCGGTCATGTGTGAATAGACAGCTATTCTCTACCTCCTCCAGATTTCTGTGCCTTTATTTTGGTTATGATACAGTTATGACCTTGGCCGGCAAATTATATTTCTGGCTGAGATATCTGCTCCCTAAATTACATGTAATTACATTTCCTTTGTGACAACATTGTTTTAGGCTGTAGTTAATTTTAGAAAATATAATTTTTAAGCAGACCAACTTTCTACCATTGATGGATAAAGCGTTTTAAAAAATAGAATAAAACAGATATAGATTTTGTTGGATAGCAGTGAAGTGGACCAACTCAATAGACTTTTTACTCTCTTTGGGGCTTGAATTATGTAGTGTCGTTGGCAGCGTTTCAACTTTGACCGTGCTAAAGTTAATAGGGTATCAAGAAAAAGAATTTCAATACTAGTGATACATTATCTGCCATGTAAAGGAAAATAAAAATATGGTGGTGAAAGTGAGAAACACTTGTAGTGGTCCTGGAAGGTGGGTGGAACTTGGAACGCCACCCCAAAGTGTCATATTAAGGGGATCTTTAATGTGAAAACAGTTTTGCTGTTCAGGTTTGGGGCTGGATTCACACTAAGGTTGCATACGGCTCACAGCAGGGGTCCGGTGTGTCCCCGTTCTCTGTTTCAGGGACAAATCAGACCCAAATTTTTGCCTGAATTTGGACCTGAAACTGAGCCAAAGACGCACAGGACCCCTGTGCAATTCACTCCACAGCTGCCCTGGAGATGTGTGAACCGGCTCCATTGAGAACCGGTCCCAATCTGCTGTCATGCGAATTGGATGTGGAGAAACCCGCAGCCAATTCGCAATAGTGTGAACCCAGCCTTAAGCCTCGTACACATGGTATGATTGTTGGCTGCCCGAGCTTCTGAGTTTTGTCAAAAGGGCATCCGCCAGGATCTTGTCTTGCATACTAACGGTAAGCAAATTGTCGTTTCACAAACATGAACGTAGTGACATGCTACGAGACTATAAAGAGGAAGTTAATTTCTCAAGCGCCACCCTTTGGGCTCCTTCTGCTAATTTCATGTTAGTAGAAGTTTGTTGACTGTTGATGCATGCTTTTCACTATGTGCTTTTCAGTTCGTGCTTTTCAATTTGTGCTTTTCAGTTCGTTTCTGAGCAGCCGTTTGTCGACCAGCCATGTTGCACAATTGGAGAAGAGAACGTGTGATTATTGGTTTAGGAGTTAGTGCTTTTACCATGTCCAGTCCAGGAACAGGAGAAGGAGGAGTTCTTGGACCAAAAATTGGTTGCTTAGTCGTGACCAATTATGTTATATGTCATTGCTATGATAGCTCTTGGAGAATAATACGTATGATTTTCGGAATTATCTCTGGATGACGAATCCCTGATTTCACCACCTCTTGGCATATTAAGAAGCAGCACACATGTATGAGGCTTTCCATCACTCCAGAGCAAAGGCTCATAGCCACCTTGAGGTACTTGGCGATGGGGAGAAGTCTCCAGGACCTCAAGTTTACTACTGGGAACTCCCCCCAGGCTCTGGGAGTCATTATTCCAGAGACCTTCTCAGCCATCATTCAAGTCCTGCAGAAGGACTATATTAGGGTAAGTTTTTACCTTTTAAGATCCCATTTTATGTATTTATGTGTGCTAATGTATTTTATTAATTTGTTGATTACATAACTATCAATATTGTAATATGCTGTGAATGTCCTCTTTGTCCTTGTGCATGCTGTAAGATTTTCCTGCTCTTTTTTTGGCCTACATGTATATTTTCCTTTAATAACCTCCCCAGCATGCTATCTTTGGCCCATACATACCTAGCCTGGTAACTTAACAATGTTTTTTGTCAGCTACTTTTTGTGGCTTACCCTAAACAACCCCTAAAATGTGTACAAATGTTATTGGTGTCCTCAAATTCAGGCAGGGGGCAAGAGGCAAATTTTTGGGGGTCCAAACTCATTTGGAACCCTCCCTTCCCCCAAAAAACAAATCCAAATACTCTATCTGCTGACTTGGAAAAACCAGACACACTATCCCTATTTTCTGTTCAAATTTCTGAATAAATTCCCCAAACCATGTAGTACAAGGGCCTGCCTGATTACCTACAAATTGAAACTGATTTGTAATTGAAATTGAAGTTTTTGTCTCCTATTATATTGATTTATTAAATCATAATGTCAAAATGTGCTCCAGTTTGCACAGTGTATATCCAGCTTTTTAGATTATGACACATCTAACCCGTCCACCCGGCTATCAATAGTGTAAGTAAGGAGGGGCTGGCCAAATTATCACTGATTATTTATGCAAACAGCTCTCCTGGAAGTGGAGTGGGTTACCGGTCCAAAACATCTACCCATGTTGACCTTCCACGGATAAGTTGACCTTCCACTTTTGTCTTTAAATATTAATTTAAGTGTATCCTTATGTTGGCTAAGCATGTTTGTGTCAAATCTGATTGCAATGCTATGTGCAGAAGTAGTAATTTATTTTTTAATCCACAGTTTCCGTCCAATCCAGAGCAATGGCAGGACGTTGCAGCTCAGTTCCATCAGCAGTGGGGTTTTCCCAACTGTGGTATTGATGGTAAGCATATCTGGATTGTACCACCAGCCAACTCTGGCTCCTATTATTTTAACTCTAAGGGCTTTTGCAGCATAGTCATGCTAGCTGTAGTGTCTGCTAACTGCGAGTTCTTGTATTTGGATGTTGGGAAGAACAGCCGCAACTCTGATGGAGGCGTGATTATGCAGACAGAGTTCTACAAGCGGATCCAGAACGGCACCTTTAACTTGCCACCTGCTGAGGAGAATGTTGAGGGCCTCAATTTTGTTTTCAAGGCAGAACAGGCCTTTGCTCTGGGGGAACATCTGATGAAGCCGTTTCCTATGAGGAACCTCACCCCAGAGCAGAGAATCTTCAATTACAGGCTCTCTCATGCTAGAAGGGTGGTTGAAAACGCCTTTGGCATCCTATCGCGTCGTTTCAGGCTGTTTTTGACTCCAATCAACCTGGCAATCTACAAGATAAACCATGTGGTTCTGTTCTGCTGTATCCTACATACTTTATTAAAGAGTGATGCTACCAGCTGCCTAGTCTCACTGCCAAATGACATGGACCCTGCAGTGGCAGGCCCAGCTGAAGAGGCTGCAGCTCGTCCGTCTGTGGGCGTGCTCATGACTATTGAAAATGTCTGTGCTGGATTGCCCTCACAAATTGCCCGATATTTACGGCAGAAATACCTTGAATTTTTTGTCAGTAGAGGGGCAGTGACTTGGCGGCAAATTGTAGCTGATCATTTCTAATATTTTTTAGAGATCATAAACTCATATTTAATTTAAACTACCATTGTCTGTGTTTCTTATATGTCTAATATGTTCCCAAATGGGCTTTATTTTGTACACTTTCTCCAATAGTGCAAATGTACCTTAAATTCTACATGAGGTGGCAATATCTTCTTCAGCTAACTATTGCTGTGGGTCTGCTACACACACACGTTTTGGTTCTTAATGTATCTAATGCATGAAGTTCAAAAACATTATGCCTTTACAACTCCTTTCATTTTTTGAGGCCTAAAAATTGCAGGAGTTGTGCACATTTAAGAGCACATTGTCACTGTAACTACAACTTACGAAATATACTGGTATTGAGCAATGAAATAATAAGCCACACATTATTTAGTAAAAAACATTTTACTCAAAGCACATTCACATGTGCGATTTAAGGTTTTAAAACAAACCAACATCTTGATGTATAACATGTATTTTTGCATTATTTCTCCTTTTTTGTGGCTAAACAGGCATGTTCTAAACCACTAGATATACATCAATAACTCAGTAACTTACAAAGTTCGAGTTTGGTAAAGTGAAGGGCAACCGAGACATTAGTATCCCAAGACTGTGTGGATGTTGCCTCCCTCGGATGGGGTGATCTCATCCCTCTAAAAGTCAAAATTTGAAGCCATGTACACATAGAGGTTTAATGCCACATACACACGACCGGGCTTTTCGACGGACTTGGTCCGCCGGACTGAAATCTGTCAGACAATTCGATCGTGTGTGGGCTCCAGCGGACTTTTTCTTCAAAAAAGTCAGACGAACCTGGAAATAAAACTTGCTTCAAATCTTTCCAACTGACTCAAGTCCGGTCGAAAAATCCGGTCGTCTGTGTGCTAGTTCGACGGACTAAATCCGACGCTAGGGCAGCTACTGGTTATGAACTTCCTTATTCTACGTCATAACGTTCAAATCCGTCTGACTTTTGGAGTGATTGTGTGTGGCCAAGTCGGTTAGTTTGAAAGTCCGGCGGACCCCAGCTGCAAAGTCCGTCGGATTGTCCGCCGGACCAAGTCCGTCAAAAAGTCAGATTGTTTGTACGCGGCATAACAATTAAATGTGCCCTATGATCCCATGCCTAAAATGTGCGTAATTACAAACATCTATTTTTCTAAACCCTCAAAACACACAGTGTGTCAACATGTGCTATCTCCAATCACGGGTTATCAATGGACATGTTTCGGGGGTGCAACCCCTTCCTCAGTTATGACTTTAGTCATCACTTTAGTTATGAGGAAGGGGTAGCACTCCCAAAACACATCCATTGATACCCTGTGATGGGAGATAGTGCATGTTGACACACTGTGTGGCTTTAGAAAAATAGATGTATGGAACTACACATATTTTTTGGGATCATGGCGGAAATAAGAATGTTAAGGCCCAATTTGTGGGCACCTTCAAATTTTGGGTTTTAGATTCTAAAAAACACATAAACATAATGATTCATATTAGTTAGGGCAGTGTTTCTCAACTCTCCTCAAGATGCAAACCCAGGTCATGTTTTCTTGATTTCTTGAATTTGGCACAGGTGATGTTGTCATTTTCACTGTTAGTAATTTGCACAGTCGTTTATAGACTGAGGAAAATCTAGAAAACAGGACCTGGTGGTGCACCTAGTGGAGTGGAGTGGAGAAACACTGAGTTTGTCCCTAAATGTTAACATTTTAAGGTCATAAAAACATGGTAATTAGTAAGGGCAAACAGGAGCCAACAAGTGGAACAATAAACTTCAGACTAGGCAAGAGGAACTTAAAATTTGGCAAGCATGTCCACAAAATCACAGATTTTTTGCTGTAAAGCAGTGGTAGCCTCCTTGATTTGCTCCAGTTCCTTCAAACAATGTGACATATCTGCACTCATTCTGCCAATAGTACATTGTGGAAGATCATGACCTAGTAAGAAGAGTAAAAAGTATTAAGGGTACGATGGTCAAATGGCTGAGTGTCAGAAACCATGAAATCAGGCCGAGACAGAAGTACAGTTAAATCACTTGTTTAATAATAAAAGTAAAAAGAACAAATGTAGTCAAAACATAGCCAAAGTTCAGTAACCGGAATGGATAGTCAGCCAAATCAGAAGTCAGGGAACAATGTCGTGGAACAGCAATCAGGATCTGGAGCCAGAAGAGATGTCAGCAAAGCAAGTCTTGAACAAGATCGCAGGAGAATAGTTTCTGTGATGTTGACCAAGGCGATAGCAGAGCTTTTCTGGACTGGACGGCTTAAGGAGGCAGGACTGACGACCGGGATATTATCAACAGCTGAGTAACTGTGGAGAGATAGGAGCTGGCAATTAGCCGACAGCTGAGCGACCAGCTCAGAGAAGGAAGGGCTGAGCCCAGCCCTGGCAGTACCCACTCCTCAATGACCCCTCCCCCTTGGAGGACCACCAGGCTTGAGGGGAAAACATCTATGGAAATCAGGGAGGAGTACAGAGGTGTGTACGTCAGAGGATGAGACCCAAGAGCATTCCTCCGGACCGTACCCTTTCCAATGCACCAGGTACTGTATGCGCCCACGGAACCTACAGGAGTCAGCAATGGACTGTACTTCATACTCCTCATGGTTCTCAACCTGTACAGTGTGAGGACATGGCACCGAGGTGGTAAAGCGGTTGCAGACCAAAGGTTTAAGTAAGGAGACATGAAATAGGCATATTAGAAGAAAGATCTAATGCATAAGCCACTGGGTTAATCCTGTGAAGAATACAGAAAGGCCCAAAAAACCGAGGTGAGAACTTCAGTAAGGGAACACAAAGTCGGAGGTTGCAAGATGACAGCCAGACCCTGTCCCCAACCCGGTAGGAAGGCGCAGGCAGGTGTCTGTGGTCAGCATGGAGTCTGTACCTATAATTAGCATCTTGCAAAGCCTCCTGCACTTGTGCCCAAGTGGAACGAAGACCACGGAGATGCTCCTTTAACGCAAGAATTTTCTGCGGAACAAACTAGTCAGGCAACATGGAAGGTTGGAAACCATAATTCGCCATAAACAAGGACAATCGAGAAGCAGAATTCAAGGCACTGTTGTGAGCAAACTCTGCCCACGGTAATAGGTCTGACCAGTTGTTATGATATTCAGAAATATAGCAACGTAGGACTTGCTCCAAGGACTGATTGGCTTGTTCTGTGGCCCCATTAGACTGCGCGTGATATGCAGAGGGGAAGGTAAACTGAATTCCCAACTGTGCACAAAATTCTTGCCAGAACCAGGACACAAACTGACTACCCCTGTCTGAGACAATCACCTTGGGTAGCCCATGTAAGTGAAAGATCTCCCGAGAAAAAATGGAAGCCAGTTCCTTAGAAGTGGGCAACTTCTTAAGTCGAATACAATGACACATCTTTGAGAACCGGTCAACCACCATAAGGATAACTGTGTTGGCCTGGGAGTTGGGTAACTCCACAATGAAATCCATAGACAGGTGGGTCCAGGGCCTCTCTCCATTTGGTATGGGGTGTAGGAGGCCCACTGGAAGATGTTGTGGAGTCTTACTCTGAGCACACACAGAACAGGCAGCTACAAAGGCAGTCACATCAGCATGTAGACTAGGCCACCAGAATTGTTAGGAAATGGCCCAAAAGAGTTGATTCTTCCCAGGGTGGCCAGCAGCCTTGGAGTCTGCAGCAAGGCAGTACAGAGACTCTCTGGGACAAAGCAGCGGTCACAAGGTTTCTCCGGAGCAGCAAGAATTTTGCCACCCAAAGGAGAAGTGAGACTGGTGTGAGCCATAGCCAGAATACTGTCAGGAGGAATTACAGAAACCGGAACCCGACTCCAACTTGGAAGTGGAGGAAAATTGCAGTGACAAGGTCACTGGGTAAAAATGAGACAACGTAATTGAAACTTGACAAAAAAAGAGCCCATCGCGCCCTTCTGGGAGAGAGGCGTTTAGCCTCAGACAAGAATGTGAAATTCTTATGGTCAATAAGAATGAGAACCGGCACAGTGGTACCTTCGAGTAGATGTCCTCATTCTTTCAGGGCTAAAATGATCGCCAACAGCACTCCAATCTCATAATTGCACTCTACAGGTGACAATTTCTTGGAAAAGTAGCCAGAAGGATGCATAGCGTTCAGAGGTAGGACATTGAGACAGAAGGGTGCCAACACCAGTCTCAGAAGCATCAACCTCAAGGATAAAAGGTAACGTAGGATCAGGATGAAAAAAAGAGTAAGGAACAATTCCCCATGTTTTTTTTTAGCAGCAATTTGAGAGACACAAAATTTCATAAAAATCCAGAAATGTTTTATCAGTAACAACAAATGATGGCATACATCATGGAAAAATTAACATGGTTAAAATATGAGCTCTGGTGTATACAAAAAATATGCAGGTATTGATGAGAATGTACAATCTCTCACATAAGTTATCTATGCTTTAATCAATAGTTTAACAGATAGCTCCCCTATTCATAATTCATAATTCAGAGAACCATTTGATGTATGGAAATACCCCAGTGCATTTGGGACTAATAACGGTCTTCTTCAGGGGGTTTTGTAGGTGTCTATTGAAAAAACAACAATATTTACCCTTTCCATCCACCGTCAATCTCCTTCAGAGGTGATCCTGAACTCCACCGCACCTTTAACCATGTCCATAAAGAGCCTCCTGGGGTAGGGGTGTACAACCGGAGCCCCTATGGGACCTACAAGCGGTCATGATGCAACGAAACTCCCACCGCCTAGCGAGGAGAGTGGGAGGTTGCACCTAGAATTTTATTTGATCGTCGCTGAACCAAGGGGTGGGAGGCACGCATGTGCGATGATCATCTCGCCTTTGGCCTGGCGCCCAAATTGCGCACGTGCATGATTCTTCGCCGTCAGGTGATGTTTGCGCTTGCGCGGTGGGACTGCTCGGCCCTAGGCGCCGTGGTAGCTTTCGCTGCGCCCTCTCACCCCTGACATCACGCCTTTGCGTCAGCGATGTCGGGGGTTTTCCAGGACACTGATAGTGTCTTCCGGAATGCTGAGGCGACCACGAATGGGCCGCAATACTAGCGGCCCTGTGCTCTCCAGCGTTTGATCAATGAGAGGGGCAGTTCCTACTTATACACCAGGTACAAGGCTTACTAATTATTAGTTTGATATAAATTGCCTGTTTTCTGCCTGGATCGCTCAGTTGATCTCTGGCTGAAACAGGAGACACAGTACCATAAGATCAGGTAAGGAAGGCTTTGGGCACTTATTGGATCCTGGCGATCGATCTAAGAAACTCTTCTTATACTCTAATAAATTTTTCTTATTAATTTCTACATTCATTTCAAGATGGCCTTTCTTGTCTTCCCTGTTGGGGCCAGAGCAAGTGTAGCCTCCCTTCACCCCTTGCGGTGGCTTTGCTGGAGCATCCTTTTTTTGTACCTCTCTGTTGAAAGAAAAAAAACATCTTTGGAATCCCAAGTCATACAAAGATTTTATAAAAGTTTCAATAGAATTCTCTAGAGCTACTTGGAGAAAGAACATATATATACAGATAATTTACACACATACATATTTTTTAGATCCGAATATCGCTTACTTTTTTTTTATAATCTGATGTACGTAATCCATTTGGTTTTGTTCCCGGTGTTTTAGATCAGACCATCTTTTTTGGAGTTGGTTCTTTGATCGGTCCACCGAAAATTCTCTCTGCAAAACGGCGATGACCTTCTCCAAAATGCTGTCCTTTTGGCTGTTGGTCCTTTTGTATATGCGGAGCTTGTAGTCATAATCGTGCTTCTCTAGGAAGCGCACCATCTCTACCATCTCCCCCTTGCTCATGGGGGTTGTTTTGTGCCTCCTATGAGCTCCACCACCACGGAGCTGGCTGCAATCCACCGAATCCGCCATGTTGTCCCCCGCGAATGTTCTGCCGCATGTGTCGCATGCAGAAGAGAGATGGTCACGCTCCAGCATCATGATGCACTTAGAGTGGAGTTTAAAGCATGCACAGTGTTTATAAAGCCAGAACGCACAGTTGATGGAACGGCTGTAGGAATGATCTTGAAGAGGAGGAGGAGCGATTGCCAACGCACGAAAGGAGCAGAAATGAAGAAACAATTGGAAAATGGGGCATAGGTGGTTAATGGCCTATACTGCCTAGA
The DNA here is from genome assembly GCF_037356315.1 of Lithobates pipiens. NCBI lineage: Eukaryota > Metazoa > Chordata > Amphibia > Anura > Ranidae > Lithobates > Lithobates pipiens. The sequence goes on along the minus strand of NW_027507790.1, from coordinate 51,920,037 downwards.
TTAAGTCCTATATTGGGACCAACTTATGGGTTAAGCCAGAAATTATGGTTTGTCTTGTGTTCTGTCTTGCAGGCATCATATCATCATGACTGATAAGTTCACTTCGCCAGAATTTCTCCTCCATTTCATTGACATGTACCGGGATCTGCCCTGTCTCAGGAGGGAGAAGAGTAGAGACTACTCAAAATACTGAAGAAGGCAGCTTTGGAGAAACTGGTAGAGTTGTGAAAACCTGTGTACCCCAGGGCAGACACCAACTACGTCATATAAAAGATAACCAATCTTCGGAGTACATTTAAAAGGGAGCTGAACAAGGTCCTGGACTCTGAGAAATCCAGAGCAGCAGCTGCTGACCTATATGTCTTCAGGCTGTTGTATTACTACAGCTTGTGGTTTTGACAGACCATACAAAACCCAGGCCATCGCTGTCTGCGCTCCCTTCGATGTCTGCTGAGGCCACAGCTCCTGAGGTCCGCACAGGTCCTGATGCACAGGATGAAGATGTGAAGGAGCACAGCTTGACCCAGGTACCCAGGTATAGCATTGTTGAACATATTTGTATCCAAAAATACAATGATGATAACTAGACGTTATTGAGAAAATAGTTCTGCTTAACAAAGTGGTTTTGATATCAATAGACAACCCTCCCACCACAGCCACCCCTGCAATATCTGCAGAAAAAGCAGAATGTGTGCTTCATAACTATGTCCAAATTTGTGATGGGTACCTTTTTGAAGATTCCCTCATGCATGATATGGAGGGCGCCCAATGGAGTGCCAGTAGGGGCACCATGAATGGTGCCACTGTGCGTCAGGGCTTCACTTCGTTTTACATGTCTGCTGCTGGTTGTGTCCCTTGGCAGCAGGATGCTATTGCATAATGTATGTCACACATTTTATTTTTTATTATTATTTATATGTCTGTTGTGTGTAATTGCACTTAAATGCTGACTAACAGGTCTTTACACCCCCCCCCCCCCCTCCACAAAAAAAACACATAATGTAACCAGAATATTTTTTATTTGCAAAATTTTCGTGCAAGAATGCACCAAAAAGAAAGTTTGTTTTTGGAGAACTACACTATTTTTTGGTTATTTATTTTTGCCAACCACAACAAAGAAAAATAAATTAACATATATCAATTTGAACAACACCAAAAAAAAGGCAGACCAAAAATAACAATATAGAATCTGAATATTTTTTAGCAGCAAAATCTTTTTGCAAGATTGCAACAAAACAAAATGTTTGTTTTTGGTGAACTACACAATTTTTTGGATGTTGTTTTGGCAACCACAACAAAGAAACATAAATGAACAGGTATCAAAACAACACCAGAAATAACAAAACCTTACAATTGCTGGTATGATTTTTTTTCAGTGGTCCCAGAACCTGAACTAGTGGATGGTCCAGGGTAATCCACTGATGTTCCTGGGTAGTATTGCCGACTAGGTGTAGGCTGCATGAGTTGGTGAGTGGTCGGGGAGCCAAGGGTGGAGGTAGTGGGGGCAGGAATTGGATGTAACCTGAGTGGCCTTGAGGGATTCAGCATATTTCCATACTCAGCTCAGTATGGGTGGTTTATTGGTGAAGCATACTGTGTACTTGGAAAATGAGAGTACTGGTGATAAGGGGGATATGGGGGGCGGGGGGGGGATTTGCATATATGCTGAGGATGTTGTTGTCACCCACAAAGGATTGAGCAGTTGACATTAAAGCCATCCTTAGAGCATAGTTTTTGTCTTGGGGGACCTGTTTACATATGCCTAAAATTACAGTGAGAAATCCTGTGTCTTCATGCTGGCTTTCAGCCATTTTAGTGGATATCTCACTGACCACATGTAAGATTTTATTCATGGATTTCCCAGCCCTGGCACTTTCCCTTGTAGATCTTCGCAAAGGCCTAGAGACATTGCTAGGCCCTGGTTCAGCCTCCTCCTCATTCATAGAGTTTGTTGATGACCTTCTTTCATCTACGAACAGTTCCTTGTCAACAGTGTCTTGAAATTGTTCTTCCTCCTCCGGAGCAGCAGCCTCCTCTGACTCATCTTCCGGTGGCAAACACTGTGTGCTGTTTTCTCAGCTTGCTTGGGTTCTGAAATACGAATAACACATAAAGGAAGCATTAAAATTGTGTATGCAAAATTCTGCAAATATGCCTGCTGATAATTTAAGCCTAATACACACAATCGGACTTCCATAGGACTTTTCCGTGGATTTTGGTCCAAAGGGACGTGGGCCATGAACTTGGTATGCATACACACGGCAGAACTTTTTCAGCCAACATTCACCAAATCACGTGTTTTTTCAGCTCTTTACCACCACCCTTTGGGCAACTTCTGCTATTGCTGTCTGATCTTTAGCATTGGTTCTGAGCATGCATGTTTGTACTTTGGACTTTAGTCTGATGGACTTGTGTACACACAATCAAATTATCCTCCATCGGACATTTGTTGCCGGAAAGTTTGAGAGCATGCACAGCGAACATTTGTCCTTTCAATAACCAAAAACAATTTTTTCGATGAAGCATACAAACGCTCGGATTGTCTGATAAAACACGTCTGTCGGACCGTTGTTGTCAAAAAGTCAGATCGTGTGTATGGGCCTTAACTCTTGCATTTACATCCCCGTCATGGGCATATGGGGTTAATCTTTTTGAGCCGGAACCACTCCTTCCTTCCTTTTAATTTTTGTAGGTACCGTTTGTAACAGTCTTTGAGACTTCTCCATCGAGTTTGTAACGAGTGCACTGAAAAATATAAAGACATTACGAAGTTCAAAAAAATGTTTCTTTATTAACTGGCCATATGTCATTCATTTGCTAGGCTGCATAATTGATATTGATGGTGGGAAAACAACCACTAGCTATATTATCCATGACAGCTGCAGAATTTGTGATGTGCTAAAGGATGTTATCAGGTCCATCTTTAATATTGTTTGGACCATGGGCAAATATTATTTGGGGCCACACACACATACACACACACACACACACACACACACACAAACACAGAGATTTACACAGGTTGCAGGAAAGAAACTAGCTAAATTCCACCAACGCAGACAGTGTTGACAGGGTATTCGCTCCTGACAAACTATTGTGATCTCCCGGCAGGAGAAGCCATGCCCACCAAGAAAACACAGTGCACATTATTACCAGACACCCATTGGTTGCTAGAGGTTACTGCACATTATTACCACACACCCTTTGGTTGCTAGAAGTTACTGCACATTTAAAGTGGAGGGCCACCCTGAAAACAAAAAATTTAAAAAAATTACAAAAGAATCTAAAAAAAAAAAAATGAAAAAACATTTTTTTTTTTACTTACCAGAAATGCATGTTGCTAGGCACATAATCCTAATCTTCCTCTTCCTCCTCCGCGGAGATCTTCTGTCTTCTCTCTTCGTCGCGGCGTCTTCTGGGTAATGGGTCGCGCTGTGTTCTGGGAACTGTGTGTTCCAGAACACAGCGCGTCCCATTCAGAAAGCGCTGCGGGACTCGCGCATGCGCAGTAGCTGCGGGACTCGCGCATGCGCAGTAGGAAACGGGCAGTGAAGCCATAAGGCTCCACTGCCTGTTTCCCTTAGAGGGAATGGCGGCGCCGGGACCCGAGAGCCGAGGGACGGATCGGCCTCGGGCAGCCGACATCGCGGGCGCCCTGGACAGGTAAGTGTGTTTATTAAGTCAGCAGCTGCAGTGTTTGCAGCTGCTGACTTTTTTTTTTTTTTTTTTTTTTTTTAACGGCCCTCCTCTTTAAGTAGGTGCAAGCTGCAAAGTGCTAAGCAGCATATATCAACCACTTACTTTTTGCAGACTGTTCTGTAGCTAATAAAGAGTCCCAGGTATCATAATATATGCAAGCCACTTCCAACCATGCTCTCTCCTTTATATGATCTCTGTAACATGGATCTCTGAGGTCATATATTGCCGGATTTTGTCTGACAAGCCAAATGATTTCTTCATTGTCATGAACTTGTCGCTTGTTCTTTCTAGCCCTAGGCATGCTTCCTGCTGTCTTCCACACTCATGTACATCCATATAGGAAGTGATGTATTTGGGGGGAGCAGAGATCATGTGCTTCCGCAGACTTCCATGTGCATGCGATTGCATTATGACTTAATTACTTTCTGTGGAGAACAAGTTGCACCGAAGATGGAACAAAATAGTGCAAAAACCTTTTTTGGAGTCGCTGCGACCTGAGTCGCACCAATGCTATAGGCCCCCTAACCTGAGGGAGGAAGGGAAGACTGTTTCGATTAGCAGAAAGGATGGGAAGTGTTATCATAATGGAGGATTTTAACTATCCAGACATAGACTGGGCGGAGGGAACCATGCATTCATATAAGGCTCACCAGTTCCTAAATGTCTTGCAGGACAATTTTATGGGTCAGATGGTAGACGCACCAACTAGAAATAAAGCGTTACTGGATCTACTGATTACCAACAATACAGACCTGATCACGGATGTGGAAATATGGGGCAATTTAGGTGACAGCAATCACAGGTCATTGGCTTCAGTATAAGTCACACAGGAAACATAAGGAGAATACAAAGACACTGAATTTCAAAAGAGCCAACTTTCCTAAACTATGAACCTTGCTAGAAGGCATAAATTTGGATAAAATCTTAGGAACAAAGAACACGGAGGAGAGATGGGTTTGCTTTAAGAGCATATTAAATAAGAACATTAGCCAATGCATCCCATTGGATAATAAATTTAAAAGAGCAAACAAAAGTCCTGGATGGCTTAACAACAATGTAAAAATGCATGTGAAAGCAAAGGAGAAGGCCTTCAAAAATACAAGGTTGAGGGATCATCATCAGCATTCAGACTTTATAAACAATGCAACAAAAAATGTAAGGGTGCAATAAGGACTGCTAAGATAGAACATGAAAGACACATAGCGGAGGAGAGAAAAACAAATCCCAAGAAATTCTTTAAGTATGTAAACAGTAAAAAAAGGGAGGACAGACCATATTGGCCCTATAGAGAACGAAGAAGGACATCTGGTTACAAAGGATGGGGAGATGGTGAAGGCACTGAATTTATTCTTCTCCCCAGTCTTCACTGGGAATCGGGGGGACTTCAGTAACCAAAACTGCAGTGTTTATCCTCATGACACATCACAGGAAGCACCTCCATGGTTAACAGAGGAGAGAATTTAAATTTGACTTGGGAAACTTAACATTAATACCAGATGGTTTGCACCCGAGGGTACTTGGAGAACTCAGTCAAGTAATTGCCAGACCATTGTTCCTAATTTTTACTGACAGTCTGCTGACTTGAATAGTACCAGAGAAAAGCCAATGCAGTATGAATATTTAAAAAAGGGCCCAAAATACATTCCTGGGAATTACATACCAGTTAGCCTAACATCAATAGTATGTAAACTCTTGGAGGGGATGATAAGGCACTGTATACAAGATTTCAGTAATGAGAACGGTATCATTAGCGGTAATCAGCAAGGATTCATAAAGAATCGTTCTTGCCAAACCAATCTATTAACCTTCTATGAGGAGGTGAGTTGCTATCTAGATATAGGAAGGCCCATAGATGTGGTGTATCTGGATTTTGCAAAAGCATTTGACACAATTCCCCATAAACGTTTACTGTACAAAATAAAGTCTGTTGGCATGGACCATAGGGTGAGTACATGGATTGAAAACTGGCTACAAGGGCGATTTCAAAGGGTGGTGATAAATGGGGAGTACTCAGCATGGTCAGGGGAGGGTAGTGGGTTCCCCCAGGGTTCTGTGCTGGGACCAATCCTATTTAATTTGTTCATAAATGACCTGGAGGATGGGGTAAACAGTTCTCTGTATTTGCAGACGATACTAAGCTAAGCAAGGCAATAACTTATCCGCAGGATGTGGAAACCTTGCAAAAAGATCTGAACAAATTAATGGGGTGGGCAACTACATGGCAAATGAGGTTCAATGTAGAAAAATGTAAAATAATGCATTTGGGTGGTAAAAATATGAATGCAATCTATACACTGGGGGGAGAACCTCTGGGGGAATCTAGGTTGGAAAAGGACCTGGGGGTCCTAGTAGATGATAGGCTCAGCAATGGCATGCAATGCCAAGTTGCTGCTAACAAAGCAAACAGAATATTGGCATGCATTAAAAAGCAGATTAACAAGACATTAAACAGATCAAACAGATTAAAAAAAGATAAAACGATAATTCTCCTGCTCTACAAGACTCTGGTCCGGCCGCACCTGGAGTATCCTTTCCAGTCCTGGGCACCAGTCCTCAGGAAGGATTACTGGAAATGGAGCGAGTACAAAGAAGGGCAACAAAGCTAATAAAGGGTCTGGAGGATATTAGTTACGAGGAAAGGTTGCAAGCACTGAATTTATTCTCTCTGGAAAAGAGACGCTTGAGAGGGGATATGATTTCAATATACAAATACCATACTGGTGACTCCACAATAGAGATAAACTTTTTCGCAGAAGGGAGTTTAACAAGACTCATGGCCACTCATTTAAATTAGAAGTAAAGAGGTTTAACCTTAAACTTTGTAGAGGGTTCTTTACTGTAAGAGTGACAATGATGTGGAATTCTCTTCCACAGGCAGTTGTCTCAGTGGGGGGCATTGATAGTTTCAAGAAACTATTAGATAAGCACCTGAACGACTGCAACATACAGGGATATACAATGTAATACTGATACTGATGAACTTGTGTCTTTTTTCAACCTCACCTACTATGTAACTATGTAACTATGTAATTAGAACGGGGACCATTAAAATACATGTATTTTAACTTGTCATGCGACTTCACGTGTGTCAAGTCACAAAACAACTCGCAGTAGTGGCAACAGAGCCTTAAGCCGCGTACACACGTGGCGGACTGTCTGGCCAACTTAGTCCGTCAGACAATCCGACGAACAGTCCGTCATACTTTCGAATGAACGGACCTGCCCACACACGGCACTTTTTGAGCGGACTAATACGGCGGAATAAGTCCGCCATACTATCCGCCCTACTTTTGAAATGAACGGACTCGCCCACATACGCGGAGGAAAGTCCGCTCATTTGGAGTGCGTCTCCAGGTAGGCGGGGCCCGCGAAGGAGACGTCGCTGACCCCGCCGCCTGGTATGGACTTAAAGGGGAACCCCAACGCCGAAAAAAATCGTCGTGGGGGTCCCCCCCAAGTCCACAACAGACCCTTGTCCGAGCACGCTACCCGGCCGGCCAGGAAAGGGGGGCGAGCGAGCGCCCCCCTCCTGAGCCGTACCAGGCCGCGTGCCCTCAACATGGGGGGGTGCCTTGGGGAAGGGGGGGCCGCGCGGCCCCCCCACCCCAAAGCACCTTGTCCCCATGTTGATGAGGACAAGGGCCTCTTCCCGACAACCCTGGCCGTTGGTTGTCGGGGTCTGCGGGCGGGGGCTTATCGGAATCTGGGAGCCCCCTTTAATAAGGGGGCCCCCGGATACCGGCCCCCCACCCTATGTGAATGAGTATGGGGTACAATGTACCCCTACCCATTCACCTGTAAAATAAAAGTACCAAAAAAAACACAACACAGGGTTAAAATATTTTATTGCACAGCTCCGGGGGTCTTCCGTCTTCGGGGGTCTTCTCGCCGGACTCCTCCGCTATCTTCTTGTAGCTCTTTTGCTAGCGGAGGAGCCCAGCTTTCTTCCTCGCCGCCGGCCTCTTCTCCCGACTTCGGGGGTCTTGTCCCCCTCTTCGGTTCTTCTGCCGGGCCACCGCGCCTTCTTATAGCTCTTTTACAGGCGGTGGCCCGGTCTTCTGTCGCCGACGTCGCCGCCGCCTTCCGTTCTTCTTCTTCTTCTTCTCCAGGAGATGTTGCCTCGACGCTCTCTCCGGCCGGAATGCCAGGGACGCGCTCCGCTGCCACTTATATAGGGACAATGGGGCGGTGTCACATGGCTTTATGTCACATGGGTTGGTCACATGGTGACCCCGCCCCCTTACGATGTCATAGTCCCCATGTGACATCAACCCATGTGACCAACCCATGTGACATAAAGCCATGTGACACCGCCCCATTGTCCCTATATAAGTGGCAGCGGAGCGCGTCCCTGGCATTCCGGCCGGAGAGAGCGTCGAGGCAACATCTCCTGGAGAAGAAGAAGAAGAAGAACGGAAGGCGGTGACAGAAGACCGGGCCACCGCCTGTAAAAGAGCTATAAGAAGGCGCGGTGGCCCGGCAGAAGAACCGAAGAGGGGGACAAGACCCCCGAAGTCGGGAGAAGAGGCCGGCGGCGAGGAAGAAAGCCGGACTCCTCCGCTAGCAAAAGAGCTACAAGAAGATCTAGAGGAAAAGAGGAAAAGAGATTTCATCTTCAAGTACGGAAAGGTTTCTTCACAGTTAGAGCTGTGAAAATGTGGAATAGACTCCCGCCAGAGGTGGTTCTGGCCAGTTCAGTAGATTGCTTTAAGAAAGGCCTGGATACTTTCCTGATGGTACATAATATAACTAGGTACTAACATAGGTAAAGTTGATCCAGGGAAAATCCGATCACCTCTTGGGGGATCAGGAAGGAATTTTTTTCCCCTGCTGTAGCAAATTGGAGCATGCTGTGCTGGTTTTTTTTTTTCGCCTTCCTCTGGATCAATTGTGGGCATAAAATTGGGTATCTGGACTGTACGATTATTTTTTATTTTATTTATTTGTTTTTAAGGTTGAACTGGATGGACTTGTGTCTTTTTTCAACCTGACTAACTATGTAACTATGTAACTATGTAAGATAGCGGAGGAGTCTGGCGAGAAGACCCCCGAAGACGGAAGACCCCCGGAGCTGTGCAATAAAATATTTTAACCCTGTGTTGTGTTTTTTTTGGTACTTTTATTTTACAGGTGAATGGGTAGGGGTACATTGTACCCCATACTCATTCACATAGGGTGGGGGGCCGGTATCCGGGGGCCCCCTTATTAAAGGGGGCTCCCGGATTCCGATAAGCCCCCCGCCCGCAGACCCCGACAACCAACGGCCAGGGTTGTCGGGAAGAGGCCCTTGTCCTCATCAACATGGGGACAAGGTGCTTTGGGGTGGGGGGGCCGCGTGCCCCCCCCTTCCCCAAGGCACCCCCCATGTTGAGGGCACGCGGCCTGGTACGGCTTTGGGGTTCCCCTTTAAGTCCATACCAGGCGGCGGGGCCAGCGACGTCTCCGTCGTGGGCCCCGCCTACCTGGATACCCGCTCGAAATGAGCGGACTTTTCTCCGGGCGGGAAAAGTCCGCTCATTTCAAAAGTACGGCGGACTGGCACACACACGGGCGGATTGTCCGCCGAAATGCGAGTCCAGCGGACAGTATTTCCAACATTCCGAAATACTTAGTCCGCCAGACTGCACGCTGAAAAAGTCCGCTGAAGCCCACACACGAGCGGACTGCCCGCTGAAATGTGTTTCGGCGGACTAAGTAGGCCAGACAGTCCGCCCGTGTGTACGCGGCTTTAGTCCTTAAAATGGAAACGGCCCACAGTATACCTGCTCAGAGCTGTTGTTTTTATTCATTCATATAGCAGCCAGAGATCTTCATGCCAACCCACTGCTCATTTTAGACTTCTTGTAATTGATTTGCTGCAGTCCCATTTAGAAGCATACCAGAAAAAACTCCTATTGCCCAGACCAGCAAGTCTGCAGAACTCTATATATGATACGAATAAACTCATCTAATGATATTTTACAGGTACTTGTAGTTGACAATATATTGAGTGACAGCCAATCAGCAAAGAGTCAAACTTACAACCAGAACATGACATTAGGAGAAAAAAAAATCAAGAAATATCAGATTAATAACTGGCAATACATTCATGGCATACATTAGAACCGAAGAAGTATCTTGGATATTCATTAACATTACAAAACAAATCCAATTGAATGTGACTAACTTCTACTAGCTATGCTATTCCGTGGATAAAAAAAGAACCTTTACAGACAATATTAAGATTTTTAGGATACATTATATTCAGTCAATCGCCATGAAGTGTAATGTGATAGTATGGGAAAATTCTGTGAAGTGTGTGGCCACTGGCCATGGCCATGTGGACTATACTACATAGGACAATCAACACAAAAATGGAAAGAACTACAAGAAAAAAAATAAACAAGTGGAATTGCCAGCAGTCATATAATCATTACATTTCCACATATACTGAGTTTGTTATGCTATATAGGTGTCCTTTTATGAAGCAGTGAAATCTATTCACTGCTTCATTCTCCGGCATTCACATAGGAGATCTTTCTCCTCTGTGTGCCACTATATGAAGCGGAGTAGATCGTTTCACCCTTGGAGGTGTGAAGCGATCTACAAACGCTTCTAACACTGGAGAACGGCCCCTAATACTGTAATCTCGTGAGATTTTACGAGATTACAGTACTAGAAATTCACTCATACACACAGATGTCATTATATTAAGCAGTGATAAATTATCACAGCTCAATACACTGACACGCGGTGTGATTAATGTTAGTGAAATAAAGCGTCCCCCTACATAATATATACATGTATACACACACAGACATTATATATACATGTATATACACACACATTATATATATATACATATACACATTATATGTATATATGTATATATATGTATACACATACATATGACAGGGGGACATGGTTACAGTGTTGGGGGGTCTGAACGAGGCATAAGGAAGTTAATTATCTTCCTCTTTCCTCCTCAGATCCCCCTGATTCCCTCTTCACTACCCCGGTTCTCCACCTCTGAGTTGGTGAATCGGGGCGTGTGAATTCTGACACAGATCACAAGTGAAGCGCTGAGATCACAGCTTCATAAAGTGACCGTTACTGTGTCAGTCTATGAGGATTCTCCATGTGCGGAGATAATCGGCGGGAGAACAAGTTCAAACACATCTCCCCCGATTATCTCTGGTTTATATACTGTTTATGGGCTGTGATCAGCGGCGATCCTCTGGATCTCCACTGATCATTGCTTCATAAACGGACACCATAGTCTTGTTCTCAAATGACAAGAGCTTAAGACCATGAGCTATTACTAAAATGTAAAAAAGATTACTAGAATGTATACAACCCATCTCACTCAGCTTTTTTTGTCTATAGAAATTATAGTGTGCATGCAGTTAACATATAACTTTTGAGGTGTATATATTTTTATATATATTTATATATCTACAACTATATTACCAAAAGTATTGGGATGCCTGCTTTTACACGCACATGAATTTTAATGGCATCCCAGTCTTATGCTGCGTACACACGATTGGACATTCTGACAACGAAATCCTGGGATTTTTTTTCCGACGGATGTTGGCTGAAGCTTGTCTTGCATACACACGGTCGCACAAATGTTGTCGGAAATTCAGATCGTCAAGAACGAGCTGACGTACAACACATACAACAGCACTATAAAGAGGAAGTTCAATGGCCAGTGGGCCACCCTTTGGGTTCCTTCTGCTAATTTCGTTTTAGTAGAAGTTTGATGAGAGATGATTTGTGCTTTTCAGATCGTTACTGCTCTTCAGTTTGTGCTTGTGGGTTCGTTACTGGTTTTCAGTGCGTGTAGTCAGTTCGCATCTGTTTTTCAGTGTGTGCTATTTATAGTACATATTTGATTATTAGTGCATTCTTGTCCGCTCGTTTCTGAATTTCACCTTGCTCTTCTCAGGCCTTTCTGATTTTCAGTGTGTTCTGTTAGTTCGTTCTGACCAGCCGACCGTTTTAAAGCCATGTTGCGGGTATGTACTCATCGTAGAGTTTGTGCTGTGCAGGGGCTTGGTGTTGGGGTTCCTACTTTGACCCAAGCAAAGTCCATGAACAGGGCAAGGAGGAGTTCATGGACAAAGAATTGGTTGCTCCAGCGTGACCAATTCTCTCATATGCCTTTGTTGCGGGAGTTCATTGAGAATAATCATAATGATTTCAGGAATTATCTCTGGATGATGGAAACCGTTTTTCACTGTCTGTTGGCTTTGCTGTCCCCTTATATTACCAAGCAGGACACCTGCATGTGGTAAGCCATCACTCCTGAACAGAGGCTAGTCGCCACCTTGTGGTACTTTGCGATGGGGAGAAGTCTGCAGGACATCAAGTTCTCGACAGGTATCTCCCCCCATGCTCTGGGGTTCATTATTCCAGAGACCTGTTCTGCCATCATTCAGGTCCTGCAGAAGGAGTATATTAAAGGGTTTGTAACCCTTCTGTTTTTTTCACTTTAATGCATCCTATGCATTAAGGTAAAAAAACATCTGATGGTTACAGGCCCCCCAGCCACCTGGTTTACTTACCTGAGCCCTCAAAAGTCCTGTGTCAAGAACGCGCTGGCGTCTCAGTTCTTCTCGGCCCGGTCTTCTCGGATCTTCATTTGATAGATTGATAGCAACGCAGCCATTGGCTCGCGCTGCTGTCAATCAAATCCAAATGATGCGACTGCCGGGGGGTAGGACTGAGACATACACTCTGTGTCTATGGATGCAGAATGTATGAGACTTGGGAGCGCCTGCAAGGTAACCCCCTCTGCAGAGAGCTTCCCGAAGGGGTTATCTATTGTGGGGAGGAGCCGAGACAGCCGCCGTGGGACCCCAGAACAGCAGGTTTGGGGGCCACTCTGTGTAAAAAGAACTGCACGGTGGAGGTAAGTATAACATGTTTGTTATTTAAAAAAAAAAAAAAACCTATACAACCACTTTAAGGTAAGTTTTCTCCTTTAATATCACATTCTATAAATTTAGTGTTTGCTAATGTATTGTATTTCTTTCATCATTCCCTAATTACTATGATTGTAACATACTGTGAATGTCCTCTGTCCTTATGCATGCTGGGAGTTTTTAACGCTCCTTTTTTGTCCTTCATGCATAATTGCCTTCATTAACCTCCACAGCATGCTATCTTAGGCCCATACACACCTAGCCTAGTCACTTAACAATGTATTTTGTCAGCTCCGTTGTACTGCTTTACCCTAAACACCCCCAAAAATATGTACAAATGTTATTTGTGTCCTTAAATTCAGGCAGAGTGCCAGAGGCTTTTTTTTGGGGCCACAAAATCATTTGGAACCAACCGCTAAGTCAACCGATACCAGTAATCTGCTGACTTTGCCAAACCCATACACACTATACCTACCTCTTTTGTGGTCATATTTATGGATGAATTCACCAAAGCATGTAGTGAAAGGGCCTGCCTGAATACTTTCAAATGGTACTGTTTCAAGTTTTGTTCTCCTATCTTGATAGGTAATTGCAGAATGTAAAAATGTGCTTCAATTTGTACAGTGTGTATTCATATTTTTGTTTTATGTATTTTTGTATTTTGACACTTCTTACCTGTCCAGTGGGCTGCCAATATTGTAAGTAAGGAGGGGCTGGCCAAAGTAACACACATTATTTATACATTTTGCTCTCAATGAAGTGGATAGGGTTACCTGTCCAAAACATCTACCCCCCCTAAAATTTTTACAATGGCCCATCAGAGGGGGTGAAGGGGACCTTAGATTTTTTTTTTTATTTAAATACTCCTTCAAATAAATGTTATACTGATGTTGGCCAAGAATGTTTGTGTCTAATCTGCTTGCAATGTTATGTGCAAAAGTCCTCATTATTTTTTTCTTGTTTGACTCACAGTTTCCTTCAACACCACAGGAATGGCAGACTGTGGCTTCTCAATTTGCCCAGCGGTGGGACTTTCCCAACTGCGGAGGGGCAATAGATGGGAAACACGTCCACATAGTCCCACCCCCCAACTCGGGGTCATACTATTACAATTACAAGGGGTTTAATAGTATTCTGATGTTGTCGTTGGTGTCGGTGACATATGATTTTCTGTATGTGGACAGAAGAATGGCCGGATAATGGATGGTGAAGTCATTGCCCAGGCCGAGTTCTATGGATGGCTCCAGAGTGGTGGCTTGGGATTGCCACCTCCAGAAGACAACATGGCTGGACTGCTGTTTGTCTTTGTTGCTGATGTAGCTTTTGGGCTGGGTGATCACCTGATGCGGCCGTTCCCGATGAGGACCCTCACCCCAGACCAGAGGGTTTTTAACTATGGGCTGGTCAGAGCCAGAAGAGTGGTGGAGAATGGTCTTGGGATAATGGCCAGCCGGTTCCGCCTATTCTTTACGCCAATCAACATGGCAGAATATAAACTTAACCATATAATCCTTGCATGCTGCATTCTCCACAACTTTTCAGAAGAAATTCTATGAACTATGTGTCCTCAGTTGGGCCTGAGGCCGGATTTCAAGACCAAACTCTGATGGTGCTTGAAGCTGGCCATCCTGGCTTGCCCCCCCAAATCGCCCACAAGGTCCGTCAAAAAAATATGGAGTACTTTGCAGGTAGGGGGGCCATTGATATGCCAGAAAATGTTTAAGAACCCTTTTTTTAATTAAATTTGTATTTTAAAATGAAATAATATTTCCTTTCATTAACGACTTGTGTTTCTTTTAGCTGTCTCCTAGGTTATCCAATGTGGTTTTTTTTTGCCCATTTTCTTCAATAGTGCAAATGTGATTTCTTTGATACATGAGGTGACAATCTCTTCTTCAGCTAACTATTATGTTGTGGGTCTGCTACACACACACCTTGTTTTTGTTGTTAATGTATGTAATGCATTAATGCTTAAAATATTCATCATTTTACGCACCATGAATTTATTTGGAGTTACGAAAATGGCCTGATTGATGCAAATTATCAAGCACTGTGGGTGTTATTTACTAAAGTAAACTCCACTTTGCACAGTGGATTTCCCTTTAGTAAATAACCCCCATTGTCACTGTAAACAGCAACTTAAGCAAAAAACTACTACTGAGCATTGAAAGAAGTAGCCACACATTGTTAAGCAGAAAATGTTTTACTCTGTGCACATTCACATGTGCGTTTAGAAAAGGGTTTTTGAACAAATCAACATATTTTTGGTAATATATATATATATATATATATATATATATATATATATATATATATATTTTTTTTTTTTTTTTTTTTTTTTTTTTTGGGGGACAGTAGAAATATGCTTTTTTGTGGTAAACAGGCATGTTTTTCAAAACATAAAACAATACACAACTCAGGAACTTACAAAGTTCAACTTTGATAAACTGAAGGCAATATCAGACATTAGTATGTCCAAACTGTGTTGATCTTGCCTTCATCAGATGGGGTGATGTCACCCCTGTGAAAGCCAAATTTTGAAGATGCCCACAAATTGGGAGTCAAAATGGGGATTTCACTCCTGATCCCATGCTTAAGGTCAACATGTGCTAGCTCCCATCATGGGGGATCAATGGATATGTTTCGGGGGTATAACTCCTTCCTCTCAGCTACTTCAGTTGCGAGGTAGGGGTTGCACCCAAAAAACGCGTACCTTGATATCCTGTGATGGCAGATAGCACATGTTGCCCCTTGTGTGCATTTTCAAAATTTGGCTTTCAACATTTTTTATAAAAGTTATAATAAAAATAAAAAAATGCTAACATTTTGGTGTGTTTTATTTTCTGCCTAAAACATCAATGATGTTCTTCATTTTTTGTTGAACATCATTTATCTTTTCTAAATCATGATTGCACACCATGATCTCCCTGATGAGGACGAGTGCACTTGCACTGGTGAAATGAGTTTCTTCTTCCACAACATCCACATTACCTAAAATAAAAATACACACCGTGTCTTATAAATATCTGAAGCTGTGGTCTCAGACACTCACCTGTTGTAGTCACTATTTCGCCCACTTCATAAACCTCTCCTTCCTCCACATCCTGAGGTTGTTGTGTGGTGACTTCTCCTTCTTTAGGAGGTTGGGGGTCCCTGGTGTCCTCTGACGTCCCAATTCTTTTACCCCCCTATGTGAATAAAATAAAGGTATACAATTTTGAAAACACGAACAAAAACAGTATGCTGCACACTTGCACGAGAGTGACGTCATCACGGCCCGGCTAGCCACATAGCAGGAGTATGCAAACCCAGAAGCAAGACCAGGTGAAGGGGGAAGCTCCCGCCAGCAGTGACAGCGCACTACTGGAGGGCTTTGCTTCAAAGGTAAGTTTGTCATATGACAATAAAACCGTGCCCACACTGTAAGGGCTTGTTTAGGTCCAGGCAGCATGGGAAGATTTGCTTACTTGATCCTCCATCCTGTTAGACTGGTCCTCAGAGTCTTCTCCCCCCCCCCCCCCCCATGCTCCAAGGTCTTCTGATGTCATCAAGACTGATGCAGAAACCATAACACCAAATTTTTCCCATTGGGCCCCCTTCATTCTATAGGGTCCTTCTTCTAGGCCCCCTACATACCATACAACCCCTACATTCCATAGGGTCCTTCTTGCCATTGGGGGCCCCCTTCATTCCATAGGGTCCTTCTGATAGGGCCTCTACATCTCAAATCTTCATTCCTTAGGACCCCTTCTTCCCACAAAAGCCTCTTCATTCCCTGGGTCCCCTGGTAATCTTTTATTTTCCAGCCCCCCTCTACCCTCTGGTGTCCTACTGTCACCTGCCCAAAGCCTGGCTCTGCATTATATATTTTAAAATAAACAACTAATGCACACACCTATTTTTGATCAACCACAGTAGTGAGAAGCTGCCAACATCAAACAGGTTAACACAAACCCACAGATAAATTGAATATGTAGCAAAGGATGTGACGCTAACCAGAATAACATCAAAAATCCATTTGGTGCAAATAATGATTCAAATAATATGCAAAATCCAACATAGCTAAAAGTACATCAAAAGTGTCAATTAATATTGAAATGTGCATAAAAAAATTTTCAGCAAAAAATTCATATATAAACCATTCATTATAAAACCAATATATCCAAACTATGTCCTTGGCAAAAAGAATGCAAAAAAAAAGGGGAGGTTTTAATTATAAGCATGGTTTATATATGAATTTAATGCAGAAAATATTTTTATGCACATTTTAATATTAATTGACAGTTTTGGTGAACTTTTAGCTACCGTATGTTGGATTTTGCATATTATTTTAATAGTTATTTTCACCAAATAGATTTTTTATGTTATTTCATTTAGCGCCACATCCTTTGCTATATATATATACAGCCATATTGTATATGTATATATATATATATATATATATATATATATATATATATATATATATATATATATATATAGCTATATGCAGTGTATATATATATATATATATATATATATATATAAATATATATATATATTGTACAGGACGCCGTGGCTGGGTCCTGGAAAGACGCTATGTTTCCCCTCTGTTTGGACTGTGGTCCCTTTAATGGAACAAAAGTGGTTAACTCACCTGTCAGAGGAAGTGTGTTTAAAAACAAGACAGGAAGTGGTAGATGGGTGTGGAGGAGTGGAGAAGACATGGTGGATGGTGGATGGTGTTTGTTTTGGAAGTAACAGAAGTGGACAGCAGTGTCCTGCCTGGAAGCCTCCTGGCAGGGAAAGCTATCTGCCATAAAAAATCAAGTACTGTTTGATTGAGACAGCTATTCTGGACTTTGCAAGTCGGTGAGACTAAAAACCTTTTTCTTTTGTTTTTGGCTGCTGTAAAGCTGTTTAAGTTTAATAAACCCCTTGTTATGTGAAAAGCCTGTGTCCTGCGATCTTGCTGGTCCCCCCCGAACATTACAAGTGGTGCTCGAATGCGGGCAGGACAAAGTAATAGGCGTTTTTCTTGCTATTTTTTTTGCATTGGATTTGAACTGACATTTAAAGGGACAGTACAGTGAATTTATGTCCTGGGTTAAAGCTGCACAACTGTTGAAAGCTGAAATAATGGAGGAGCTAATTAAACAGCTGTCCTTGGCTAATATGCAAGCGCAGACTCGCCATGAGGAAGCTAATCAGCGCTTAGCAACCCAGCTGGAGGTACAAAAAATGCACCACAATGAGGCGCTGGCTCTGCAGCAAGAAAATACTCGCCTGTTGATGGCCCAGTTAGCAGCCCAGCAAGCGACCCAACAAGGGGTTATGCAGGCTCAGATGGCTGCCTTAAAAGAAGCAGTGCAACAGCTTTCTCAGGGCCGTGAACAAGTGGCCATTGCCCCTGGCAACCAGGTGACCGTAAGGGCAAGCCATTTTTTGCAGAAATTGTCCCTGAGTGATGATGTAGAGGTGTTTCTGGCTACATTTGAGAGGATGGCAGAGAGAGAATGGTGGCTCCAGGACCAGTGGGCCGGCTTAATTGCTCCTTTCCTCACCGGAGATCCTCAAAAAGCCTATTTAGACCTACCACCAGAAGACGCTAAAGATTATCAAAAATTAAAGGCAGAAATACTGGCTCGGTTGGGGGTGACTACGGCTGTCCGGGCCCAACGAGTGCACCAATGGAAGTATCGTCCAGATCGGCCACCGCGGTCTCAAATGCATGACCTGGTGCAACTAGTAAAAAAATGGCTGCAGTCCGAAGTGTTGTCTGGCCCCCAAATTGTGGAGCGGGTCATGCTGGACTGATACTTAAGGTCACTGCCAGATGACCTTCAACGGTGGGTCAGCCATGGAGACCCCAAAACGGTGAACCTCCTTGTCGAGATGGTGGAACCATATACAGTGGTGGAGGATCTGCTTGGGCCTACCAAGCGTCAAGGGCCCAGTCTGCCACGGCCTTTCCAACCAACTGCCGCCCTTCGAAAGGATGTCCCCAGGAGCCCTGGAACCAACACCCCAGAAGGCCAAGAGACACACCCGTTACCCCCTCAGCGATCTGTTCCTGTTCGGAGAGGGGATGTACAATGTTGGCGATGCCATGCCTGGGGCCATACCCGGGCCCACTGCCGATTGCAGGAAGAGCCCATGGAATGCGGGGTTCTTTGAAGGGGTCTTTTTATGCCCATAAAGCCTGTACAACACATCTTGACCTTGGAGAGGGGTAATTTGAGAGTGAAGTCCAAGTAAACCACCACCCTGCACGGGCTTTGCTGGACTCTGGAAGCATGGTAACCCTGGTTCACCCTAGAGTAATTGGAAAGATCGGCCGGTAAGCAAAATTTTACAGGTTGTGTGCATTCATGGGGACACTAGAGAGTACCCTCTCATCTCGGTGTCCATCTCCACAGCATGTGGCACTGGTACTCAAGAGGTGGGGGTGGTAAAGAACTTGGTACATGACGTTATCATATGAGGAGACTGTCTGTTATTTGCAAAACTGTGGGGACAAGGAGAACTATCTGAAAGGTCCAGAGACTGGGGAGAAACTAGTCCCTCTGTTCCTGTTGTTGAGGGTAATAACCCTGAGATTCCGCATGTTCGTAATATGGACCCAGTTGATAAAAATGCCAAGGATTTGGTTAATGGTGATGAAAGTAGTGCTGATACTGTTAAGGATGTCAAAATGTGGGGTTCACAGACCTACCTGAACACTGGGGGGGGGGAACCTTCCCCGCTTCAGGTAATGCTGGGGGAAGAGGATGAGGAAGTGGCCTCTACCCCTGCCTTGCCAGATTTGGGTGTTCCCCAGGGGGCATTTGGTACTGCCCAGATGCAGGACCCCACTTTGGCCAGGGCACGGGAACAGGTTGTAGTAATAAATGGGGATCCTCAAGAGCCAGCTGCGAATGAGCGGTGGCCACATTTTGCAATATGTAATGAATTGCTTTATTGGGTTACTAAAGTGAGAGAAAATGTGGTAGAACAATTATTGGTACCCCAACAGTATAGACGCAAGGTCCTGGACCTGGCCCATGATGATGTTTTAGGGGGACACCTGGGAGTTGAAAAGACGGAGGCACGGATCGCCGACCGGTTTTACTGGCCAGGCTTGAAAGCAGAGGTAAGGAGATACTGTACCTCTTGTCCCACCTGTCAGTTGACCGCTCCGGCGACCCATTTCCGGAGCCCGTTGGTCCCTCTGCCCATAATTGAGGTCCCATTCAAGAGGATAGCCATGGATATAGTGGGTCCCTTGGTAAAGTCGGCTCAAGGCCATTCTTACATACTGGTGATCCTCGACTATGCCACTCGATATCCTGAGGCACTACCCCTGCGAAATACCTCCTCTAAGGCTATTGCCCGGGAACTATTCCAGTTGTTTACACGGACAGGTTTTTCCAAGGAAATACTCACAGACCAGGGCACCCCATTTATGTTGAAGGTTATGGCTGATGTATGCAAACTGTTCCAGATTAAACAGCTGCGCACATCGGTCTACCATCCCCAAACAGATGGATTGGTAGAACGTTTTAATAAGACCCTTAAGTCTATGCTCAAGAGAGTGGTACAAAGGGATGGAAAAGACTAGGACTGCCTGTTACCAGCTCTCCTATTTGCTATCCGAGAAGTGCCCCAGGCCTCCACTGGGTTTTCGCCCTTTGAATTGGTATATGGGCGGAGACCTCGTGGACTACTGGACTTTGTTAAAGAAGAATGGGAAAGTGAACCAATTCAGCATAAGAGTCTTCTTGAATATGTCTCTCAAATGCAGGAGAGGATCCATACTGTGATGCCACTAGTTAAGGAACATTTACAAAAAGCCCAGGAGGCTCAACGACGGGTCTATAATAGGGCAGCCAAAAATAGGAACTTCCAAGTGGGGGATCGAGAAACAGTGTTGATTCCCACTGTGGAAAGTCAATTCTTGGCCAGATGGCAAGGCCCTTTCGAGGTTGTGGGAGGTAAATTATAGAGTCCACCAGCCAGGCAAGAGGAAACCCTATCAGATATATCATGTAAACTTGTTAAAGCCCTGGACAGACAGGGAACCAGTGACCTCCCTGGCTAGTACAAAACTTGAGCCTCGGGTTGGGGTGGAGAGTGTCCAAGTAGCAAATACCCTGTCTAAAACCCAAAGTCAGCAGGCAAAGGAGTTCTTGCAGAGAAATGAAGAAAAATTTTCAGACTTGCCAGGGCTCACTAGTGTCATAGAGCATGATATTATCACAGAACCAGGAGTCAAAGTTTTTGTCCGGCCCTACCGCATCCCAGAGGCTCAAAGGAAGGCCGTTTCAGAGGAAGTAAAGAAGATGTTAGACCTAGGGATTATTAAAGAATCGCAGAGTGAGTGGTCGAGCCCGATTGTGTTGGTACCGAAGCCCAACGGGACTCTGCGATTCTGCAATGATTTCCGGAAACTTAATGAAGTTTCCCGGTTTGATGCATACCCCATGTCCCAGGTAGATGAGCTTATTGAGAGACTAGGCCCAGCCAGGTATATCACTACATTAGACCTTACCAAGGGGTATTGGCAAATCCCGTTGACTAAGGCTGCTAGAGAGAAAACTGCTTTTTCTACCCCAGAGGGGAGTTTTCAGTACAAAAGGATGCCTTTTGGATTGCAAACTGCTCCAGCCATGTTCCAGAGAGCATTGGATAGGATTTTACGACCTCACCGGAAGTTTGCCTCAGTGTACTTGGACGATATAGTCATTTTTAGCAAAGACTGGGAATCGCATTTGCCCAAAGTTCAGGCAGTGCTGGACTCTCTTTGGAAGGAGGGGTTTACAATAAACCCTGAAAAATGTGCTTTGGGAATGGAGGAGGTGAAATACCTGGGTTATATCGTGGGTAGAGGGGTAGTGAAACCTCAGGTCAACAAGATAGAGGCTATACAGAATTGGCCCCGCCCCCTCACAAAAAAGCAGGTACGTGCATTCCTGGGCATGGTGGGATACTACATGAGGTTTGTACCCAACTTTGCCACGTTGGCGGCTCCGTTGACCGATCTGACTAAGGGTCGGAAGTCGGTCATGGTGGAGTGGAATGCAGACGCTGAGAAGGCTTTTTTGGAGCTCAAGTCGGCACTGTGCCAACAGCCTGTCCTGGTAGCACCTAATTTTTCAAAAGAGTTTGTTGTCCAGACTGAGGCCGCGTACACACGCGGGGACTGTTCGCCCAACTTTGTCCGTCAAACAGTTTCGGCAAACAGTCCGCTCAAAATTAGCATGGACGGACATGGCCACACACGACGAACGAACAGTTTGCTGAAACCGTGCCCGATGACGTGAACGGCACGTACGACGGGACGAAAAATACGACGTCCTATACACTGCATTATAACTTTCGGCGTGTAAATCCTTTCTGAGCATGCGCGGAACTTAGTTTGACGAACAAGCCTACACACGGGCGGACTGTTCGCTCAAACAAGGTTTCAGCGGACAGTTTTACGGAATTTCCGAAAAACCTTGTTCGTCAAACTGTCCGCTGAAACTGTCCGCTGAAAGCCCACACACGAGCGGACTGTCCGCCCAAACACTGTTCAGCGGACAAAGTTGGGCGAACAGTCCGCGCGTGTGTACGCGGCCTGATGCTTCCGATGTAGGATTGGGAGCGGTGTTGTCACAGGTTATTCATGGCGAGGAACACCCGATATTCTTCCTCAGCAGGAAGTTAACACCAGCGGAGAAAAGCTACGCCATAATTGAACAAGAGTGTCTGGCCATTAAGTGGAAACCCTCAGATATTACCTTTTGGGGAGGAAGTTTAGGTTGATTTCTGATCATGCCCCTTTAACATGGCTGAGACAAGGAAAAGGGACTAATGCCAGGGTTACTCGGTGGTTCCTGGCACTCCAGGAATTTAAGTTTGTAGTGGAGCATAGGCCCGGGAGACTGCATCAAAATGCAGATGCCCTCTCCCGAGTCCATTGCTTGAGCTCCACCTCCTTGGCATTGGGGCACGGGGGGGATATGTACAGGACGCCGTGGCTGGGTCCTGGAAGGACACTATGTTTCCCCTCTGTTTGGACTGTGGTTCCTTTAATGGAACAAAAGTGGTTAACTCACCTGTCAGAGGAAGTGTGTTTAAAAACAAGACAGGAAGTGGTAGATGGGTGTGGAGGAGTGTAGAGGACATGGTGGATGGTGTTTGTTTTGGGTTGCAGCAACAGAAGTGGACAGCAGTGTCCTGCCTGGAAGCCTCCTGGCAGGGGAAGCTATCTGCCATAAAAAATCCTGTTTAAAAAGGTCCTGTTTAAAGTACTGTTTGATTGAGACAGCTATTCTAGACTTTGCGTCCATTACCGCGGGGGCCGCCGGAGATAGCCGAGTTTTGTTAGCTAAAGCTGAAGAGCTGTCGGAGAGGAGGGGGGCGGGGGAAGCCGAGCGGTGACGGAAAAGGACGACTGTGGGCCAGAGGTGACCGAAGATCTGTGCAGTGCCAGTGTTCTGAAAGCACCAAGTGGGGGCGGAAAGAGCCGAAGTGCGCGGCGCTCGGAAGTACAGCGGTGCTCAAATTAATGGCTGCGCGCGTAGCGCAGCCATTAATTTGGCAGGCTGTCACTGAAACTGGCGCACTGAGACATCGGCCCACCGGGAAACTCCCGGTAGTCCTGATGGCCAGTACATGCCTGCACACACATACATATATAGTATATACTGTGTGTGTTAATATATATACAGTATCTCACAAAAGTGAGTACACCCCTCACATTTTTGTAAATATTTTATTATGTCTTTTCATATGACAACACTGAAGAATTGGTACTTTACTACAATGTAAAGTAGTGAGTGTACAGCTTGTATAACAGTGTGAATTTGCTGTCCCTCAAAATAACTTGGCACACAGCCATTCATATCTAAACCGCTGGCAACCCTAAGGCCACGTACACACGGGCGGACTGTCTGCCCAACTTAGTCCGCCGAAAACACATTTCAGCGGACAGTCCGCTCATGTGTGGGCTTCAGCTGACTTTTTCAGCGGACAGTCTGGCGGACTAAGTCTTTCGGAATGTTGGAAAGACTGTCCGCTGGACTCGCATTTGGGCGGACAATCCGCCCGTGTGTGTGCCAGTCCGCCCAACTTTTGAAATGAGCGGACTTTTCCCGCCCGGAGAAAAGTCCGCTCATTTCGAGCGGGTATCCAGGTAGGCGGGGCCCGCGACGGAGACGTCGCTGGCCCCGCCGCCTGGTATGGACTTAAAGGGGAACCCCAACGCCGAAAAAAATCGGCGTGGGGGTCCCCCCTAAGTCCACAACAGACCCTCGTCCGAGCACGCTACCCGGCCAGCCAGGAAAGGGGGGCGAGCGAGCGCCCCCCCCCTCCTGAGCCGTACCAGGCCGCGTGCCCTCAACATGGGGGGGTGCCTTGGGGAAGGGGGGCCGCGCGGCCCCCCCACACCAAAGCACCTTGTCCCCATGTTGATGAGGACAAGGGCCTCTTCCCGACAACCCTGGCCGTTGGTTGTCGGGGTCTGCGGGCGGGGGGCTTATCGGAATCCGGGAGCCCCCTTTAATAAGCGGGCCCCCGGATACCGGCCCCCCACCCTATGTGAATGAGTATGGGGTACAATGTACCCCTACCCATTCACCTGTAAAATAAAAGTACCAAAAAAAAAACACAACACACGAGATAAAATACTTTATTGCACAGCTCCGGGGGTCTTCCGTCTTCGGGGGTCTTCTCGCCGGACTCCTCCGCTATCTTCTTGTAGCTCTTTTGCTAGCGGAGGAGTCCGGCTTTCTTCCTCCCCGCCGCCGGCCTCTTCTCCCGACTTCGGGGGTCTTGTCCCCCTCTTCGGTTCTTCTGCCGGGCCACCGCGCCTTCTTATAGCTCTTTTACAGGCGGTGGCCCGGTCTTCTGTCGCCGCTGTCGCCGCCGCCTTCCGTTCTTCTTCTTCTTTTTTTTTTCGGCGTTGGGGTTCCCCTTTAAGTCCATTCCAGGCGGCGGGGCCAGCGACGTCTCCTTCGCGGGCCCCGCCTACCTGGAGACGCGCTCGAAATGAGCGGACTTTCCTCCGCGTGTGTGGGCGAGTCCGTTCATTTCAAAAGTAGAGCGGATTGTATGGCAGACTTAGTCCGCCGTATTAGTCCGCTCAAAAAGTGCCGTGTGTGGGCAAGTCCGTTCATTCAAAAGTTTGGACGGACTGTCTGTCGGATTGTCTGACGAACTTAGTTGGGCAGACAATCCGCCCGTGTGTACGCGGCCTAAGTGAAAATGCCCAAATTGGGCCAAACTAGCCATTTTCCCTCCCCAGTGTCATGTGACTTGTTAGTGTTACACAGTCTTAGGTGTGAATGAGGGAGCAGGTGTGTTAAATTTGGTGTTATCGCTCTTACTCTCTCATACTGGTTACTGGAAGTTCAACATGGCACCTCATGACAAAGAGCTCTCTGAGGATCTGAAAAAAATTATTGTTGCTCTACATAAAGATGGCAAAGGCCATAAGAAGATTGGCAAGACCCAGAAACTGAGGTGCAGCACGATGGCCAAGACCATACAGTGGTTACAAGCTGCACTCACTACTTTACATTGTAGCAAAGTGTAATTTCTTCAGTGTTGTCACATGAAAAGATATAATAAAATATTGACAAAAATGTGAGGGGTGTACTACTCATTTTTTGAGATACTGTGTGTGTGTGTGTATGTATGTATGTATGTATGTGTGTGTGTGTGTATGTATGTATGTATGTATATATATATATATATATATATATATATATATATATATATATATATAATATTATTTAGTGTGTCCACATTAGTCCAAACTTCAATTTTTTTTGATCAGAACTACGTTTTTTTTGAGCATGGAAAATATATTGACATATAGGCACTACACACAGTACAATCATGTTGACATACATTTCAGTAAGAGTTCCAGCACATTGTACATTGTTGAGTGATATGGTAGTGGAAGCCCGCAGGGGGGAGCATGTGGATAGAAGCATGGGTCGTACCAGGGCAGCTGTTTAAGTAGAGTAGGATTCTGTCCTCTGTATTGCAGGTAGAGGCGTCTTTCAGCCACCTATCCCAGATTTTGTGGTATTTGTTTGGGCAGCCCCTGTGTAGATGTAGTATTTTTTTATAGGGGAGAGTAGTATTGATAGCTCTGATCTATTGTTGTATAGTGGGGGTGTCTCTCTCATCATGCCCTGGTGATTTGCATTCATTTTTTGCCCTCGGAGAGAGAGAGAGAAGCCCCAATATACATTGACGGGGTCACAGAGTCAGTGAAGAGCCCATATGATCATGAAGGAACTGGACGACCTGTGGCCAGTATCCCTGAATGGACAGGCAGAACCATAGTAAGTGGTAGAAGGAGCCATTGGGGTCTCCACATCTAGGACATGCGGGGTTTTTGCCACAGCCGGTACCTGGAGAGGCAGTTGGCGTCAGGTAAGACCTATGGAGGAACGTAGAGATGGGTGAGGCAATCAGAGAGCTTAGGGGACACAGATTTGCAAGTAGTGAGTGCCTCCTCCCAATCCTCATCTGTCATGTCACCTAGGTCGGGCTCCCAGTGAGACTTCAACTGGTAGGCAGTAGCCGTGGGCAACATGAGGTAGCTATATATATTTGGGAGATACTTTTTTTGGGGTCCCGACCCATGACAATGTCCACCAATAGTATGACTTCGAGAGTGGGTATGGAATCCTGGAATTGAGTGTTGAGCGCATGTCTGAGTTGGAGGTAACCGAAGAACATATGGTTGGGTAGAGCGAAGCAGTCCTTTAGTGTTTGGAACGATTTTACCACCCCATTAGCTATTACTTGTGACATGTATATAACCCCTTGTTGATCCACAGACCATGATCAGGGATGGAAGATAGCTCGGGTATGTGTGGGTTGTCCCACAGTGGTGTGTGGGAGTTAAGTGTGGGAGCCTTGCTGTGATGCATGGCCAGTTGCCAGATCTTGCAGTGATGGAATAGCATGTGGTTCCTATTGCCAGTGTGGGGCACTCCACGAGTACCACATAGCAGGATCTGAAAAGGGTGGATCACTGGGCAGGGGGCCTGGGAGCAGACTAGGGTGGAGTATAGTTCTTTGTCAGTTTGATCAAAATAAAAGAAGTGGGAGAGTTGGGATGCAATGTAGTAGAGGGAGAGGTCTGGTAGTGCAATACCTCCCAGATCAGTTGGTCATTTCAAGACTCGCCATGACAGTTTTTGACGAGAGGAGCCCTAAATGGATGTATTGAGAATGGATTCCATGGACTTGAATATGAATAGAGTGGGGCTTGCCAGAAAATGTAAAGTCATTTTGGGAGGAGGATCCTTTTTACTAGGTTAATTCATTCCATAAACCTTTTGGTTTTAAGGATATCGTATAAGGGTTCAATGTTAAGGACTGTGTAGCCTAGTGGGGAACGGGAGACGTGGACGCCCAGGTATTTAATCTTGTCAACCCTGATCAGGGGGAGTGTGGCTTGTTCAGCCGTGGGGGCACCTAAATCTAGTGGTAGGATTTGGGACTTGGCCCAATTAATCTGAAGACCGGAAAATACCCTGAAGCGTTTAATGAGCTGCAGGGCAGCCTGTAGTGATGGGTCAGCATTGGACAGATACAGGAGCATGTCATAAGCATAGAGACTAATTACCTCAGTCATCTGTCTGCGGCGGAGACCTTTGACATCTGGGTGGGTTCTAAGTGCGATGGCTAGGGGAGAGAGGGAAGGAAGAAGAGACTCTTCCATTAACCTGGATTCATGCAGTAGGGGCCTGATAGAGGAGCTGGAGCCATTTGATGAATGTCGGCCCAAAGCCCTATTCCACAGAATCAAACGCCTTGGCGGCATCTAGGCTGATTACTACTCTGGAGCCGGTGTCGTCATGTTGGGATTGAAGGTTCATATAGAGCCACCTGAGATTGAACGCTGTGTTTTTGTTGGGCATGAATCCGGTCTGATCTGTGTATTAGGCTAAGGATTACTTTATTCAGACGCAGGGTTAGGATTGTGACAAGTATCTTAACAGTTGCAGGAGAGAAATGGGGCAGTATAATTCAGGGAGCAGTGTGTCTTTGCATGGCTTTGGTATATGAACAATGAGGGCTTCACCCATGGTGGCCGGGAGTGCATCAGTGTCAAAGATGTGGGTGTATAGCTCACGGAATTTAGGGATGAGGATCTCCCCAAATTGACTGTAAAACTTGAGGGGGGGGGGGGTCCATCCAAGCCAGGCGCCTTGGAGGGGGGAAGTTGTGCTAGTGCCTCTACTATGCAGTCCGTAGTGATTGGTGCTTCAAGTTGGACAACCTGAGGGGGGAGTCAGCAAGGGGAAAGCGACATCTTGCAGGAACGCAGACAATTCCCCATGGGAATGGTGGGTGGTAGAGGTATATAGGTAGGTGTAAAAGGATCTGAATTCTTCGGGCACCAGGTCGTGGTCCATTATCTTGACACCAGAGGCCGACTGGAGGGAAACTGCCACGGGGCATTTGTGATCAATGTGTGCCATGTATGTAAGTAATTTGCCAGTACGCTTACCGTGTTCAAAATGCGTTGTTTACTGAAAAAGATACCTTGTTTGGCTTTCCCAGAATGTAATTGGTCGCTAAGTCTGGTCTGCATTCGTACAAGTGAGGTTTTGGCAGCAGCAGATCGTTCAGGAAGACCCGTTCAAGGGATTTTTGGTGGTCCTCTGTCTGTTGGAGCACTAATTTGGAGGTAGCCTTGTGTCTGTTAATACATGAGGAGAGGATCATACGGGTATGCATTTTAAAAGCTTCCCAGACGGTCCCAACCGAAGCAGAACCACCATTGGTGTAAAAGCAATTCACCCATTCCAATTGGATGGTATCGAGATCAGACAGGGTAGAGAGTCAAAAAGGGGTCTGCCTCCAGATCTGGACCATGGGGGGAGCAGGCAAACGCAGCGTGACCCAATATGGGGAGTGGGTCATATAGCACCCTGATGTCGAAGCCCACATCAAAGAGACCAGGTAGTAAAGAGGGGGTAACAAAGATAACATCTATGCGGGACATGGCAGAGCGGGATGGGGTGAAACAGGAGAAGCTTGACTACAATGGGTGTTTATATCTCCAGGTGTCCACAAGTGCGAATTCTGTGAGGAACCTTCTGAATCTGGTGATGCGGGGTGGTGCGACCAGGGGGGCAGTAGTACTCAATCTAAGCGCGGGTTTATGACCATATTAAAGTCGCCCATCCAGATAGTTTGCATTGAGGGGTGTTGGGCCATAAAGGCTACTCCCAGCTGTAGCATGGTCAATTGGAATGAGGGAGGCATTTAGAATGCCATACAGAGAACTTATAGGCCGTTAATGGTGGCATGCAGAAATAGTGACTGACCCAGAGGGTCCAACTTCAAGGTGTGGAGCTGGAATTGTACTAATTTGACTATAAGAATGGCAACTCTGCTGGAGCTAGAGGTGTATGGGGCTTGGTATAGCCAGCCTACCTAGAGCTTCTTAAGACTCATCTGTGTTTGACCTACGAGATGGGTCTCCACTAGGACAGGGATATCCGCCCGTTTGCATTTGAGATGAGAGAGGACAGCCATCCATTTGGCCCTAGCACACAGGCCCCTGACATTCCAGGTTACAATTTTGAGGGAAGCCATGGTGATTTAGGGGGAACTAATGGCATGCAGTCAGACTCTCTGGGAACAGTCAACAACATAGTATAGTAACACAAGCAGGAGAAAACATTTTGTAAATAAGTAGACACTCACATGGGGCACATGGGACCCATGGGATCCAGCAGAGTGATAGTGGATTGATATGGCTAATCGTCCAGGGACATGGGTTTGGCGCAGGTTGAATAGTAAACACATTAGACCCTTAGGTATGAATAAAGTATATGACCAACAACAGAAGAAAAAGTTCAGATGGTATGTAAAAAATATGTAGAAAACAAAAAAAAAAAATGCAAGAACGCTGGACCAGCAGAGCAGAACAAACAGAGTTCCAAACATCAATTTTAAGGGCACAGCAGCCCACTTTTATTGAATGAATGAATGAAAAGGGAAAGTAAAAGTTCCAAAAAAGATTCCCATGCAGGGGATTTTCCAACTTCAGCAAAACAGCTAATCACTGACAATACTGAGCTACCTGGCTCTCTTGTCAGCAGCAACTCAGCTCTCTTTGGTCTTCTCCCAGACCAATGACTTTTCAGGCTTTTTCAGCCTTGGTTGCAGCACCTTGCTTCCTTCTCCTGGACTCCTTATATGGTTTTCCAGCCCCTCAAGCTTCCTCTCTTTAGGCTTCCAGATTCTCTCTAGCCCCTGGACCCGCTGGCCACCTCATCTTTCTCGGCATCCCAGACCCTTGTAGCTGCGCCGACTCAGTCCTCGGGCAGGGAATTCCTCTCACAAAGGGATACAGTCACCAGCAGAAACTCCCAGCTCTGCTGACAAGCTGTTTTGAGCTGCTTTCAAACTTGGCTTATAACAAACCTTTACACAGTGCCAGATTTATAAAGAGGCAAAGGGGGAAATTGCCTGGGCTCCCCTGCCAGAGGGGGGCCCCAGCCTCAGACTTATTTTATAAAAATATGTAATAATTATAAAATTTGTTTTATTATTAAAAAAAATAACAAAGTGTGTGGGGGTGTCAGGATATGGAACAGTTAAGCCTAACTTTAGAGGCAAAAATAATCTAATGAAGTCTTTGGAAGGAAAGGAAAGAGCACAAACTGTGAACTCTTTCAGATACCCGCTAGTTATCAAGAGCTGATGCTACTGAAGGCCTTGTAGATCGATACAACTCTATTTGAAATGCCCTCAGAGATATTGAAAGTGACTTAGGGTGAACATCTGAAAAAAGACATGAAGCTTGGAGACAAAATGGACTGTCTTGAAACTGCTCTGATGGCTAAGATATAATTCTTGTATGGTTCAACAGTAAAGCTTCCCAAGGCGTTGACGTTGACCTGAAAAAAGGTGATGGATCTAGTTGATTCTCTGGAAAGGTTCTGGAATCACTTTGAAATAGGTATGAAGAGCTGGAACTGGATGCCAGGAACTTAAGCTACCGACAGGTCAATAAGGAGAAACAAGTGATATCATGCAAACCCAACATCAGTCTTAGTGGGAACTGGATAGCATACCAATCAGTGTATGAGAGGCTCAAACTAATAGTCAACTTACTGTATGTAATCTGCCTGAAGCAGAGATTTAAAAAAAATGAGGCTGAGAAACAAGTGCTTTTCCTCAAAATGTCAGTATTGTGTTTGTTGAGGAAATTGTCCAGTTTGCAGACTTTGCCAAACTCCGGTCTTGTCTCACTTCATCTCATAAGGCAGTTTTATTACATGATGAAGGGCTTGCTGATACCTTTTCATGTGTTTAATGTAGCTCTTAGAATATATTTGAGCATGATGGTCACTAGCTGTTCAGAAAAAGGTTGTTCAGCATATTGGCACTGTTAAAGAATTATCTGAGAACCACGATGACCCATGAAAGACTAAGTACTCTGTGCCTACTGACTGTCGAGAGCAGTGTCCTCAAGATAATACAGTTTGATGTGTTAGTTAAAGATTTTGCAGATGCTAAGTGCAGGAAGAAAGACTTTTTGTAATTAATGTAGTGTGATACATAACTGTGATGTATGACTTTCCAGTACCAGTTACCTGTGTAATGAGTATTCTTATGTCAATAACATTGCGAGAGAAAAACAAGACAAGTGTCTTCTCCGGAACCTAACTTTTATATATTTTTTTAGAACAAATCTGGTTTATAATTAATTTCAGTTCACTTTTTTTTATTCATCATATAATTTAATTTCTATGTTGAGGGGCCCCTGAACTTGAAATGCCCTGGGCCCCCAAGGTCTGACACAGGCTGCAGGTGTCTCGAAAATTCTTTGGAACCGGGCCCCAATCCAGGACTACCAGACACAGAGGAAACTTAAAACACAGTTGTCTCTGCTCACAAAACACACACTGGAACTTCTCAAACTGCACCTTTTGAGAAACCAGTGCCATTTTTCCAACCATTTTCACAGTGACAAGGCCTCACACTGTCACTATAGATAGATAGAGCTCATGGCTCATACTTGTGTAAGCTGCAAATCCCTGACCGGATGAGGTGGAGGTCATGGTTTCATCATCTCACTTCTCCACCTCATCCAATCACAGAACGCCTTTTGTTGAAAAAAAAATAGGTGCAGATCAAGTGACCCCTCAAGAGTACTATGGAGAATTGCAGCTGCACAGCACTGGATCCAGAAGTGTGCTGCTATCACTGTAGTAGTAGCAGCAGCAACTACTATTGTGATTTGCAGCTTACACAGGTGTTGGTCAGGTAGGAGACATGCATATTTACATTGGTCCAAGCTGTTCTGGTAATGTGATCTCCCCTGTGTCAGCCAGTGACAGCTGCAGGGAAGAGCACTTGACAATAGATGGAAAGCCTTAAGCCCCATACACACTATCAGATTTTCTGATGATTTTTGTCTTCAGATTCACCAAAACTATGTAGTGCAAGGGCCTGCCTGATTGCATACAAACTGAAACTCCTATGTTTGACCTCATATTATATGGTTTTAGTAAATCTGAAGGACAAAATCAGCAGAAAATCTGATAGAGTGTATGGGGCTTTAGAGTGGCAACATCATCCATAGCCTCCTTTGGCCCATCCATTATCAGCGCTCCCTCCTCTCCCCTGCAGCTGCCACTGACTGACACAGGGGAATCAGATCATGTGACTAGACTGAAGCCACCTGAAAATAGGTAAGAACATACATCTATCTTACAGAGGATAGTCACCATAGGTGATAGGTGAAGCCTGGAATTCCACTTTAACGTCAGCTTTAAGTCTGCCAAATCAATTTTTAAAAGAATACATATTGATACGATTATTTCTAAGCTGATCTTGTTTACATATATCTAAAGAAATTAAGAAAATGCAATCATCAGACACTTGTAAAATCGTTCAACCTCCAGGAGGCTGTGGTAAGGCCAGCAGGCTGGAAGTTCGGGTCTGCGAGTGTCTTTTCCTTGTTTTTGCTAATGATGTTTTGTTTTGTTTTGAAATTTTGAAATAGTAGGTGGTTGTTGGGGGAGGAGGGTCTGGGGGAAGGAACTCGGACCAGTGTCAGTGAGCCCTATGGTAAACTGGAGAAGTATAGCCAAAGCTATTTTGGCTGTATTTCTCCTGGGGATCACAGAAGTGCAGTTCATTCTGCATTCCTGTGATGTGTTTTCAGCTAAAGCCTGCTGTCGGCTGACATCATTTAGGCAGTCCAGACACAGGAAAGATCTCGATCTTACAGTCGGGATACACCCAGATGTCTGGACCCACAGCTGCCTCAGCCTTTCTGCAAGCCACTGGGAGACTGAACCAGCGCTCCCTCCCCCTCCACAGCCCAGCGCTCCAGTGAGCACTGGAGGGCAGTGCAGAGAGCCACTGGGAGACGGAACAGCTGCTCTCACCCCCTCCACAGCCCAGTGGTCCAGTGAGTGCTAGAGGGAAGAGCAGAGAGCTGGTGACTGGTCACTGACTGTCAGCTCAGTGAAGACTCAGTGAAGAAAGGTCCGACAGTCTTCCCGATGGAGTTACAACTGACTTCCGACCGAACAGACTTGACCACACACGAACGGACCAAAGTCTGTTCATTTTGAACGTGATGATGTACGAGGGGACTAGAAAAGGAAGTTCAATAGCCAGTAGCCAATAGCTGCCCTTGCGTCGTATTTGGTCCGTGGGACCAGCATATAGACAAACGGTTTTCCAGATAGAAATTGATTCCGTCAGACAGATTTGAAACATGTTCTATTTCTAGGTCCGTCAGAATTTTTGAAGAAAAAAGTCAGATGAAGCCCACACACAATCGTAATATCCGACGGAATGATTCTGTCTGACCTTTTCTGCCGGAAAGTCCGGTTGTGTGTACGCAGCATAAGAACTGAGCATCCAGCGGTCTTTGTTTGCTCAGTTGTCAGTCTTAGAAGCAACAGGGGACAGATGCAGCATCAGATCGATGCTGCATCCACCTTGGTGAGTATGAATCTTTATTTTTTGTAAAAACCCACACTTCTGTTTTAACTCTCCCACAGTTGCATGGCTTCCTGAACAACATTGACACTATGCTGAATTTGTACATGTTGCCTAGAGTTGCTCTTTAATCCGTGGGGTTTGTAACCCCTTTCATAAAATGCTTAGTATTGGGTAGAGGTTTAAAGGCTAACTAAAGGCAAAACTTTTTTCATTTTGGATAGAGTGAGGAAGGATTATAACCGCCTCCTTTTTTTTGCCATCTGTGAGAGGTAATCCCTCCAAAGTGATGGAATATTGGTTTGTCATCAGGGTCACAAGAACTAGTCTTTTGATGTCAACCCAAAATTTAGGATTTTCTTTTACTTTCATACTTTCACTTTTGATGATAACAGTAAACAGGGCAAATTGAGAGGGTGAATCTCCCTAACAGGGGCAAAGACAGCAATTAAAACTTAGTTCAATTTTATATATTAGTTTATGGCTGTGACCAAATTTTTCCTTTGTGCAATTGTGATCTGCCATTTTGATAACCATGGATATGCTTTTTAGTAGACCATGTTATTTTGATATCTGTAGGTATTATCCCTTACTAGAGCTGGATAAGCTCTGTTCCTTTGCAATCTGTGAAACAGGGTATAGACCACAGTGTTCCTTTGTGGGCATCAAAGATTGTTACAATTTTTTTGCCACCCAGGGGAGACCTTTATTTGACTTTTATTTAGACTTTTTAGAATTTTTACGATATTAGTGATATGCATGGTTATATCTTTGACCCATTACACCATTATAATGATCTATCTACCTTAGATTCTGTGACCTTATGGTGTAATCACCACTTTGGAATTGCTACATGGGGAAATACCATCTTTTGTTCTCATAATACCTGACTGCTGAAGTGATCAGTGTTACCCATCCCTTCTCTTGAATAGGATATTTATGGTACGCATTAAGGAAGCTAGAATGCTCTGTGATTTATATTCTATAAATCATAAAGGTTGCTTATTAATCTTTATGACAGTGATCCTTATGATGTCATCATATTTTTATGGACGGGATTGAGTGTGCACATCCCCCGCATCTAGTGCTCCAATGCTCACCGGGGAGGCGTTGCTCACGGCGTCCTTTCTGGTTCGGTGCCCTTCCGGCCTGCTGTAAGCTCTACTGTATGTCTTTCAATAGATCCTGTAATTTTTAATTTATGATATGTTGTTGTTATAACCTATGATTGCTTTTCTATAGCTATCTATGCTCTCTATACCTGAGCAAGAAGAATTAAACTGCGAAACATATTGAAAAGAATTTGGGCAGGATGTATGTGATAGACTGTACCACCTTGTCAATAGTATTACCTAAAATATATATCCAAGTATTAAGACCCTTTTTAGTGCCTATCTAGTGGCACATATATGAATATATGTACTATCTACTGGCGTCTATGGTAGTACCATTAAAATCCATACAGGCCTCCACACAAATTATTTCCATCTTTGGATGTAGGTACTTACAACATATGTTTACAGTAAATGGCACAATTATCTAACTTTAATTATAAAGACTTTATACATTGCATACATATCGCCCAATATTGTAGGTTGTTTTCCCAGAAAGAAATGCTTACTGAAATAAAAAGCCTGAACAACAGCAGTAATGTTTTATATTTTTTTTTTGGGGGGGGGGGGGGGGACCGAATTTAATTAGGAGAAAAGGTCTTCACCTTTCCAAAACTGTGTTAATGACGCACATTAAAATAATAACCATACTTACAACCACTTAAAAGTCCATTAAAAAGAACCTTTTGGTTGCAAGTGATACTACACACTCAGCTAATGCTCAAATTTCTACCAATCTGCATTAACAATTCACCCAGAGATTCTCTCCTAAGTTCTGGTATGCTGCCAAACACCTGTGAATCGATGTGTAGCAAATATTCCTGCTGTTTAATTTAACTTTGCACAGAAAGACTGTATTAGTCCTGGTCTCAGTACCTAATCCCAAACCTCTAAAGAGGTTTAAAGCACTCTAGTTTCACCTAATCCTGAAATCCAAGCTGGAGTTTTTGGAAAAAATATCACTGGAATGGGCAAATAGGAGTTTACTACCAGGAAAATATTAAAGAACAAAGCCCTATATGTCTTTTGGATTTCAGAATTAAAACCTTTGATGAGGGGTCTAGAGGATTTTGATACAAAGACTGAGTTACCTTTACATGTGATGGTTAAACTTTGTAGATTGTGCAGACATACTGAAAAAAAAAAAAAACTATCCCAGAACTTGTTTGTTTCAGTTCAGTTACTATAAGGGGGCTCTTAGCAGGCATTTCCAACACCCACCAAGTGACCCAAAGTGCCAGATTTGATTTAAAGAGAAACTTTAATGTTTGTTGGACAGTTTTATTTGATGCTTTTTTTTACATTTGGAAGTTTATTAACTGATGTTTCATATCTTTTGTAACTATTTGTGTAAATATTTAATTAATAAACCCTTATTAAAGGGGTTGATTTACTAAAGGCAAATAGACTGTGCACCTTGAAAAGTGAAGTTGCTCCAGAACTTAGTAAATGAGCAGAAGTTCTGCTGACTTACATCATCCAATCAGGTGCAAGCAAAAATGCAGTTTTTCTATTTTTCTTGTACATGACTGAGTATTCTTTGCAAAGTGAAGCTCTACCTTTTTTACCAAGTGCTGGAGCAACTGCACTTGCAGAGTGCAACTGCACTTTACAAAGTGCACAGTCTATTTACCTTTAGGTCTCTTTTTAGAAAAAGGGAGGTGGGTGTCTGATCTTCAAATGCCATAAAGAGATGCTGCAATCAAATTCTCAAGGAGCTCTAGCTGCTGACTTCATGTGTTAGATACGAACTGTTCTTATGCAATATTTCATAATTACCTGAATACAAATAAATGATAACTTAGTTCATTTATTTTTTTATTGCTATATATTCATAAATACAATACATGAACAAACTTGTGTTTTCCATGAAAAACTAAATGGGGAAAATGTCAGCTCTGCTGGAATATAACTAGACACATACCCTAATTAATGAATTTACTGGTTGCATAAAAATACAACAAAAGATTCATAATAATAATTTCTAATGAATAAGTCATTATCTGGAGCCAAGGGTGCAATTTAGTTATAAAGCACATGCCGTTGCAGTCCCATGTTGTTTCAATTAGCCTAGGTAGAACCCATTGCTGTAATCTTCCTGTTTGCGTGCTTATGCATGTCCTTGTAGGTTCATATGAAAATGCATTTAATCAGTGTATGCAACACTTTTTTTTACGCTTTTTATTTTAAGTATTTCACAAATGTAGAAAATCTTTGTAAGATTTGTATTGCCACAAAATTCACAAAGAATCTCCTGACTCTTTGTGTGGTTAACAGAAAAAGAAATTCAAATTCTTATACAGTTGAGCTAAACCTAATATTTTAGAAGTACATAAGCATGTGCTGTAGACTAATATTAAACTCATTATTGGTCAGCAAGGCTGTTCTTCAAAAGGATAGACCAAACATAAGCCACTGGAAGCAGGAAGGGGTGGAACTTATCATGCTTTCAGGAACTGAATTTTCTATTTGCATATTAGATCATGCTAGACTTCATGGCCATTAGGGCGATGTACAAGATATCTGTCCTGATTTGTAGGGTCCTAGTGTCTGCTATGTATGGCCAACTGCAGTTTAGTAGGATTAAAGGCCAAAGTGAGCACATGCTTACTTTAACTATAAAAAAATGTAAGTGTATATTATACCAAGACTTTTAGGATAAAATACTAGTAAGGAACATCAGAAATGCTGATAAATGTAATACCACATGTTGACATGCCCAGTGACAAAGTTCACTCTGGGATTTTCAGGGTTGTGTACAGATTTTTGTATAAGACCAGCAAGGTGCCAGATGATAAGTTGAGTGCAGTAGATCGTTTTCTTTTGAAACATTGACATGTCCTAAAGAAATGAAAGCAATTTCTTCTTAAAACTACACAGAAACAGAATTGAAAAATGCCACTTGGAAAGTATTTCAGAATCTGTCATATTGGGGAAGAAGAAGATGAAGAGAGATTGTGTGTTCTATTGATGTACAGCAACTGCAATGCATTTGTGGTCTAGTACAGCAAAACAGATTGGATCATTATTCATAATCCTTTCACAATTTGACTGTGAGCAGACAAAGCCAGTAATACTGCCTGAAAGCTGGTTTTAGTTTTGACAATGTCAGCATTTCTTTAAGGGGTTATGTTGGTCTCCCATCAATTTCTGTGATAGCATGCAAACAAAAAAAAGTATCCTGTGCATTCTGAAGACTACAAATTGTCCTTAACATGTATATCTCATATTATCAACAGTTAATTGATTTGATATTTCTAGATACAGTAAAAATGCTGAATTATTTACCGTAATTGATCAGCTGGCATTTTCTCTTCCTGATTCAGACATGTATAACATCAATACCTGTTTGAATCCCTCAGACCTTTCCAACTACCATACCTCTCTTTTTTTTCTAATAAATCATCCTCAGTAAGGATTGTGCCCTGGTTACTCTGATGAAACAATCTTTATCAAAGCTTCCAATAACAAATCTGTAAAATGTCCACTATTCTGTTTTCATTATTCTTATCTAGGTGCGTCATTTGACACTGTGGATGACTGTTTAGTACTCAAGACACTCTTCTCTTTAGGTATTAGGTCTCAGGCTAGGTTCACATCGCAGTATGGTGCGGCTCACAGCAGGGGTCCAGTGCGTCCCTGTTCACCATTTCAGGTCTGAGCTCGGTCTGAATTTTTGGCTGAATTTGGACCTGAAGCGAACCAGAATCTTATCTTCCTTAATTTTTTTAGTCTCTCATTCCCAAATGACTTAGTGGTTAGCACTCTCACCTAGCAGTAAGAAGGGTCGCTGGTTCACATCCCAAACACGACACTACCTGCCTGGAGTTTGCATGTTCTCCCTGTGCCTGCATGGGTTCCCTCCAGGTACTCCGGTTTCCTCCCACAATCCAAAGACATGCAGGTAGGTTAATTGGCTTCTGTCCAAAAATTGGCCCTAGCATATGAATGGGGACCTTGGATTGTGGGCTCCTTGCGGGTAGGGACCAATGTGAGTGTGCAACATACAGGTATAGGGACAATTGTAGACACTCACACAGGCTGAACTGGATGGCCTGGTGTCTTTATTCAACTTTACTAACTATGAAACTATGAAACGTCCTCTTGCCTTTGCGCTACTAAAATGCAAAGGCACAGTTCACTCTTTGAAATAAACAAATGCAAAAACAAAAATAAAAAAATGGTCATTTTAATTTAATTTTTTTTGCATTTTGTCCTGCAGCGCCATGCATTATGGGTTCAATGCATAGACTTTTGCATTGTTTAGCCACAGGTTTGTATATACATATGGACCTTCTGTTATGAGGCTGGAGAAAGTGCTAAATAGACTACAAAACTGTGGAGCTCAGACAGCAAAAAAATAAATAAATTACAGAGTTTTAACTCTTCACTATTTTATCCAAAATAAAAATTTTCTAATATACTTTAAAGTGGTTTAAACACCTACAGCCAGTGAAGTGACTAGCCTCAGGTGATACGCAAACATGAAAGAAATCCTCCTACATAAGTTGTACTGGTTTAGTTGCAGCCATTTATCCTGACACCCCCCCCCTTCACACAACAGGCTAGAACAGAGCTGTGGCTATCAATCATAAGCTGTCTGCTGGAGATCCCTCCCCTGTCATCTTTCAGGAAAACTTGTTAGAAGTAACTCATGCTGATAACAAAGGAACTAGACAGAAGAGAGAAATGACACTAAAGCTGGCAATAAACGGATTACAATTCAGCCGGTTCAGCAGGAACCAGACAAATTGTGATCCATTTGTGGGCAGACTGGTTGTACTGAAGTTGATCAATTGATCGACTTCAGTACAACCAACCTTTCAGGTTTTATTCATACGATCACTGCCAGTGGCTTTTGCTGTCAGCAGTGATCATTGTATTCTGATGGTTGAGAAACCTTCCTCTGTCAGAATACAGTAGCACAGTAGGAGGAATTCCCCCATGAACACTGACTGTGTTGATAGATGTATCAACCAATTTTCTTTCCTTCAAGTCATGGTTGAAATAAAGAAAATGGCATAATCTATGGCCAGCCCTAGTGCTTTGGTGAGAAGCAAGTAAACATTATAAAAGTATGTGTTTTGTTCAGATTATTGTGTATCTGAGGTTTACAACCACGTTTACCCCTCTTCTTGCTCTTAAAATGCTGCTTCTCTCTGTCTGCTCTTTCACTGGCTGACAAATTATCTTATAACTAAATCCAAACGTCAAATTTTAATCTACAATGCTCTCTTTAGGGTAAACCCTCCATACTAATTTCTAGCCCAAGCACAATCAGTGCTTTTTCGCATATCCTCTACTTCAGTTCCATCTAGGTGTCCTCATGAATTTGCACTTCATAATTGTCCTTGGTACTGGATTTAGCAAAAAAGGCAAAACATATGAACCTATTGGTTGCTTTTTATTACACTGACATAGCATTGTCGGTATAATAATACTTATTATTATACAAGATTTATATAGTGCCAACAGTTTGCCCAGCACTTTACAAAATGCAGCCAAACAGTACAGTTACAATACAATTCAAAACAAGAGAACTCAGAGTATACCGCTCCTTAAAGCTTACAATCTAAGAGGGAGGGCCAAGTGATACAAAAGGTAATAATTGTGGGGGATGAGCTGATGGAGAACGTAAAAAAGACAGTTTATTAGTTAGAAGGATGGGTTTCTCTAAAGAGGAGGGTTTTCAGCATGGGCGGACTGACAACTCATGGGGCCCCCGGGCAATAGGAGATTATGGGGCCCCTGGGCAATAGGAGATTATGGGGCCCCAGGCAATAGATTATGGGGCCACACAGTATTCACACACACAGACGTACACTATACACACACAGACACACAATATACACACACAGTATACACACACAGAATACACATACACACAAAGGTACTGGAAAGGCGGGGCAGCTATAATCTTGGGATTTTTTTAAAAAACACAGATTTTTACATACTGTCCTTGGTTTTATGGCATGGGGCCCTCGGGCAATGCCCGAGTGCCCGAATGGTCAGTTCGCAGGATTGCCTAAAGGTGGATAGAGTAGGAGATAGTCATACAGATTGGGGTACGGAGTTTCAGAGGATATGAGAGGCTCTGGAGAAGTCCTGTATGTGAGCATGGGAGGAGGTGTCGAGGGAGCTAAAGAACAGGAGGACTTGTGAGGACAGGAGGGAATGGTTTGGGTGGTATTTTGAGACAAGATTAGTTATGTAGCTGAGGGGAAAGTTGTGGATGGCTTTTGTAAGTTGTTGTTAATATTTGGAATTGCATTTGTTGGGTGAGTGGAAGCCAATGGAGGGATTTGCAGATAGGGGGTAGCAAGTGGATGAGTCTGGCAGCAGTATTCATGATGGGTGGAAGAGGGGTAGCCTATTCAAAGGTAATCCAATGAGAAGGGAGTTGCAGTAGTCAAGGCAAGGGATAACCAGGAAGTGAATTAGAAGCTTTGTGGCATCATTGGTTAAGAAGAGGCATATTTTGGAGATGTTGCGGAGATTGAGGCGGCATGATTTGGACAGCGGTTGGATGTTGGGCTGAAAGGAAAGTTCAGAGTTCAGGGTTACACCTAACAACTTGGCATGTAGGGATGGACTGATAGTTGTGCCATTAATCTTGACAGAGAAGTCAGGGGAAGGGACACATGGGGAAGGAAATATTATGGGCTCAGTTTTGGATAGACCGAGTTTGAGGAAGTGGTGTGACATCCATATTGAGTATTATTATTGATGCACGAGAAAACAAATTGTAATGGAAGCACTGGGAGGCTATCAGCTGACCCAGGGAGGAGGTGTAGATCAGGAACTTTGGAGAACCCGAACAGAAAAAAGAATAGCAGAAGAGGAGGTAGATTTGTAGGTGACACTGATGGTGTAGAGGTAAAAACAGAACCAATGTTGAGTACAGTGATGGAGACCAAGGGAATGGAGCTAGTTGAGGAGGCGGTGTGGTCAATTGTAAAGCAGCAGAGAGGTCCAAGAGTAAGAGTACAGAATAATGACCTCTGGTTTTAGCCATTAGTATGTAATTTATGCATTTTAGGAGAGCAGTTTTTGTAGAGTGTTGTGGGCAAAATACTAGACTGAAGGGGATCAAGAAGGATATTCTCAATGAGGTGGCAGCTCAGGTGATTGTAGGCTAGGCATTCAAGGAGTTTGCAGGTTAAAGGGAACAATGACTATTTTTCTTTTAACACACTAAAAGAATACATATAGAAACCCATCAACTGAAAAACAAATATATTTTTATATTGTTCTTTCATAAGTGGTTTGGTGTGGATCTTCACTGGCTTAGAAGATTAGAAGGTTGCAGTGAATTCCCTGCCTAATAGTCAAAACCTATACACTATTAAATGACTGGTTCCGTACTTGTTTCATCACAGTGACTGTTTAGTATAGTGCACAGTGAACTTTGCTTAGTGCAAGGAATAGTGGCTAAATAGGCACCTATAGGAAGGATCTGGATGGGATTGAAACATAGTTCACACTGGATCACATTTTTAACACTTTACTTACATAAAATGTAATCACTCACAAATGTAATTGTTACATCATCTTCAGCAGTTCGGTCATTAATGTAAGTATAATGAACTATAATGATACATCCTATAAAAATCTGTATTCCAAACCCACCCACTTTAGCCACATTTTCTTAAATTGTAACTATTGGGACCATCTTGACCCAGAATTGGGTTATATATAACTGTTGTCCCCTTGTCCTAAACAGGGGCTCCTATGTCAATTTCGTTTTTGGCTGGGCTGTAGTTTGCTCACATTGATTGTATAGTTTTTCACCTGGTTTTTCCCTAAGCTTAAGCTGTCTTGTGTTTTTTCACTGTTGCCAGTAGAAGTTACTGGTAACATTGATCATAGTATGCGATTTCACAAACAAAAGTAAGTTATGAATATTTATATTTCCCTCAGCCAATCCAGTAGTAGGTTTATGCCACTGGTGCATGCTGGGGGGAAGATATCCATATTTGGGACAGACCATGTGCTCTTTCTCTCTTGCCTCAAGCTGAGACCTGAGGAGATGCTGCCGGACAGGGCTCTGCTGTTAGGCCCAATAGCCTGTTTAGGGCCTACTGTGTGCTGAAGTGGTCCTGAAGCTGTCCTGTCTGGTCTGGAGGAAGCTATGCCAAGGACAAGCCCAGGAGGGGGCCCTTTGCTGGAGCGAGCCAGGAAGAAGATTGGTCTCTAAGAAGGGCCTGGTGACTCATTTGGAGGATGCACTGAAATTTGGGAACATGCTTACAGTGTTGCCAGGTCAGCCTAATGGTTCTGACATTGTGAAGCTGGACATTGATCTGGATCTGGAGAGTCTGCAAGTGATCTGCTATGGTATCTCTGACCCATAACCCTCACCTCCTTAACCTTTCTACAATAAAACTTTAAAAATACAAAAACGACTGGTGGCCACTATTCTTTCTCGGTCCCCCCATTTTAGCCATGGGGTTTAATGCTAGCCCGCCACTCCTGCTGTGGTGGCACTCAACAGGAGGGAGGGTCCAGGAGCGCAGAAGAGGCACCTGAGAAGAGGAGGATCTGGGCTGCTCTGTGCAAATCTACTGCAACAGAGGAGGTAAGTATGACATGTTTGTTATTTTTATTGAAAAAAATGAGACTTTACAATCACTTTAATTTCTTATGCAGTGATCAGCATTTTAATATCACAAAAACCTAGACGTCTCAAGGGAGACATTTTTCTTCAGAAGGGATGAGGAGTGTGACCTGCTGGCACGGATATGGAGGCAAGTTTTGCTGTAAACTGAAAAACCTTAAAGAATATATATATAGTTAAATCTTTTGTTTTGGATAGAAGGAGTAGAGTTAGAAAATCTGTCATTTTTTTCCCACTGAGGAGATTTGCCCTCTATGTTTGTACTGGGGACCACGGTCATCTGGACAGAACATGAAGGAAGATACGTTATTATTATTATTATTATAATACAGGATTTATATAGCGCCAATAGTTTACGCAGCACTTTACAATATAAAAGGGAGACAATACAGTTATAATACAATAAAATACAAGCCGATTAAGAGGGCCCTGCTCAGAAGAGCTTAGGGTGTGGCATTTTAACCACCTCGCACCCGCCCTATAGCCGAATGACAGCCGTAGAGCAGGCGCTTTCGTCCGGGTGGCCGTCCCTGGACGTCCTGTTATTTACTTCCGCAATGCGCGCCGCCGCGGGCGCGCATCGGGGAAGTTCTGTGTTTGCCATGTCTCCCGGAGGCAGGCAAACACAGATCGCTGTAAACGGGCAATCACAGCGGCCGTTTACAGCGCGATCGGCGTGTCTAATGTGAGATGATCTCATATGTAAACATATGAGATCATCTCTCAGCGCCACTCTCCCTCCTCACACAGACAGTGTGTGAGAGGGGAGAGATGAACGGCTGCAGCGCCGTAAGTGTAAAAAAAAACAAAGTAAAAAAAGTGCCATCCTCCCCCAGTACCATCCTGCCCCAGTGCTATCCTGCCCCAGTGCTATCCTGCCCCAGTGCCATCCACCCCAGTGCCATCCGCTCCAGTGCCATCCTGCCCCAGTGCCATCCGCCCCAGTGCCATCCACCCCAGTGCCATCCCCCCAGTGCCATCCCCCCCAGTGCTACCTGCCCCCAGTGCCATCTGTTAGTGCTATCTGTCCCCAGTGCCACCTGTTGTCAGTGCCATTTGTCCCCAGTG
Organism: Lithobates pipiens; assembly: GCF_037356315.1. NCBI lineage: Eukaryota > Metazoa > Chordata > Amphibia > Anura > Ranidae > Lithobates > Lithobates pipiens. The sequence continues at coordinate 51,875,683 of NW_027507790.1, read as the reverse complement.
CCATCTGTCATTAGTGCCACATATAAGTGCCATCTGTCATCAGTACCACGTGTCATCAGTGCCACATAGTGCCATCTGTCATCAGTGCCACATATTAGTGCCATCTGTCATCAGTGCCACGTATCGGTGTCATTTGTCATCAGTGCCACCTGTCAGTGTCATGTGCCATCTGTTGTCAGTGTCACGTGTCATCAATGCCACTTATCGTGCCATCTGTCATCAGTGTCACGCGTCATCGGTGCCACGTATTAGTGCCATCTGTCATCGGTACCACGTATTAGTGCCACGTATTAGTGCCATCTGTCATCAGTGCCACGTATTAGTGCCACATGTCATCAGTGTCACGTATAAGTGCCACGTATAAGTGCCATCTGTCGTCAGTGCCACATATTAGTGCCATCTGTCATCAGTGCCACGTATAAGTGTCATCAGTGCCACGTATCAGTGCCATCTGTCATCAGTGCCACGTGTCATTGTCCTGGTGCTCCAGGGCTTTCAAAAGTGTAATAAGTAGTCAACAAGTTAGATGTGTAATTTATGCTCCTAGAACACCTGATGGCGCTCCCTGCATGTTGGGCCTCTCTATGTGGCCAGGCTGTGAAAAAGTTCCACACATGTGGTATTGTAATACTCAGGAGGAGTAGCAGAATTTTTTGGGGGGTGTCATTTGTGGTATACACATGCCATGTGAGAGAAATAACCTATTACAATGACAATTTTATGGAAAAAAATTAAAAAAATGAAAAATCTTAATTTTGCAAAGAATTGTGGGAAAAAAATGACAACATCAAAAAGCTCACCATGCCTCTTACTAAATACCTTGGAATGTCTACTTTCCAAAAAGGGGTGATTTGGGGGGTATTTGTACTTTCCTGGCTTGTTCTGGTCACAAGAAGCGAGATAGGCCACCAGTACATCAGATGTGATCAATTTTGTGCGATTCGCACCACAGCTTGTAGACTCTCTAACTTTCACAAAGACCAAATAATATCCACTTATTTGGGTTATTTTGACCAAAGATATGTAGCAGTATAAATTGTGGCCAAAATTGATGAAGAAAAATTAATAATTTGCATAATTCTGTTACAGAAACAAAGAAATATGCGTTTTTTTTTTCAATATTTTCGGTCTTTTTTCATTTATAGCGCAAAAAATAAAAACCCCAGAGGTGATCAAATACCACCAAAAGAAATCTCTATTTGTGGGAAAAAAAGGACAAAAAATTCATTTGGGTACAGTGTTGCATGACTGAGTAATTGTCATTCAAAGTGTGAGAGCACTGAAAGCTGAAAATTGGTCTGGGCAGGAAGGGTGTTTAAGTGCCCAGTAAGCAAGTGGTTAAGCTGTGCTAGAAATCTTCCCAAGAGGATACTTGTTCTTGCAGAAGCTGCCGCGGATTTAGTTTTGGATAGATTTCCTCTATATTTCTATTGTGCCTATAGTACAGGAAATTAAAGAAATTCGACACAATGGGACACAATGCAGAAACAAAAGTCTGACAGGGTTTTTAGTATGCCATATGCTATTCAATATGAAAAAAGGTATGGCTTTATATATAGTTTAGGCTAACCATACATATTTCAATCTACTTTATAAATCTCTATATGCCAACAATTATACAGTGCAAACACCTGCCTTAACGGAAACAAATAAATGAAAGGTTTAGAGAGGCCACCACGTTACAAGGTCTCTCTATTAAGGGAATTGTAAAGTGTACAGCTACCTTTACATGCAATGGGGGTTATTTACTAAAGGCAAATACACTTTGCACTGCAAGTGCATTTGGAATTGCAAGGGTTGTGGATCCGAGGGGGACATGCAAGGAAAAAAAAACGCATTTTAGCTTGCACATGATAAAATAAAATGATGATAAATGATGATAAAATCAGCAGAGCTTCCCCTCATTTCAGATCTACCCCTGAGATTTACAGCGACTGCACTTCCAAGTGCACTTGTAGTGCAAAGTGGATTTGCCTTTTGTAAATAACCCCCAATGACAATAAGAACAGCAGTCTGGCAACACAATAGCCACCAGACAAGAGGGGGGGATTTACTAAAACTGGTACACACAGAATCTGACGCAGCTCTGCATAGTAACCAATCGGCTTCTAACTTCAGCTTGTTCAATTAAGCTTTGACAATAAAACCTGGAAGCTGATTGGTTATTTTGCACAGCTGCAAAAAGATTCTGTGTGTACCAGTTTTAGTAAATCTCCCCTAATATGTCTACCAACATGTTTAACATAATAAGGTCAGCAATAGTACTATTATCTCCATCTCTATTTTACCTTAAGGGCCAGAAGTAGGGTACAGAGTTTAAGATGTTATCAAATGTCGAGTAATAGTTTCAAAGGAGGCAAATACACAAGTGCAGAACTACAACTTGTCCAATTTTCACTTAGTACACACTTGCTATAATATATCTTAACCTTCTACCTCTCATAATTTTATACATGAATTCTGCTCTAGAATAAATTTGTTCAGTAAGCAAATTGTTCTTTAAAAACACTGAAAAGAGTGTAGAATATTAATCTGTGTCAGCTGAACACATTTAAAAACACAGGCGCTAGGCATGAGCAAGTGAATAAGCCATTGTTATCATGATACTTTTTGTTTTTCCAGTTAAGTAAACCGATTTCCCCTCATTTTGCAGTTTAGGGTGTTGCTTCCTCTTGTATTTATCTCAATGTAGACTTTTATTGTCCATGTTTTCATTTGGCAAATGCACTTCCTTACAGCAGTTCCATGTATTGCAGCAGCATGATACACAATGCTACTCAGAGCGACTAATGGAATTCATTCATCTTGCCGCTTGAGCAAGTGAGAATCCGTGCCACTGCTGGCTATATTCCCTTTTAATGGATTCAGCTTGTTAAGTATCAGTTCAGTGATTGTGAAACAATTTAGGAGATCCTGGCCTGATCCAGTGTTTGTAGTTATAATGCGGTGTAGACTTCATATGAAAAGCTTTAAGGGAAAATATCACAGATTCTTTGCAATATCATAGACAGAAAGAATGTGTAAAACAAATGAATGGCACGCATGAGATATTTATGGATAAGTATCACAGAGCCAAATATAATAACATTTTAGTCTTTGCAGACCTATACAGTTTCACAACTCCATTTAAAGCAATGCAAGGCTGTGACTTTGATCTGTGAACTGTTCACAGCTGACGTAGGTTCTTTTGTAAGTTCATGTTACTTAGCCTCTGCCAAGGCATCTCTAATAGCACAGTATTGAGCAATAGCAAAAGAGAATGCATTTATTTTTATAGTTCACAAACTTTATTTTTAATGGCAGCTCCACCCATCATCTATATTTCAATTTTGCAAGGTTGCTGGCAACTCTAATGACCATCATGTAGCCCTAGGATTGGGGAACTTCCCAGCAAAAAAATATTCCCATGGCATGGCTTTTTGGAAGGGAAGCAGAAACAAACTACGGCAGAAAAATGTTGCCATTCTAGTTTCTAACAGATAAATACAACTCACCAACGTCCATTCTAAGGCTGGTTCACACCTAAACTGGCATTGGATCGCACAGCAATGCTGCCCGTCCCTGTTCTCCGTTTCAGGGACGAATCAGGGCAGAATCTTTGTCTGAATTTGGCACTGAAATGGAGGCAAAAATGTGCGTGCAGTGTGCTCCGAAGTTGTCCAAGAGACATGTGAATTGGTTCCATAGAGAGCCAGTCATATTCTCCTGTTTTGCGGATTGGATGCGGTTTTCACTACATTCAATTCACATAGGTGTGAAACCAGCCTTAATGGAGATATCATTCATATAATTCAAATACATCATCCACTAGTATATTTATTGTTTTATGAACATCATTACTGATTAACTGACAGAAAATATATGTAAGTTTTTGTCTTTGTAACAATGCAATCATGCTAAATTGTATTGTTGTGAGCTACAGTACATCTGGAAAGTATTCACAGTGCTTCACTTTTTTCCACATTTTGTTAGGTTACAGCCTTATTCCAAAATGGATTACATTCTTTATTTTCCTCAAAGTTCTACAAACAATACCCCATAATGACAATGTGAAAGAAGTTTGTTTGAAATCTTTGCAAATTTATTAAAAATAAAAAAACGAACAAAATCCCATGTCTTCAGAGCCTTTGCTAAATAATTTGGTGAAGCACCTTTGGCACTAATTACAGCCTCAAGTCTTTTTTGAGTATGATGCTACAAGCTTGGCACACCTATTTTTAGGCAATTTCTCCCATTCCTCTTTGCAGGACCTCTCAAGTGCCATCAGAATGAATGGGGAGTGTCAGTGCACGGCCATTTTCAGATCTCTCCAGAGATGTTTATTTGGGTTTGAGTCTGGGTTCTGGCTGGGTCCCCCCTTTGTTATCTTGGCTGTGTGCTTAGGGTCGTTGTCCTGTTAGAAGATGAACCTTCACCCCAGTCTTAGGTCCAGATCACTCTGAAGCAGGTTTTCATCAAGGATGTACATTGCCGCATTCATATTTCCCTCAAGCCTGACTAGTCTCCCAGTTTCTGCCACTGAAAAACATCCCCACAGCATGATACTGTCACCACCATGATTCACTGTAGGGATGGTATTGGCCAGGTGATGAGCGGTGCCTAATTTCCTCCAGATATGATGCTTGTCATTCAGGCCAAAGTCTTCAATCTCTGTTTTATCAGACCAGAGAATTGTTTCCCATGGTTTGAGAGTCCTTCAGGTGCCTTTTGGCAAACTCCAGGTGGGCTGCCATGTGTCTTTTACTGAGGAGTGGCTTCCATCTGGCCACTCTACCATACAGTCCTGATTGGTGGAGTGCTGCAGAGATGGCTGTTCTTCTGGAAGGTTTTTCTCTCTCCACAGAGAAACGCTGGAGCTCTGTCACACTGGCCATTGGGTTCTTGGTCACCTCCCTGACTAAAGCCCTTCCCCCCCGATCACTCAGTTTGGCCAAACGGCCTGCCCTAGGAAGAGTTCTGGTGGTTTCAAACCTCTTTCATTTACAAATGACGGAGGCCACTGTGCTCATTGGGACCTTCAATGCTGCAGAAATTTTTCTGTACCCTTCTCCAGATCTGTGCCTCGATACAATCCTGTCTTGGAAGTCTACAGACAATCCCTTGGACTTCATCTCCCCTGTCAGAACACAACAGCTCAGCAGGGGAGAACACAGTACTAACTTTGCAGCTGCGGATCAGAGAATGTCTCAGCCCTTGTACACGCGGTCGGATATTCCGACGGAATGTGTCCGATCGGAACGTTTTGTTGGATAATCCGACTGTGTGTGGTCTTCATCGGACTGTTTGCACCAAGTTTTCCAACTTGTCGGTAAAATTTTCTGACAACATGATCCGATCGGACCTTGTCCGATCATGTGTAGAGAATTCCGATCGGACAAAGTGCCACACATGCTCAGATCAAATTCCTACACCAAAGCTATTGGCTACTAGCCTGAACGTAGTCCCGTCGTAACGAAATAACGTCATCATGTTCTGAACTATCGGATTTTCCGACAACTTTGTCCGACCGTGTGTGAAACAGTTTCGGACAAAATCCGACGGATTTGGTTGTCGGAATGTCCGACCGTGTGTACAAGGGCTGACTGTGATTAGTGCTGTGGAGTGTCAGCTTCCTGATGGAGTTGCGAACACGCCTGAGCTCATCCTTAATAATGAGTACAGTGGCTCTAACCAGAGCTGTCAGGTTTTTTTTGTTCAACCCGCTGGGTTGAATGGGAAAAAATGAATAGTGTGTACCAGGCTTTAGGGAGCAGATTGATAGGCTTTTAAAAGAGTATGTTTTTATTCTCAGAAATGCATAGTAAGGTCACACCCAGGGGTTGATTTATTAAAGGCAAAAAGACTATTATTCACTTTGCAAGGGAAGTTGCACTTTGCATAGAATTTTTTCTCAGAGATTAGTGCATGAGGAGAAGTTCTGCTGACTTCTATAATCACATTTTGTTCAAGCAAAAAATGCTGTTTATGCAGAAAATTCACTTGCCACGTGCAACTTCCCATGAAAAGTGAACAATATACAGTATATATCTGTAGCAAATCAACCCCATAGTGTTGTGAGTAGATGGAACTTATGGACAAAGCTTGCTAGTAAGTGCCATCAGTCTCTGTTCCACCGAACCTTTAAGGCTGGGTTCACAATAGTGCGAATTGGATGCAGGTTTCCCTGCATCCAATTCACACAGCAGAAGATTGTGACCAGCTCTCTATGTAGCCGGTTCACATATCTCTGCAGCGGGTCCGGTGTGATTTGCACAGGAGCCCTGTGCGTCTTTTGGTCTGATTCAGGTCAGAATTGAGCCAAAAATTCAGACCTGAAACAGTGAACGAGGACGCACTTGGCTCCTGATGTGAGCCTCTGCATGCTCATATGTGAACACAGCCTCAAGATTGCATCAAGTCACTGAAGTTCCTAAACTAGGCTGAGCCATCGTCAACATCAGATTCTTTATAGTAATCTCTTGTCTGTATAAGGTATTGGTAGTAATCCCCTAACTGTCTTCTAATTGAAGTATTCAAGTTAATTATGTAGGATGGATCTTTACCATCCCTATAAGGACAGGGAATATCACTAGAACCTCCCTATTTGACCTCTCTAAAATCTTTCAGTGGGACACTTTGTTCTCTACATTGCTGATAAGTACAACTGACAATACTATATTTGAACTTTTTTCTGAAATTCCGATGTTTTCTCTCTGTATCTCATCAATTCTGCCTTCTGTAACCATCGGCCTAGGGAAGCTTTTAAAGGAAATGGATTCTTTTTGTAACCCCACCCAACACATTTAGCATATGTTGTACTTACCTATTACCTTATGCCTCTGAAATCTGTTTTTTAAATTTCTATCCTTTCCCTTAAATGTATCCTTTAAGTATCCTGCATGCCATGCTAAGGATAAGACATCTCAATTGATTTACATTTGGTTGAAAAAGCCATAGCCTTTGTGCAAGTTGAATCATTTACTGTACCTTTCATTCTAGTAGTCAACCATCTCTTAACTGCTTACTTTTAACTGGCTTTGGCTTGTACAAAAAGCAGCACATTTGAGGTCCTGTGGCACTTTCATACTTAATTGGATCAGGGCATCATGCAGGTCCATTTGGGTCCCTTGTTACTTAACCATTTGCAACAGGAGACATTTGGTTAACTGATTTGCGGTCAGGCTTCTCAACCCCAGCGCACTGAAAGCTAAAATGCCTAAGTTAGCACTGTAAATGAATTGTCAAAAATCTGTCAAAAAATCTCAGATATTCTTCACATGCCCTTTAAATTGGCTAGTTAAACATACCAGTAGAGTAGGGGGCAAATAATTGGGGCATTATTTTTTTTTAATGCATTTCTAAAATAGTTTGTTTGTTTGGACTTTTTAGAAAAATACTGTTTCCTGAAGTTTAGCCATGGCTTTCCATAACGTGCTCATGGGATAAGACAAAGGAGTAATAATAAAATACAAAATAAAGAGACACATGCAAAGTGTAAGCCTAATGGTCAATTCTTTTGGCCACAGTTTTTAAGGGGAAACCCCAAATTTTAAAAACAAAAATAAGCAATTTAAATCCCAGACATAACCTTAATGAAACATATGACACTAAATAACCAATTCCAGAAAATCAAATCACGATGTCCATCTAAATTAGACTGGTTTACTAACCCCCACTAAACAACACCATGACAGGACATAAAATGTAGAATATGTGGGGGTGGGTAGGAGCCGCAGTCTGCTTCTCTTCAGGCTGCAAGGGGGAGTGGAGTTTTAGAACAGCGGTAGTGCGTGGCTTCTTTATTCCACCAAAAGTAAGTGTAAAAAAAAAAAAAGCAAGAATGAATTTATTTTTTATTGCAGAGGAGACATCTCTGCAGAGAAATCAATCAGCTTCCAGATTTTTTTTTGACAAAGCTTAAAGCGGGAGTAAACCCTCTGACCTTTTTTTTTTTGTTTGACCTGCAAGGGAAATGTCATAATGAGCTAGTATGCACCGCATACTAGCTCATTATGAAATACTTACCTTAGAACGAGGCCCCGACATCTGGCCCGATCCACACCGAGGGAGCTGACATGTTCCCTCGGCGTGTCTTCCGGGTATTGCGGCTCCGGCGCTGTGAGTGGCCTGAGCCGCGATATTGTCACTCCCGCGCATGCGCGGGAGACTTCTTTCCGGAATTCTTTCCATCTGCCGGACTTTCAGCCAAGAATCCCCTGTGCGCATGTGCCACTGCAGTCAGCTGTGCATTGCGAGGGGAATAGCTCCCAAACCGTACAGGTTTAGGAGATTTTTTTTACCTACAGGTAAGCCTTATTATAGGCTTACCTGTAGGTTAAACTTATAAAAAAGATTACACAACCACTTTAACTGAACAAGCTAAAATTAGAAGCTGAGTGGATGCATAGCTGCACCAGATTTTGAACTTTCCACTTTGAGTAAATCAATCCCGATATGTAATTTCACCAATAAAGTATTCTTGCCCTCGTCCTCGCAAGCTTGTACCCTCTGTGGGGTGCCAGGGTGAATGAACTCTTATGGGCATACATTCTGACATCCTGGCACCCCAACCAAGGCAGATGAAGATCCTGAAGCTGGTGAAAAATATTTATACCAGGGAGGAAAATGTTGCATTTCAGAGTCCAAAAATTCAGAAATTGGTAAAGCTATCATAAATACAAACATCAGTAATTGATAGGGAATACCTAATACAAAGTGATTGTTGCTGGCCCTGAAACTTACTGGGGTTCTTTGCTGGCCTGACACAAAACGCACTGCAAAAACCGTGCCTGAAATCCGCATCAATCGCAACCACAACCACATGTGAACCTATACTTAAAGCAGAAAATGTCACTTTTATGCAAAAATGGCCAAGCCTGACCCCTCCTCTCACTTGCTGTTGTGTTTTCATTCTATTTAAAGTCATTTCTTTTATAGTAGTTCTGTTGCATTTTGTTACTTTTTAAAAACCTAAATTTTGGACAATTAAAAATCATATACAATAATTTCCTAAAATTTTGTGTAACTTGGTGGCCACTGTGACCCTATTATTCAAAAAGGGGGAGAGGGAGAGGGGTGAGATAAGATGCTTAGCAGTTGGCAGATATACATTACTTCATGCCAAAGCTTGAAGGATTTATATGTCAAGTGTGACCAGTCAATAGTTTAAGTTTCAGCCTATTGAGGTTTTAGCAAGATTATAATGGCTGGGATTTTATGAAGTGGTTCACAGTTTAAGTGTTCACCAAATCCTGCAATGTATCTATCTTACAAAGAGTACAAACAATAGTTTTATAGAATTATAATGCATGCTGTGTGAGAAATGTCAAACATTTATGTGCAGACCATTAAACTGTGGCTGCATTGTGGTAGAATGGTCTAAATCCAAAAACTAAATCAAGCCTGTGGATTTATGTATGTGTCACATTATCTACCAAAAGAAAAGGAATACAGCATTTTAGTTTAGCATGCTATATAAAATAAATATTACATCAAAAAGATAGGCCATAAGTACATTGTCACTTCCAAATGTGTGCATTTTGTTCCTATTGGGGCTTATGCATTACAACAGGCGAAAAACAAATGACCCTAGTATTGAAAATGTTGTCAGGAGAAACTAGTTAGTATTCTTGTTAATTTTTTTTTATAAAATTAGAGCCCAACTCCAGACTTTAAGATACCACCTCTCATTACCTTCCCCCATCTTCCTTTAAACTAAACTCTCAATGTCATGACTACACCTAGCACTGATGGTTAGACTCCATAGCTGGCTCTGTGTTCTTCACCTTTATATTGCCTGTAATGAAAGTGGTAGATCTGTAACATGTTTAGAATCTGCTGCAGCAATAATTGCATTTATAAAGCCCAAAAAGATAGCATTTTCCCTTCAAGCTGCCTTTATTTTGCTTAGCAACAGCTGGGGAGCCAGTGTGTATGATTAGGCCACAATGTAGTGCACTGGGAACAAGATTAGAGATTTTTTTGATACACTCTGGTGTCACTTTGACTTTGGATTGAAGTAACGAGTGCGTAAAAATTGCCCTTTGATCACCTTCCCACCGTAACCCTATAGAGGTACTCTTGATGAAAGCAAGAATTGACCTTGCTGTAAAAAATTTAAATGATATGCACCTGTCAAACAGGTTCTGAAAAATTGTTTTTTGGGTGTCGGTGGCACCTTCCCACCATAAAAAATTGGTCTTTGGGTGTTAATTGTGCCCATGAAACCTATACCAAAAACATTCTTCCAGATGAAATAATTAAACACCCTCAAAGCTAGGCAGCCTCAAAGTCCTGCAGAGATTCCACATCCCAAAAAGACTTAATCAGTGACATCGGCATCAGGGGCTTGATAGCTGGTAAGCCAGGACTGCTTAATTAAAAAAAAAATCAAACGGTCTATGGAGTCTGTGGTCAGATGCGTTCTATGATCAATTACGAAACCTCCTGCAGCATTGAATGGCCGTTCTGAAAGCATGCTGGATGCAGGGCAGCCCAACAACTCAATAGCATACTGGGCAAGTTCTGGCCAGTGGTCTATTCTCAAGACCCAGTAAGTCAGTGGATCGCCAGCTGGAAAGCTCTCCATCTCTGTTTTGGCCCAGAGATAATCGTCCACCATGTGATGCAGACGCTGCCGATGACATGTGGAAACTGAAAGCCCTGGGCAGCGAGGACTAAAATAACTCCAAAATGCCTCACTTAGGCAGACGCCTTCTCCAACGGTCCTCTCTTGACCAACAGAAGACTCAAGACTACATTTTCCACAACACTGTAACCTACTGGAGTCAGGAAAAACATTCAATAACACCCTCTTTAACATGTCCTCAAGAGATTTTATCTTCTGTACTCTCTGTGGGGACGGGATGAGTTCTGAGACCTTCCCCTTATAACGGTTGCCAACCAGTAATCATCCTTCTCCTTTATGCCACGAATTCTTGGGTCCTTTCGCAGGCTTTGAAGCATAAGGTTGCCCGTGTACCTCAAATTTGCCAAGGCTTGAGAAACAGACTCCTCTGGGTCTCTCAGGATGACAGCATCTGGAACTTACTACTCCCAAGGGTCCTGGGGTTGGAAAGCCATCACTTACAGATTGACGCATGTCTCTTCCCCTCTCTCTTCCTGTGACATAGGAATGAGGGTATCTGGATAAAGTGGTCCTTGAGAGGAAAGGAAGTCCTCCTCTTCCTCCTGCTGCTCTGCCTCCATTGCCCTGTCCATAATGCCATGTGTTTACGGAGCTATGCTCCTTCTTCATGCATCTTCAGGCCTGAAGAAGGAACGTAGCTCCATAAATGCGTCACCTATTGGCTCCCACTTCCGGAAGTGACCTCATCCGTCTGGTTGTCAGCGTGTGTTCCACCGACCGGAAGTGCCAGCAGTGAATGTCCCAGAAGACATCGGGGGGTGCTCGCCGAAAAATAGGATATGACGTCCTGCGCCATGGACCGGATGGATCGGAAGATGTACTTCATAAAAAGGTAAGTTACAAGAAAAAACTTTTTTTAACTAGCCAAAAACGAGGGGTGGAGAGGTGGTCTTTCATTTAAGACCACCTCTCAAAAGTGGGTGGAACGCCGCTTTAACATGGTTTTGTTGGTTCAAAAACCATCATTTGAATTCATCAGAGATATGCCTGTTGTCTCTCAATCCAAAGTGCCTCAGCTCTGTCGGGCAAGTTTCTGAATTATCAGCCTTGTCTTCCAAAGAACCTTCTGGTGCTACAGAGAAGCAAGGTTGTCTTGGGGCCTATGGCCTCTTTTTCCCCAAAGGTGGTTTCTTACTTTCGTCCTAATCAGGACATTTTTCTTAATTTCTCTATTCTCCAGTACATCTCAAGGAGACTTCCCTCCATTGTTTCAATGTGGTGCAAGCTGTTTATCTATCAGCTACTGCTTCCTTCAAACTGACTGACTTTTTTTTGCCATTCCTGGGGGTCCCCCAAAATCAGTTCCTTGCTTCTCGTTGCACCATTTCTATGTGGCTCGGGCAGCTTATTATTCAAGCTTATAAGCTTAAGGACAGGTTTTCACCTTTTCCTGTAAGCTCATACTCCACTAAATCAGTAAGTGCCTTGAGGTTTTTTAGCATAAAAAAATCTGTTTCCCAGATTTGTAAGGCCACCTTTCACAATGGTCCATGATTCACACATTTCTTAAAGATGATCTTTGCTCGCCAACCCCCCCCCCCCCCCCCCCTTACTTATTGTGTGGTCTGTTGCTTCCATTACCAATACTCACCCTCCTTGAGGATCCAGCGTTGTCCTGTTGAAATCCTCTGGTTCTCTGCCGCCCATATTAATTATGACATTATCAAGAGCCCCAATGGCTCTTCCTGTTTCAGCTGGCACTTCTCCTGATGATGCAGCACTAGGCCCGCCCCATCCTCCTTTGTGAATGAAGCGCTTTGCCTACTGGGATATGATATGTGCATATCCCAATAGACAAAGGAAGGACAGTGCACCTTGTTCCCCCTAGGCGAATGATGTCCAAGGGAGGATGGGGCCACACTTTTTTTGTATAAAAAAAGTAAACAAACAAAGGAAGAGGGGTGGATAAGACAGAAGTCCTTTATGAGGGAGAAGATCCAATTTAGGTTTACAAGGTGGATGTTCAGGCCTCATTTAATGCTAGCTTTGGATGTAATGCCCTTCAGGCAGCTTTGTGTAGTTCTTCTAGCCCCCAATGTTAACATATTGTTTTTTTTTTTTTCTGGCTCTGTTAGCGTTTTGTTTGCAGTATCGCCCATCCCTCAGTTGGACTGCTTTTGACTTCCCAGTTAGCATATGATTACTCTGATTTTGTGTCCCTTAATGAATGATTAGGAAAGCAGGATTCTCCACTTTCTGTAAAATTATTTTCTTGGAGTTCATTGGGACACAGGTCCCCCAGTTTTGTCTTTATGATCTACTACTACTGTGGCTTTTCCACAACACTGAAACATCATGGGAGTGAGAGGGATTATACCCGACTCATTAACAGATTTGATTGCCAGTGTCCAATGTCCTGTAGGCAGCAGTATAACCCAGTTGTTTCAGAATCACTCTGTTACTGTGTCTCTAATGAACTCCAAGAAAAGCATTATAAGATTGTAACACTACCCCAGAAGGAGCTGCTATTAAGATGGATTTTCTGTTCTCTGCCACCTTTCACGGGCCTCAGCCCTACTGACACACCAGGCTGTTAGGCAAAAGAGTAAACACACACAAATATTATTTAAAACTCTCTACCCCAATTACCTTGAGTGAAACAAGAAACATGACAGAAAGTGAACCTATTGGTTATTATTTGGCAAGATTGGTATTAGACAGATACAAGTCAAAGTCAATTACCTTTCACACAATTAAGCACACTGCGTAGGTAAAAAATCATAGTGGAAAAAAAAGAGGTTTATGTGGCAAAGTAGCCCTAAATTAGCATAAACAGTAGCGATACCACCAGAGTACCAAGCAAGCAAAGAGTTTTATTTAACAAGGAAACAGGACTATGTTGCCTGTGTGTCCTAATGGCGACTGTGCAAGGCCTAGACTGGCTAATGAGAATTTGATCGGGGTAAACAATCAAGAAAGAGGAGTTCTAACTAAGCACCAGAGACAGTCTCTAAGATAGATCTTTGCCGGCTACGTTGGGGACCAGTAGACACCTGTGGGTATACTAATGATTGTGGTTATATTATGCAGGCAGTAAAGATGTAGTAGTGTTCTCTTTTTCCTATACAGTGCAAACACTTTTTAGCCAGAGGGGAGCTTGGTGAACTGTAGTAGGACTGCAACCTAAGATAGCAATGTATAAATTGAAGTCATGCAATAGTCATCAACAGTAAAAAGGATCTGATTCTAAGGGGGAGAAAGTGATCAATGTTCTGCTCTGTATGTCAAGTGTTAAATGGAGGTGGGTCAGGGGCTGGTTAGTAACTCCTCAGGAGACAATGAAGTCTTGTGGTGGAAGGGGGCCCCCCTTGTGAACAGGTTCTGAGGCAGTGGTGATGATTCGTCTAATAGTTCAGCTGGTCCGGAGGATGTGCAAGTCTTGGCTAATGAAGAGATGGTGGATCTGGTTTAATGTAGCAATCTCACAGTGGCTGCCTCAGTCTGTGGGTGGCACTAGTAGTGCTCCTGACCTTGACAACCTAGACCCAGGCTGGTTTGTTCCAACAGGTCTGGTCTGCTTGGATCTCCGAGACAGCAGGCTTTTCCTGGGCAAAAAATATAAAGCCCTCCTGACTCCTCCTGCGACAGCATTTGTACGTTTATAAAGACAGTTGTTTCTCTAATATGGCCGCCACCTTGAAATAGTTTTCCCAGAATTCTAGGTGTCCCATATCAAAGTCTTTAAGCTTGGAGTAACTTGGCTCTCCCCCTGGTGGCTGGAAGAGAATGTAGCAATAGCATAACAACTCAGCGGGGGGCAACAAGACAGATACATTTTGGATCAATGTCTTTTTCTCATACTACTGTAATCTGGTACCTGGCTATACGGCAAATCAAAAATCCTGTTTTAATTGCATTAGCCCTAGGCTTACTTAGCAAGGAAAAAAATGATGTTAAAAAATGTACCCAATGATCAATCATCTTTCATTTTTGTGACAGCAAAAGTGGCATACCTAGAGCATTTGGCACCTGGGGCGGATCTTATATATAGGACCCCTGTCAGTAAAATTCAATTTTCTTACTGATCAGTCAACTCCGGTCATGTTGATTAGAAGACAGATTTATTACAGATGTACAGTACAAACGGGTGATGGACCCTTCCAGCAAGAAGTTCCACAGCAAAATCACACAAATAAAACTGTAAGCAGCTACTTTATAGTAGTATTTGGCAACCTGCCATTGGCTAAGGCACACTGGTGACTCATGGTGCATTGTCAGATTTATTGTCAAATCCAGAGTGCCTTTACAAGGTTTCCTATTATGGTAACATCTGCTACTTTTTTAAGTATTGCCCCAGGCCTTGGTCAGGACTTAAGAAAATTGCATAAACAATAAGCCAGCGCCCTTTTAGCTACACAAAGTACATATAAGGAACAAGGCAAACATCGATATCACCTGTAATTCTTTGCATATTTCTTATCACCCCCAACTTTAAAATGTAAATACACCCCACTGTGCCCCTGCATACCTCTGCACCCCCCAATATCTCTTTGTCACTACTGTGTACCCCCTCTCCACAACTGCACCTCTGGACCCCTTTACATTTCACAGCCCCCCTCAGCTCTGGACCCCTTTACACTGCACAGCCCCCCCCAGGTCTAGACCTCTGCACATTACACCCCCCTCCCCACACATTAAATAGCCCCCCCAGCTCTGGACCCCTGCACATTACACAGCCCCCACTCCAGATTTGGACCCCTGCACATTACACAGCACCCCCACAGCTCTGGATGCCTGCACATTACACGCCTTCCCAGGTCTGGACCCTTGCATATTATATATCCCCCAACTTTGGAGCCCTGCACATTACACAGCCCCCCAGCTCTGGACCCCTGTACATTACACAGCCCACTAGCTCTGGACCCCTGTACATTACACAGCCCCCCCAGCTCTGGACCCCTGCACATTACACTTTCCCCCACCAGCTCTGGACCCCTGCACATTACACATTTCCCCACCAGCTCTGGACCTCTGCACATTACACATTGCCCCCCCAGCTCGGAACCCCTGCCCATTACACATTGCCCCCCCAGCTTGTGACCCCTGCACATTACACATTGCCCCCCAGCTCGGGACCCCTGCACATTACACATTGCCCCCCCAGCTCTGTACCCCTGCACATTACACACACCTCCCCAGCTTGGGACCCCTGCACATTACACACAGCCCCTCCAGTTCGGGACCCCTGCACATTATACATTGCCCCTTCTTACCTTACTGGGACAACAGCAGTGCTGAATAGAGGGTTGGAACTGCCTAATTTTCCATATTAAAAATGCTAATGAATGGTTGCTAGGACCACCTAGCAACCAATCACCTGCTGGTTAACTTGAAAAAAAAAAGTCCAGCAGTTGCCGTCCGCTTTTCAGTGCTGCTCACTGTCTCTCTCTCCTGCAGTGAGAGGTGCAGAGTGCGTTTGGCAGCCGGCTCTGGGCGTCAGGCACCCAGGTAAGGTCCGCACATGGGCACCTTCGCAACCTGTCGAAGCTCACTTCTTCCTTCCCTGACTATCACAGTGCCGCCGCTGCTGCCTGTGCCCAGTGCCCCGCTGTCACTGCTTCACTCGTGCAGGGCGGGTGGCCCCCAATGTGCAGCACCCAGGATGGACCACCCCCCCGTCCCCCCTGTTGTTACGCCACTGGACAGCAACAAAATAAAAGAGCAATGGTATTATTTTGCATGCAGTTTTTCTCCAGTTAATTATAATTTTGTGGTGTCTACGATTATGCAATAAACATGGGTCTCTCTAAAAAGTGTGCAAGTGACAACTGCTATTTCATTTTTATGCTCTGGAATAATCTTAATCTATTTCTACTAAGATTTTATATTTTACTTATTTCTAACACATACACCTTATCCAAAGCATATAACAAAGTATTTTTTAAACATGAGTGATATTGTGCAAGTAGGATGGAGGACTACGAGTAGAGCCACACAAGCACTCCGTGCAAGGTGTTATATGACCCCACAACCCTACCACTACAACTTGAGCGCTAACCACTAATTCAACATGTTATTTTTTGCAGTTTGCTATGAATAATGCCCAGTGCAATGCATGTACAGTACACCTGTCTTGTCTATGGAAAATTAATATTTTGTAGGGAATGGCTCTTATAGATGTCATCCTTCACAATAACTCCTCTGACTAACAAACAAAAAACTGGTGTAAATCACTGTCAAGCAGAAGACTCACTTTGGGGAGTTGTTCATACAACTTGCATTATTTTATTTTATTTTAACAGAAAGTAAGAGTTCTATTTAGCACACAGTTCCACAGGGTCATAGCCCTAAAATGTTATTGCATCAATAATACACACCATTATTAGGCCACATTGATGTTTATCAGGTCTTGTGCATACAGACCCTCTCTGATTTAAAATATTTTTTGTTTCCAAATGTTGTACAGTATTTCCAAAGTACTGTAAAGCCCACACTGGAGAAAACAAGTACATTGTCTCATTGACTGTCTCCTCTTCCTCCACCCTTCCCGGCATTTATTTGTTAAATAATACATGTGAGCATTAATTACCACTTTTTTTAATTATGATTACATTTAGATAAGAAACAGTCTAACACACAAAGGATCCATAATGATTGTGTTTTCACACAATCTAATAATACTTTATTAAAACTAGGGTCTTGTTTAGTCCTGTAAGTGTGCTCATTAAGTGTTATTCATCAGGTACACATTGTAACTATCCAGTAATGATAGGCTAATTACGCCCAGGTTGCCAGAAAACTATTATATCTGAGCATTTAAAGTGGTTATAAACTCTGCAAAAAAAAAAAAAAAAACCTGCAAGACAAAGGCATAATGAGTTAGTATGCATCGCATACTAGCTCATTATGACATACTCATCTTAGAACGATGCTGTTGCAGCGGTCCCCGTACACCGCTGTGACGGGCGACATGTCCCCAGAATGTTACTTCTGGGCTTGTGGTCTACGGCACTGTGATTGGCCGGAGCCACAATGACGTCACTCCAGTGCGGGAGCCGCCAGTCACAGCACAGCAGCTGAAGAAACGGTACATACGAGCTGTTTCTTCAGTGGGCATGTGCCGATGACGTCAGCACATGCATATACAGTGAATATCTCCTAAACTGTGCAAGTTTAGAAGAAATTCATGGTATCTACAGGTAAGCCTTTTTATAGACTTACCTGTAGGCAAAAGTGGTTGTAAAGGGTTTACAACTACTTTAAAGTGTAAGTAAACCTCCCTATCGTTTTCAGCCAGGGAAGCTGCCATCTTTGCCTCTGTTTAATTTACAACTGCCATGATGCTGCACATGTGATCAGTTATGATACCAGCCATTGGATGGTTTACAGTTTGGTTGAGAGCACAACCAATGGGAGCCTTACATTTCTGGCATGGCCGGAAATTAAACAGTTTTATGGATCGGTTTACTTCTGCTTTAAGGACAGCAACAGTAATAAGTATACTGTGATATAAAACTAGTTGCAATAAAATTGTATTCACTCTGGGCTTCATAAACTTTATCTTTTTTTTTTTAAAGATATTTTTATTGAGTTTAAAGACTAACCGACATACAGAAAGAAAAACTTTTGGTTACTCATTGTAGTGCAGAAACAAGAGTGCACAAAAACAGCCAGAGGCAACAAAAAACATTGAAGAAAGTCAATATAGAACCCTGTTCCACCCTCCCTGCTTGGCCATCCCAAACTTAGTGAGCTTCGAATCCTTAAATCAAAAAGAAAAAAACTCCCAACAAAAAAAACTCTCAGACGAGGTTAGAATTGTCCCGTGGCCACCAGCTGGTATGGATCCTGATGAGGCTAAAGGGAAAAACTATATATATATATATATATATATATATATATATATATATAAAAAGTCAACAGTAAAGGGGAAAAAAAAAAAAAAATATATATATATATATATATATATATATATATATATATAAAGTCATGTGTAGCATAAAGGTCCACTGCAGGCAGGGGAATGCAGGAACAACATTGTGTCACCCTGCACTCCAGGGATTGTAATAGTCAGAGTCATAGAGAGAGCAAATCAGAACGAGAGGGCCAGGCATTGCATGATATTTCCCCGGCGGGCTACAAGGAGGGGAGTAGCAGCCATCAGGAGATGTGTAGGCACCTATGTAGGAACAGCGCATAGGAATGCACCATCTCAGCATGTAAATATGGAAGTCTCAGGATCCATAGCAGAGGGTCAAAGAGGAAATCCAGGAACCAGTAGCCATGGTCAGTCGCCTCTGCGTCTGGGTGCAACTCCATAAAGATCATTCAGCCATGCCATAGCTTCTTTGGGATTGGTGTAAAATAGGGCTTTGCCATTGTGGATAACTTGCAGCTTGGCAGGGAAGAGCATAGCGTATTGTAAACCTTCAGCACGCAAGGGGCTTTCGCGGCCGAAAAGGAGATTCATTGGCTTTGGACTTCAGCTGAGAAGTAAGGATATACTGAGATAGTATTGCCACTGTACTTGAGCAGCCCTTTTTCCCTGGCAACGCAAAGTATGGCAATCGTGTCTTGGAAGTTAAAAATGTGTGCAATAATGGAGCTCAGAGGGGCCCCTGTGGGTGGAGGGCATGGAGGTTTATGGTGCGCACGCTCAATAACATATGAGAAGGATGGTGTATCCGTGCCAAAAATGTCCCGTAACTAGGAGTATAGGAACTTTTCAGAGCAGGATCCTTCCGATCATTCAGGAAACCCCACAAAGTGAAGGTTATTTCTGCATGAGCGGTTTTCTAGGTCATCAAGTTTAGCGCAGATGGTCGCCATCTCACTTGTAGTATCACGCATCATGGCAGATAAGGGGTGTATGGTATTTTCCAGGGAGATAATACATTCCAACAGGTCTGGTCTGCTTGGATCTCCAAGACAGCAGGCTTTTCATGGGCAAAAAATATAAAGCCCTCCTGGCTAGGGATGGGCCGAACAGACACCTGTTCAGTTCACACCAGAACTATCGAACACTGCGAAAGTTCGGACCCGAATAACAACCCCCATTAAAGTCAATGGGCCCCCGAACGTCAAAAAACAAAAGTGCCCATTCTAAAGGCTTATATTCCAGTAATTGGGCATAAAATGGTTATGGGGTCCAGGTCCTACCCTAGGGGGACATGTATCAATAAAAAAAAGTTTGTGAAAAATGTAATTTTTAAATGAGCAGTGATTTTTTGATTTCTAAGGTGAAAGCCTAAACATGAAAAATTCCTTACAATATTGTGCCTGGGGGCTCCCCTTAGTCTACCTGTAAAGAGGCAGAGTCACCTTCAGTTTCCTCCTCTGCTCTATCTGGTACCCACGTCACATCAGTGCCCTCATCATCTTCATAATCATCTCCATCTCCTCCATCTTCATCATTACCACTGGAGACAACTTGGCAATACGCTGTGGCTTGGGGAACATGAATGCCAATTTGTCTACCAGTGTTCCTCCCTCTCTCTAGGCTCATGTTCCTGTCATCCTTAACCTCAGAACCAACATCTGAATCCAGTAATGGCTGGGCATCTTCAAGGGGCAAGTGGCTGACGCTGTGGTCAAAAACCTCAGCTGACTCCTCAATGGCTGATGGGGTTATGGCCAGGGCTCAAGTCTTGCGGGAACGCATGGGAACGGAGTTCCTGTACTTTTTCCACAACAGGAACTCAGTTCCCATTAGCAGCCGCGTCCTACATATGCCTGAGTAACTGGCTGCAAGGCTGAGCAGCACCTCCGAGAGAGAGCAGCCAGCCACAGACACCACGCCAGAGCCACACTTACTGCTGGTAAGGATCCAGCCTGTGCCCACTGCCCAGTCAGTGCCAGTGATAGTTCCGGGGCCGTCGCTGACTACTCCTGCAGCCGCTGTAGCACATTGACAGCAGTGCATCCCAACTCTGAGCTGCCAGACTTCTCCAGTTCAACTTCTCCTCTCCTTAGCTGAGCCACCGAGTCCTCCTGCCCAAGAGGTCCGCTGCGAGTTTTCCGCCTGCCTGCCAGAGTCATTGACAAAATTCCAGTGTTAGTGTGTTACACACATGTTGTTAGTTACGATGCTCCCCCTCCGTTCTGCTGCTGTTCCCCACTCCCCCTCCGTTCTGCTGCTGTCCAGCACTCCCCCTCCATTCTGCTGCTGTCCCGCACTCCCCCTCGGTTTTGCTGCTGTCTTGCACTTCCCCTCCGTTCTGCTTCTCTCCCAAACTCCCCCTTCTTTCTGCTGCTGTCCCCCACTCCACCTCCGTTCTGCTGCTGTCCCCCACTCCCCTCCATTTTGCTGCTGTGTCCCCCACTCCTCCTCCATTCTGCTGCTGTGTCCCCCACTCCCCCTCCATTCTGCTGTCCCCCTCCAGTTTTACTCCGTGTCCCCCTCCGTTCTGCTGTCCTCCTCTGTTCTGCTGTCCCCCTCCGTTCTTGTGGTGATTATTCTGTTAGTTTGACAAGTTAAGTTATTTTGTTTTTGTAAACTGGCACTTTACAATAAATGTTGCACTGTATTTTCTGTAAAATATATATGAATATGAGTGTATCATTTTTTTTTCTTTTTGGTGGGGGAGTGGATCTTGAGTGGGAGTTCCCACACTTTTTTCCCCAGGACTTGACCCCTGGTTATGGCAGGATTGGATGTGGAGAAGGAGGCAGGTTTATCCACTCTGGCAGCTACAGGGGACTGCACACTTGTCTCTGCTTGTGTGACAGAGGATGAGGAGGATGAGGAAAGTTTAGTAAGCCAGTCCATCACCTCCTCTGCATGCTGTGGCTGGATAGCATGGGCAAACTCACTAAACAGAGAAAATGATGCCCTGCCTGAGGACTGGCCACCACGTCCTCCTTTGCCTGTGGACACATTTGTTGCTGCCCCCCCCCCCCTTACGGTGCCAATGTCCTCCCAGACATTATTGGGAGGGAGGGGGCGGTGCTTATAAGAAAATGTAAAGAAGAAGTTGAAATCTGTACGTAGATGCACTTTAATGAATGTAAATAGGTGTTTTGTGCACTTTAATTTGAGTACTCACACTAGACACACAGACACACTCCACGAATACACTATAATATACTGCAATATAATGCACTAAATGTACAGTGATGCAAAGAACTATATGGTGTTAAACTGGTAGTAACACACACAAAAGTAAATGGCATTAAACTGGCAGTAACACACAAAACTATATGGCATTAAACTGGCAGTAATGCACACAGAACTATATGGCGTTAAACTGGCAGTAACACACAGAAGTAAATGGCGTTAAACTGTCAGTAATGTACAAAACTATATGGCGTTAAACTGGCAGTAACGCACACAGATCTATATGGTGTAAAGCTGGCAGTAATGCACACAGAAATATATTGTGTTAAACTGTCAGCTACGCACAAAACTATATGGCGTTAAACTGTCAGTAACGCACACAGAACTATATGACGTTAAACTGGCAGTAACGCACACAGAACAATATAGCGTTAAATTGGCAGTAACGCACACAAAACTATATGGCGTTAAACTGGCAGTAAGGCATACAAAACTATATGGCATTAAACTGGCAGTAACGTACACAAAACTATATGGCGTTAAAAACTGGCAGTAACGCACACAGAACTATATGGCGTTAAACTGGCAGTAATGCACACAAAACTATATGGCGTTTAAAACTGGCAGTAACGCACACAGAACTATATGGCGTTAAACTGGCAGTAACGCACACAAAACTATATGGTGTTTAACTGTCAGTAACGCACACAGAACTATATGCGTTAAACTTGCAGTAACGCACACAGATGTAAATGGCGTTAAACTGGCAGTAACACAATGAAATAGACGGTGTTCAACTGTCACTACACTGGCGCTATCTAAACTGTCCCTATACACTATACACTAATGTAAAGATTAATGACATGGTCTTACTACATTACAATGAAACTATCTGAGCTGTCCCTACTCTACACTAACGTATATATGAATGACATGGTCTCACTACACTACGGTGAAACTATCTGAGCTGTCCCTACTCTAGCTGCACACTATGCAAAGCTGAATGATGGTCCTCCTCACTACACTTGCACTGACACTAAACTAATATTTTATATGGACAATTTAAGCAAAATAGCACAGTATAACACACTAACTAACTAATAGCACTGAACAGAGTCCTGTTCTATCTCTCTCCATGCCAAAATCACACTGGAAATGGCTGTCATTGAAATAATACTTTTATACTGTTGGACGGGAATGAGCCATGATTGGATAAAGTCATGATGACAGTGTCCAATCATAACTCTGACAGTGCTCTTTGCCCTGCTTGGCTGAAGCTTTCACTGCTTCAGCCAATCGGGGCTTGCAATGCACTGTTCAGCGCCACAATGCATTATGGTCGGTTCAGGGGGCTGAACAAACGGTTGAACGACCCATTTGTTTGGCTGTTCAAAGAACATCCAAACAGCAAAAGTTTGTCCTGAACTTATGCTCGGGCTGAACCGTTCAACCATACCCTACTCCTGACTCCTCCTGCCACAGCATTTGTAAATTATAAAGACAGTTGTCTCCCTAATATGGCTGCCACCTTGAAATACTTTTGCCAGAATTCTGGGTGACCTATATCAAAGTCTTTAAGCTTGGAGTAACTTGGCTCTCCCCCTGGTGGCTGGAAGAGAGTGCAGCAATAGCATAACAACAGCAAGGGGCAACAAGACAGATGCATTTTGGATCAATGTCTTTGTCTCATACTACTGCATACCTCACAACTGTCCCTGATTTGGAGCAATGTCCCTCTGTCCCTCATTCTTCCTCATTTGTCCCTAATTTTGGTCTGGTCTATATAGTTGTATATAAAATGCACTTTTTATCTTTCAAAAAGTGTTTCCCAGTGCTAAACGTTTCATCCAATTTCTAAATTGCTGCATTTGTACATTTTAAAAGCCAATATAAAGGAACAGTGGTGGTAAAAAAAATGTAATTAACCCTTTTTGGGGATGTGGCAGGGGGCATGTCCTATGTCTACATACATTTGCTAGTAGGTGACCTCATTCGTATCTCAAAATGTTGGTAGGTATGCTACTGTAATCTGGTACCTGGCTACACGGTAAATCAAAAATCCTGTTGTAATTGCATCAGCCCTAGGCTTACTAAGTAAGGATTTTGTACCCAATCATCTTTCATTTTTGTGACAGCAACAAAATAAAAGAGCCATGGTATTATTTTGCATGCAGTTTTTCTCCAGTTAATTATAATTAAGTGGTGTTTACAACTATTCAATAAACATGGTTCTCTCTAAAAAGTGTGCAAATGACAACTGCTATTTCATTTTTATGCTCTGGAATAATCGTACTCTCTTATCTTACCATGCAGAACATCTTGTTTCAGGAGTGAAAGATCCATGCGGATTGTAGCTATCTAGGCAGTGAGTGAGGCCTTGCAGTCCTGTATAGCCAGCTTGAGGGGATCAGAGGCCTGGCAGGTCTCACCACTCAGTGAGGGGTCTTGAGGTGACAAAGGGTCCGTTTGGGTGGTAAAATAGCAGGGACTGTGCCCCTCACCCATGTAGCAGAGTCCCAAGCTTTGGAGGAGGAAGGCTGCGTCAAGCCTGTCTGCCTGGCCATGGTCTGAGCTCCATCTTTCTGGCGGAATCTTGCACGCTGTCCTGCCATTGATGGAGGTGTGGGTGGCCCGTATTTGACAATCATGATAGTCCCAGTGGATGCCCACAGCCATAGGGAAGGGAGAACGGACTCAGAACGGCAGGATGGTAGTCTGTTTTTATGCCACTGCTCGCTCCGCCATCAAGCCATGTCCCCGGTAGTTTTATCTTTACTACACTCGCCTGCAGCCCTATTCCACAGTTGTAATGCCCCAAAATCTTCAAATGTTGACTTTGTATATGTAGAGATGAACACACCTCAAATCCATTGGTTTCACAGTTGCCTATTGAGGCATCATCGCCTATTTATTTAAAACAGGGCTAAGCGTTACATATACCACATATCAGAAGCACCAGGTTCTTCTTGGAACTTCAGGAGTAGGCCAGTGAGTGCAAGTACATACACTCACCAGCCACTTTATTAGGTACACCTGTTCAATTGCTTGGTAACACAAATTGCTAATCAACCAATCACATGGCAGCAACTCAATGCATTTAGGCATCTAGACGTGGTGAAGGCGACTTGCTGAAGATTAAACTGAGCATAAAAATGGGGAAGAAAGGATTTAGGTGACTTTGGACGTGGCATGGTTGTTTGTGCCAGACAGGCTGGTTTGAGTATTTAAAAAAACTGCTGATCTACTGGGATTAATAAGCACATCCATCTCTAGGGTTTACAGAGAATGGTCCGAAAATATCCAGTGGGCGGCAGTTATGTGGCCGAAAATGCCTTGTTGATGTCAGAGGAGAATGGGCAGACTGGTCTGAGATGATAGAAAGGCAACAGTAACTCAAATAACCACTCGTTACAACCAAGGTATGCAGAATGCCATCTCTGAACGCACAACACATTGAGCCTTAAAGCAGATGGGCTACAGCAGCAGAATACCACACCAGGTGCCACTTCTGTCAGCTAAGAACGGGAAACTGAGGCTACAATTTGCACAGGCTCAACAAAGGGTCTGATGAGTCTTGATTTAAGCTGCTACATTCAGATGGTAGGGTCTTTGGCATAGACAACATGGAAGCATGGATCCATCCTGCCTTGTATCAACTGTTCAGGTTGGTAGTGGTGGTGTAATTGTGTGGGGGATGTTTTCTTGGCACACTTTGGGCCCCTTAGTACCAATTGAGCATCATTTAAATGTCATGGCCTACCTGAGTATTGTTGCTGACAATGTCCATCCCTTTATGACTACAGTGTACCCATCTTCTGATGGCTACTTCCAGCAGGATAATGCACCATGTCACAAAGCTCAAATCATCTCAAACTGGATTGTTGAACATGACAATGAGGTCACTGTACTCCAATGGCCTCCACAGTCACCAGATTTCAATCCAATAGAGCATCTTTGGGATGAAGTGAAATGGGAGATTCGCGTCAGAGATGTGCAGGCGACAAATCTGCAGCAACTGCGTGATGCTATCATGTCAATATGGACCAAAATCTCTGAGGAATGTTTCCAACGCCTTGTTGAATCTATTCCATGAATAATGAAGGCAGTTCTGAAGGCAAAAGGAGGTCCAACCCGGTACTAGCAAGGTGTACCTAATAAAGTGGCCGGTGAGTGTATAAGAGTATTGGGCTGAAAAGCTTGAGGGCTGTTTTTTTTTTTTTAAACTAAACCTGTTATGAGTGCAGGTTTACATTACGTAAGATAGGCTTCATGATCATACCACAGCTGCACAGATACATGACTTGGCAATGTTATTAGTACTTTGCTGGGGATTACTGCTGCTACCATATTACGAATGGGTATTACTAGCACTGATAGCTTATTAGAGGCATTAACACCATTGGTGGCATACTGCTACAAATTACTGTACTGTACCATACTGTACTTGTTGAACAAACAGTATGAATTTCTGTACAGACGTAAGAGCGCCACAACCAAATGAGATTTATGGTTTTGTTCATCCAAACCCAGTTGTTCAAAAAAAAAAAAAACTACCTTTGCTTCGGATGTGACTAAAAATAAAATAGACGTGTCCCACAGCTATGCTGATCTAAACTGATGCCAATAAGCTTATTGTATTGTGTGACATGTGTTTGTATGCAAAATTGATCAGATCTATGAATGTGCTACAAACAACTATAGTTACATAGTTACTCAGGTTGAAAGACTCAATTCCATCTAGTTCAACCAATTAAAATAAATAAATAAATAATGCTTTACCACTGAGTGTTGTGCGTTTATTTGTCAATAATACTCCTCTACCAAATTATAGTCCCAAACACAGTAGTGAACTCTTCATTGTGCACGTGCTTGTTGGATCAAACAAAAGTGCTCCAAACGTGATGTGCTACACTCCCCCCTTAAAGGTAATGACTCATCGGATATATGGTGACCCTCAATCTAATTGGGGTCAAATTTTGCTCAAATACATGGACCATAGGCTTTCTGTCATATTCCACCGCTCTGGTAGCCCTGCACTCCGCTCCAGGTGCCTCCTCACCATATCTCAGTACATCACATAGGGAAGCCACCAACAAAATATCATTGCTAAGACGCCCCGATTGGGTGAAATGCATTGAGGCAGGACTGGATACCAACCGCACATCCTGTGAAGTAATTTCCTGTGTTTGGTCACACACAGGAAATGACTCATTTCCTGTGTTTGGATGTGAGGTTAGCATCCAGTCCTGCCTCAATGCATTTCACCCAATCAGGGCGTCCTTAGCAATGCCTGCCTGGAAGTGGAGCTTTGTGATGAGCAGATACCTCCCTGCATTATATTCTTAAAGCGGGAGTCCGCCGGGAGTCCGCGTTTTTTTTTTTTTAAAAGCCAGCAGCTACAAATACTGCAGCTGCTGACTTTTAAAATAGTGACACTTACCTGTCCAGCGCACCCGCGATGTCGGCACCCAAAGCCGATCTCTCGATCGTCTCTCGGGTGCTGCCGCCGCCATCTTGGGTATGGGAATCAGGAAATGGAGCCTTTCGGCTTCATTTCCCGGTTCCCTACTGCGCATGCGCGAGTCGCGCTGCGCAATAAGGATGGACCCGCTGCCTCTGGGATCTGTGTGTTTCCCAGCAGGCAGCGGGGGACTTTCGGAAAGGGGCGTAATCTACGCCCCTTTCCGCAGAGAGCTATCCCGGAAGTGGGTGCAGATACCTGTACTGTACAGGTACCTGCACCCCCATCCCCCCTGAAAGGTGCCAATTGTGGCGCCGGAGGGGGGGAGGAATCCAATGAGCGGAAGGTCCACTTTAGGGTGGACCTCCGCTTTAAGGAGATACCGTATCTGTGGCCAACTTACTCTACATGAACGATTTTATTTTTATCCCTCCAGTGGACGGGGGAAGTCCATAGACTTGGATGTCTTTGTGGAGGGCTGAAATCCAAGTAATATTGTTTATGCACACATCTGGTAACATTTTACAACATTTGTATCCTGCACTGGATCCTCATCCAATATTTTACAAGTGTATTCGTATGACAGAGGGAAGAAGAAGAAAATATTTATCGGATCCCGTAACAGTTTCATGCAACTCGACTATTATTTTTTAAAGGGAAATGTCAGTCAGTATGATCTCATGAAACAAGTAACACATATCTATAAAGTATCACCAAAAATAATTGACAATAGACCACCTGTTTATTACATACAGTTGTTAAAATCTCTGTAAATGTATTTATGTTCTCAGAACAGAAATGTCACATATCATGAAATGATGTTCCAAAATAAATGGAATGTATAGATTTTCAGTTACTTTTTAAATATACATTCTAAATGAATCAGTTCACTAATCATATCAATGTGTTTAATAAAAGCCCTATTTGCTAATGATATACACAGACTTTTTAGGCCTCTTTCACACGGGGCGGATCAGTAATGATCCGCCCCGTGAAGATCCGCTCGCTCAGCGGGGATCGCTCCGTTGTCCCCGCTGAGCCGGCTGCGGACAGGGCGGTCTCCGCACACTGTGCGGGGACCGCCCTGTCAGCTCTCCGCTCTCCTCTATGGGGATCGGACGAGCACGGACCGTCTGTCCGTGTTCGTCCGATCCGCTCTGCAGACGGATAGAAAAATAGGATTTTCCTCCGTCTGCAGAATCGGACTGTTGCGGAGGCGGACGAAATCGGGTGTCTGCGGATGCTCATCCGCAGACACCCGCTATCCCATAGGGATAAATGTATGTCCGTATTTCATCCGCAAATGGATGGATGAAATACGGACATATCGTCCGCATGTGTGAAAGGGGCCTTACACAGTAGTTTTACTTCTTATAATAATGCAAGCTTTACATTTGGCCAAGTCACTGAAATCACTCTCCATGCGGCTGATATCTTATCTGAACAGTTATTAAGCAAGGAGGCCGAATGTGGCTCAAGGAAATATAGAGTTCCCCCTAGTGGCATATCTTTAATGTTTAAATCAGCCTTTCTCAACCTTTTTCAGCCCAGGGGAACCCTTCAAATTATTTTCAGGCCTCAGGGAACCCCTGATAAAACCCATTCATTGGGGGTCAATGGGAACAATGCCCCTTATTTTGGTGGTCAGTGTAAGAATAGCCCCCTTACAGAGAGCTATAAAGATCATTGGTGTCATACCACTGGCTCCTCCAAGTGGTTTTGGCTCAGAACTATGTAGACACCATCAAACAGGAAGTAAATTAGCCACAGCTCAGGGAACCCCTAGCCACCTCTAGAGGAACCCCAGGGTTCCACAGAACCCTGGTTAAGAATGGCTAGTTTAAATGTTTAAAACCATTACAAAAATATGGAGGAGCAAACTTTTGAAAATGTGAAGGTCACAAGAAAGAAGTCCAAATATGTGCCAACTGGTATAACATTCTCAACCCTATCCTAATAAAAAATGCTCTATGATTTCTTTTTTTCCATAACAATATGGTGTAAATTATAAAGCTAAAGGATCCCTCACTGTAAAATGAATACTGTAGCATTTCGTGTATATACAGTTTTAGCGTCTATGTAGGTGGGTTAGGCTAGGAAATATTTTTAAAGAACATGCACATACTCACTTACAGTAATTGTGGTCTATCCAAATAATTTGTGTTAATTAAAGGATAAGGTAGAAAACAAACATGAGCTTATACTATGAAGTATCAGTATATGCAGTGCAGTAAATCATTGCAACAAACACTGTTTATTTTTTTGATTAAAGCAGAACTTCACCCAAAAGGGAATGTTCCTCTATTTCTCTTCTTCCCCCCTCTTCTGCGATATTTGGCATTTTTGTGGGGGGGGGGGGGGGGGCGGGGGAGCGGGTACCTGGTTTTGTGGAAATAGCAAAAGGACTTTAAATGAGGAATAATATGTGAATAATAAAATATAAATGTATTATACAAGAGTTTGACACATACATCTAAAAATTATTTGGCATGTCAAGCCAGTTAGTTACATGTGTTTGTATAAAATATGCATGATGCTGATATATTTTTCCAATGCATGCGTCACATAACCAAAATATTTTTAGTTTTAAAGAGGCATGCATCTTGTAACTGGATGCATTTCATGAATATAGTTTAACTTCTTCAGGAGTGGGTGCCTCTAACAACAAATCTCTAAACTAAAGAATAGATACATAAATTATGTTAAAGCACTCCATAGGAATACATAGAGTACCAACACCATACATATTGATTGTCATGGTTATGCAGTAATCCTTCTCTGTCAGCTTACCTCTCCTCATGTGTTCAGACTAATGCCCTGTACACACGGTCGGAAATTCTGACGGAAAAAGTCAGATCGGATTATGTTGTCGGAAAATCCGATTGTATGTGGGCTCTATCTGACTTTTTCCGTCGGAATTTCCGACGGAAAAAGTTTGAGAGCTGGATCTAAAATTTTCCCACAACAAAATCCGATCAGACTTTTTCCGATCGTGTGTAGAGAATTGCAAAGCACAAAGTGCCACGCATGCTCAGAAATAATTTGGAGACGAAAGCTATTGGCTACTGGCCTCTACGCAGTCCCATCGTACGTTTTGTATGTCGCCTCGTTTCAAACTATCGGATTTTCCCGACAACTTTGTGCGACCATGTGTATGCAAGACAAGTTTCGGGCAAAATCCTTCAGAAAAAATCAGACGGATTTTGTGGTCAGAATGTCCGACCGTCTGTATGGGGCATGAGAGGCTAGCCACTCTCACCTGTCTGTTTTTTTAACCTCTCCTCTAAGCATGGCTCCACCCCAGGCCCTATCAGGAAACCCTATATTAGCCTGTGTACTGCAAGCCATCAGGGCTGATCAACCATTGTGTATTCATTGTGTGTTTGGCTTCCTGTTTCTTGCTTGCCGTGTGCTCTTCATTTGTCTCTGTTACAGGCCTTAGCATGTTTTCGACTATACCTGTTTGACTGTGACCCTGACCAGTGGCGTGTACTCTGTTGTTCCTGTCTGCTAGTCACCCTGATCTCTGCCTTATCCTTTTACTATCCTTGTTGTTCCAGCCTGCTGCTTCCTTCTCCTGTAGTCTACCGTGAGCTGTGAGACGCTAGGGGCCGCGACCTGGAGCCAGACTGCAGCGCAGTCCATCCTCACCACTAGAGGCTCTGGTGAACACCTGATGGCTCTTAGACTCCGTGCCCTGGGGAATCTATGCTCTAGCTCCCACAGGGAACTGTGTTAGTGATCCAGCAGACCTACTTCCTGAACCTCCCTGGGTACTATCCGCAGCAGTCAGTCCTAGGGTCCACTATCTTAGCGGTGCACTTCTGACTCCTACGGTGTACATCTGTCACCTGGTCTCAGCTGACCTGACATTGATGTCCTAAAAATTCAGGACTTACAAACCAGCTTGAAGCTTGATCAAACATGATACCTCCAATTGGCAACAACTGCTCAGTGTCTAACCCTGGAGTAGAGGAATGGGACCAGAACACCCAGTGGGAGAAACCAAGGGACGGCACACTTCTGGGGATAAATTCAGGGGGGCCAACTGAGGGCTATTCCATTCTGATCTTGATTTGTGTGGCTGGAGAACCATTATTCAATACTGAGTAAATATTTGACTAGGTGGCAAACATGTCGAGTTACAAGATGCATCCCTCTTTTAAAGTGGAATTACTTTAGTTATATGAAGCATGCATTGGGAAAATTTATCAGCTTGATGCATATTTTATACTGACATATGTAACTAAACGACTTGAAATGCCAAATCATTTTTATATGTACTGTATGTGTAAAATTCTTGTATAATAAACTGATATTTTATTATTTACATTTAATGCCTCATTTAAAGTTCCATGGGCAAATATTCCGTTTTTATGTAGGTTACCTGGTTTTGACAGGTACCAGCTCCCACTTCCGTTCGGATCACCTAGGCGATCTGAGTGGACGTTCTCCTCCCCTCCTCCCTCCCCGCAGTCTCCTGGGACTTGTCACATGTCCATTCGCAAAGTGCAGCACAGCTTGCACATGCGCAGTGGACAACTGGCTGTGAAGCCCTGCAAGTTGTCACAGCCGGGTGCCCACAGGCAGGGCCGGTGCTAGCCTATTTTGCACCCTAGGCAGAACCCGCTAATTGCAGCCCCCAAGAGAGGGGGGCTGAGGGGGAGAGAGAGGGCTGAGCGAGAGGGGGGATGAGAGAGGGGGCTGAGAGAGAGGGAGTGTCACGATCGGGGGTCAGGTTCGAAGACCAATTGCTATAGCAGTTGCAGGATTACCACTAACCAGCAGGATAGGAACACAGGCCGTCACCCTGACAGAAGACACAGGCTCACCTGAGGTGCGGAGTCTAAGTACTAACCGGTTTTCACCAGAGCTCCAGATGGTAGAGATGGATTTAGCTGCGTGTTAGTACCAGGTCGCGGTCCTCAGGATCGCCCCACCAGGAGGTGAGCAAGCCAGGGTTCAGTAACGGATGAACAGGTAAGGATCAAACAGAAGCGTGGTCAGAAAGCAAGCCAAAAGGTCGGTAACGAGTTGTTGCAGATTGGGATCAGGCAGAAGCGTAGTCGTGGAACAAGCCAAGGGTCGATAACGAGCAGTAGCAAATATAAGCGGCAGCAGAGAAGACGGGAGCGAGATACAGGCTGGAGATAGCACAATATTCTGGCAAGGAAGAAGTGCAGAGACATGGCTTATATCAGGAAGTTCATGGGAGGAGCAAAGAGTTCAAGGTTCAGCTGAAATCAAGGTACAAGGCAGGGTTGTCAAAAGGATCTGACAAGGAACTGTCCAGCATCTCAGATAGCTCAGAGAGAAGATTCATTGCCAGACACAGCCGAGGTCCCAGGTTCAAGTCCAGGTCCAGGTCCTGACAGTACTCCCCTCCTCCCAGGACGTCCACTGGATGTCTTAGGGCCCGGTTTTTGAGGGAACCTCTGGTGGAATTCTCTTGTTAATCTAGGAGCATGAACATTCTATTTGATTTGGGCTTTATTAGTTTTAGAAGTTCCAGTTGGGGAGACTTTCGTCGCTCGCAAGGCTCTTTCGAAAGTCTTCAGGTCCTGCTTACGGACTATGGTGCCATTTGAGGCATACGTACAGTCAGGAGGTAGCGGGGTCACCGGCACAGGAACTTCAAGCAGGGTCACCGGCACAGGAACATCAAGCGGGGTCACCGGCACAGGAACTTCAAGCGGGGTCACCGGCACAGGAACTGCAACTGGGGACACCGACACTGGTACTGTGACTGGGGACACCGACACTGGAACTTTAACTGGAGAAACAGGCACCGACACTTCGAGCTGGATAGCAGGGTTAAGAGAGGGGGGAGCTGAGAAAAAGGGGAAGGCTGAGAGATAGGGGGATGAGAGAGGGGGGCTGAGAGAAAAGGGAGGGATATCGAAGAGGGGGGGAGAGAGAAAGGAGATGGCTGAGATAAAGAGAGGGGGAAGTTGGGGGGAGATGAGAGAGGCCCCTAGCCCTGTCCCTGCAGTCCCTCCTCTGTCCCAGTCTTTGTCTGCAGATCTACAGGCCAGAACAGTACCATCCATACCATGATGCAAGTTTCCTGCTTCGATCCGTCCAATTCCAGCGGCTCCCGCAGCAGCCTGCTCCTCCCGCCCATCCTCTGTGACAGCTCTGTGCCCCCAGTCAGCCTGTCTTCCAGCTCTGGGCCTCACGTTATAGTGCGGAAAGGAAGTCGGCAGAGTCCATGCTATAGAAGCATGGGGTACGTTTCTTGCCTCCTCTGGGGGGGGGGCAAATGTCAAGGAGGAGGTGGTGCCACGGTGGAGCTCTTCTCCCGTTTCCCGGGCTCTCAGGCTTATCTGCCCTCAGCCGGCTCCTCGCTGATCACTTCCATGTAGCGAACTATGCCCAGCCGCCCGCACCTTCCCAAGGGTGCTGCCAGCTGCTGTGCCGCAACAGACATTTCTGGTGCTAGACAGCCAGGTAGAGGATGAGGTGCATTGATAAGCTCCAGGTGCCCTCTCCTCCCTGCAGAGAGTAGGTAAGTCAGTGGCCATGGCTGCACTCTAGGTGGCAGTGCACCCTAGGCGGCTGCCTAGTTGTAGCGCCGGCCCTGCCCATAGGTAAGATGCAGGTGTCGGGGACCAAAGAACAGTGGAAAAAATGCCTCAGGTGGGCACAGAGCTGGATCCTGGGACAGGTGAGTGTCTGTTTATTTATTACTGACTTAAAATTTTCTGAAATATTACTGGAGCTCATCTTTAAGTTAGATCAGTAAAATAAATTTTCAAACACAATAGGGGCTGATGGACTTTGCTTTACTGAATAAGCTCAATAGTATTTTGAAGCAGCTATCTCAGCCTAAACAAGATTACGTTATTTTCTTAATGAGATAAATCATAATGAAAATCTATTTTTTTATAGCTCAACACCATGACATGTAAGTGCCACAATGTCCAAGAGTATTGTGAGTCTAGGCCGGTGTGATGATGTGCCCCCAGGGGGTGTGGCATGATGCCTAGCATGCAACTTGGGGGAGGACTGTGCTGGACCTTGAAGCTGCGAATCTGAAGGGGACAGTTGTGGACAGTAGGTATGTATTGCCATGGAAGCTGCTTTATTATTTTCATACATGTTGGTTAATGATGAAAAAGAAGCCTGGTAAACGTTCTCCTACTGTAAAATGCAATGCATTTCCACATATGATTTACACTAAAGACAATAAGAAAGATTTTATTCGATATGTTTTTAATTGAAATGGGAGTAGCATATTAGCTCTTAATAATTGTAATACAGTTGTGTGAAAATGTATTTGCCCCCTTCCCGATTTTTTTTTGCATATTTCTCACACTTAAATGATTCAGATCATCAAACAAATTTTAATATTACACAAAGATTACACAAGTAAATCCAAGATGCAGTTTTTAAATTATTATTTCATTTATTAAGGGAAAAAATCTGTTCAAACCTGCCTGGCCCTATGTGAAAAAGTAATTGCCCCCTCCCATGCTGAATCATAAATGAACTGTGATTAACCAAAAGCTGAGTTAAATTTCACTTGCCACGCCCAGGCCTGATTACTGCCAGACCTGTTGAATCAAGAAATCACATAAATAGACAGATCACAAATAGCCACACATATATTATATCTATATTGTCAAATTGAAAATAATCCCTACGTAATAGCTAATATATATGTTCCACCTCTATTTAAGCTGGAGATTTTACATGAGTTAATATCTTTTATAATAGATAAACCTGATATTCCGGTTATAGCAGTAGGGGACTTCAATTAAGTTTTGGACAAGTCCCTAGATAGATTTCCAACTGTAAATACAACAATAGCGAGGGACACAACGAGATTATCTCGTTTTCTACAAGAAGTGGGTTTATGTGATGCATGGCGCAACCGATATCCGCTGGAGCGACAATACTCCTACTGCTCAGTGTCCTTTTCTACCTTATCGAGACTTGATATGGCCTTGGTGAATAGTAACGCGCTGGCATTGGTGGACGCGGTGGAATATGGCCCGAGGGGGGTATCAGATCATTCCCCCCCTTATATTGATGCTTTGCATAGGAAAAAAGCAGTATTTTGGGCAATGGAAAATTGATCCCTCATGGCTTGAGATATTGAAAGATTCTGACCGATTAATTTCTGAGTTAAAAGAGTTTATTCACATTAGTACGGGCACGGCATCGGCGGGAGTGGTTTGGGATTCACTAAAAGCTTTTTTAAGAGGACTTTTTATTCAGAAAATTGCTAGAAATAAAGCCGAGATGAAAAAACGGGAGGAGGAAGCTAGGAAGATGGTGCTAGTGGTAGAACAGCAGTATATTGCCAACCCAACCCCATCTACACAGAAGGTTTGGCTAGAAAAGCAGCAGGAGTATAAGACGACTATCAGGCAAAAGATTGATAATAGACGCATATTCCAGAGACAAGTGAACTTTGGGGAAGGAGAAAAAGTGGGTCGCTTACTCTCTTTGCTGGTTAAAGTAAATACTGCTCCCTCAATGATACCATCGGTCAGGACCCCAGAGGGAGAGATTACTTCTGAACCGACCATTATTAATAGTATATTTCATCGCTATTATAGTTCTTTATATAAATCCCAAGGGGGGGGGGAGCAACGACAGCTTTTCTGGGGAAAATAAGTATACCAACTCTATCAGTAGAAGACTCAGTGGCACTTGAGGCTCCAATTACCATCCTAAAAGCACCAGGACCTGACGGGCTACCAATTGAGGTTTATAAAGATATGGAGAGGTTTTGTTGCCGGAACTGTTGGAGACATTGAGTCAGGCTCTGGCGATTGGGACCTTGCCTTCCTCAATGTTGGAAGCCAATATAGTGGTTATCCCCAAAGAGGGTAAGGACCCTACGGACCCTGCTTCGTACTGCCCGATCTCGCTCTTGGGTACGGATGTAAAGATTTTAGCAAAAATACTGGCAACACGCTTAAAAAGAAGTATTCACAAGCTTATCCACTCTGACCAGTCGGGATTTATCCCGAACAGGTCTACCAGTATTAATATATGCAGACTTCATTTGAATATTCAAATACCGGTGGACAATGGAGGCTCCAGGGCCATACTGGCCCTCAAAGCAGCTAAGGCATTCGATAGTCTCGAGTGGGAGTACTTGTTTGAGGCCCTTGCTAGATTTGGGTTTGGACCAAATTTTATCAAATGGATAAAATTGCTTTATACTAACCCAAGGGCGAAAATTAAAATTAACAACGAGTTCTCAGAGACGTTCCAGTTGGAACGAGGTACGAGACAGGGTTGCCCCCTTTCCCCTTTACTGTTTGTTTTGGCAGTGGAACCATTGGCCATTGCCATTAGGGCTAACCCTGATATACAGGGATTCAGGAGAGGACAGATGGAGGAAAAAATTGCATTGTTTGCCAACGATGTCTTGCTCTTCCTAGGGGATGTCCAAACCTCGTTGAAAGTGGCGATGGGAACGATTAGAGAATTTGGCCACATGTCCGGATTAACTATTAATTGGGACAAATCCGCATTTCTCCTGATAGAAACGGAGGCTAGCTACATATGACACGACATTCTGAACCTGAAGATGGTGGAGAAATTTAAGTACTTGGGGGTTTGGATTGCAAGGGATGTAAATTCTTATCTGGAAGATAACTTATCCCCTCTCCTGGCGAAGTTAAAACATAAGGCGGATATTTGGAGCCGCTTCCACCTGTCGATGGCGGGACGTTGTAACTTGGTCAAGATGGTATGGCTTCCCCAAATGTTATACTTTCTCCACAACTCGGCGATATGGATAGGTTCAAGGTGGTTCAAGAAAATAGAATCCCTGTTTAGAGTCCTTGTATGGAGAAAGGGGCCGCCTAGGATTTTCTTAGGAACGTTGCAGCTGCCGCCAGAGGAAGGGGGGATGGCGATTCCACATCCCAGACTTTATTACTTAACGTCTCAGCTGCAGCACCTAGCAGGAGTAACAGCAATAAATGAGGGTAGACCTTGTCATAGGTTAATGATGATAGGATGTCCACACAACACGCTTATGGAAGCCCTTGAGGCAAATTCGTTCGATATTCGTTGTCCAACGATTAATCAGATCGTCAAACTTTGGAAAACAGTCAAGGCTCTATTGGGATATCAGGGGGTATCCGTATTGGCTCCCCTATGGGATAACAGAAATTTAATAGAGCTATCTAAAGTAGAAAGATGTAGGGAATGGGTAAATCAAGGGATAGATCAACTAATTCAAATATTTCAGGGTCCAGATATTAAATCCTTTGCTGATTTAAAGTCAGAGTTCTTGCTGTCGAACCGTTCATTCTATAAATATCTCCAGGTCAGACATGCAATCCAGGCACAATTTAGATCTCAAGAGGTGCAGCTGATCCAGATCCCCGTGCTTTCACAAATTATGTCCCTGGACACGCTCAAGGGACTGATTTCATACTTGTATGTCAGACTTGGGGATAAAATGCTAGATCGTAATGGTATGCTTAAGAATAGGAAAAGATGGGAGAGAGATGTGGGTCCACTATCCACCCCTGATTGGGATCGGATAGTGGAACAGGGAACCAGTGTTTCAATTTCTCCTTCCCAGAAAGCTTCTCATCTTTTTTTTTCCATCGGGTATATCATACCCCCAGGAAAATGTTTAAACTGGGTTGGAGAGATAATGATCAGTGTCCCAGATGCGGCTTAGCCGGAGACTTTATTCATATGTTTTGGCGGTGTCCGAAATTGTTTAGGTATTGGACACAGGTTATAGACCAGATAAATAGAATTTTTAATTTAACACTAGAGGCAATGGCTAGGACTTGCCTATTGGCTATATCTGAGGGACACACAATCCCTAAAAATATGACTGTACCAGTTATTAGATGCCTCTTTCAGGCAAGGAAGCTAATCGCTCAACAATGGCAGTCACACTCGGGCCCGCTAGCTGAAACTTGGTTAGCTAATATAATAACAACAATTAGCAATGAAAGGGTCTTTTTCATCAAACAGGGGAATATTAAGAAGTTTAAGAGGTTATGGGGTTCCTGGTTGTCAAAGCTGGGGATTCCCCCATAAGTAGACGGGCTATAATACGTGTCTTTATAGATTACAGTGTTTCTCTAGTTGTCTTTTTGCTCCCGTCCCCTGTGTTTTTCTTTTCCTTGGGGGGGTAAGGGGGGTTAGGGGGGGATCGAGTGGGGCGAAGTGGGAGTAAAATAGAACATATGCATTGGGGGGTAAGGTTTTGAGAATAGCCGTTGAGCTTAGCTCAAGAATATCAATGGGTGGCGAGGTTTTTTGCTTATCCGGCCTTTTTTGTATTTTAGATTTTGGTAGATTATTTTTTTCTCTTTTTTTTGTAATGTTTTTAAAAAAAATGTTGATATGTAGATTACAAGAAGTCTGTATAAGAATAAAGAAAGAAAGAAAAAGAAAAAGTTAAGCAATTAAATACGCCACGATGATGTGGAATTGGGAGGAGACATAAATGAGCTGCAAGGTGAATTAAGTTTCCTGCATAAACTCACTGAAGTGGCAAAAAAAAAAAAAAAAAAAAAAGCCACACATCATGCCACAATCTAAAAAAATTCAAGAACATATTAGAAACAAAGTAATGTACATGTATCGGTCTAGGTAGGATTTCAAAGGCTTTAGAACGCCAGTGAACCACAGAGAGAGCCATTATCCACAAATGGAGATGGTGGTGAACCTTCCCAGGAGTGGCCAGCCTACAAAAATTACTCCAAGAGCATGACAACAACTCATCCAGTAGGTCATAAAAGAACCCAGAACAACATCTAAAGAACTGCAGGTCTCACTTGCCTCAGGTAAGATCAGTGTTTATGATTCAACAATAAGAAAGAGACTGGGCGAAAATGGCATCCATGGGAGTGTTCCGAGGCCAAAGCCTCTGCTGACCAAAAAGACAACAAAGGCTCATCTCATATTTACCAAAAAAAATCTTGATTATCCCCAAGAGTTTTAGGGAAATATTCTGTGGACTGATGAGACAAAAATTTTACTTTTTGGAAGGTGTACGTCCTGTTACAGCATTTCATAACAAGAACATCATACCAACAGTCAGACATGGTGGTGGTAGCATGATGATCTGGGGCCGCTTTGCAGCTTCAGGACCTGGAAGACTTACAGATAATTGATGGAACCATGAATTCTGAGCTCTACCAGAAAATCTTAAAGGAGGATGTCCGGCCATCAGTTCGTGACCACAAGTGCACTTGGGTTATGCAGCAGGACAATGATCGAAAACACAACCGCAAGTCCACCTCCAAATGATTCAAACAAAGCAAAATGTAGGTTTTGGAGTGGCCCAGTCAAAGCCCGGACTTAAATCCAATTGAGAAGCTGTATCATGACCTTACACAGGCCGTTCATGCTGGAAAACCCTCTAATGTGGCTGAATTAAAACAATTCTGCAAAGAAGAGTTGGCCAAAATTGCTCCACAGCGATGTGAAAGATTCATTGCCAGTTATCACAAACGCTGGACTGCAGTTGTTGCCGCCAAGGGTGGCACAACCAGTTATTAGGTTTAGGGGGCAATTCATTTTTCTCATAAAGCTAGGCAGATTTGGACATCTTTTTTGCCTTAATAACTGAAACCACCATTTAAGAACTGCACTTTGTATTTACTCGGGTTATCTTTGTGTAATAATAAAATGTGTTTGATGTAATTTAAGTGTGACAAATATGCAAAAAAATTAAAAATCAGATGGGGCAAATACTTTTTCACACAACTGTATTATTTTTGTAGCATTGTAAATTTTAGTATAGATAGATAAATACATAGATAGATAAAAAAGAATAGTATTTACCAGCCAAGTTTTTTTTTTTCACATAAGATACTGGAAAAGGTGCAAGCTGTTCTCACCTCCCCATCACTATTGTTATTATAGAATATATATTTATTTGGTGAGTGATGTATCCTTAGGGGCATACTGTTGTGCGTTCTTTGTTGCCTGTAGTATTTTTACTACCTTTTCTGATACAGTTTCATCAAAATATGTTTTGTTATAAAAATGCTATCGACTTTGTTGATCTCTCTCTCTGTACTTTCCTAGCTTATTATTCAGTCATTCCCTCTAGTATCATGTTATATTCACTGACTTCACAGTATCTAAGGGAAGTAACTCCACGCAGCAAGTGCATGTTGCAAACATTTTATGCATTGTAGATTGCCACTTGAACAATGCTGAGAACTTTTACGCTGCCATTACGTGATGAGTTTATTTTTTCAATGCATCACTGGAATTCCATCCTTGGATCCGCATCTTTGAAGCCGACACTAAAATTACTGCCCAGACTCTTCCAAAGTCAGATACTGATAGAAGATTCAATGAAATCGAAGGTCGCCAGACTAGGTGAGTGCTGAAAGATACCTGGCCTATGATACTATTTCTGATTTAATAATGCGAATAGGAGGCTAGGCCTTTGTAATAATTAGGACTAATTACTGAAGAGGTGTTGACAGATAGCCTAAGAGGAAACAAACTGCCTTTATCCACTGGCTTAGAGTCAGATTACTAGTCTTGTCTTATCTGTTTCCCAGAGAGTAGAAGCCTCAATCAGTGACTATGTCTTCAAAGGGGAAAAGATCCTGACAATATGCAGGATTTAGGATAGGGCTATGAGAATCAGCTTTTACTCTGTGTTGTTAAATTAATTCTCCTTCCCCCCAATTATCGTGGTCCCTGACACACAGGTTGAGTTACCGGAGAGGCATTTTTTTTTATTTTAATTCTTTCACAAGTTGTAACGTCCTCTATAATTCCTTCTCATGTCAGGATCATAGGACAACAATACCTCCTTATTCCCGGAAGAAAAGATACATTCTGAAGAGAGAGTTATTACAGAGCATAGAAATATTTGTTTTTAATCTCTTTATTCAGGATGATCTCAACTTTTGAAAATGAATCATGATCCTAGTCAACCATTTATTATGGCTCTGCCTCCAAAGATAATATTTGTCAAAATATTGCAATGTTTTCACATTCTAGACTGGATCGCAGTAAAATATATGACGTTTTTTGTTCGCTCACATTTCTTCAAACCGAATGATACTAGAAAACCATCTCTGTTTTTAAAATAGTTTTCATTCTGTGCAGTCTAAACATAAAATTAATCAACTTAGTTGGATCTATTCTTGCAGAACCTACTCTTAATGAATATAAATATACTTGAAAGTTGTCTGTTAACTGCTATAAATAGCTCACTCTTCTCCGTTGTCTAAAATGTGTTTTTTTAGGAGAAATTGTATTAAAGCCTGTTGTATCACTCAAGTCTGTTAACAGTATACACTGTAATAAAGCCGTGGTCAGCAATTTACCACCTTCTCTAAAGGTTGAAGACCTTACATTGACTGTAGTCTATCCTCTGCTGACCATTTTTATTGGGCTCCAATGTAAGAAAAAAAAGTATAAAAATATATCTCCACACTGTTCACATTCTTTCATCCAC
Organism: Lithobates pipiens; assembly: GCF_037356315.1. NCBI lineage: Eukaryota > Metazoa > Chordata > Amphibia > Anura > Ranidae > Lithobates > Lithobates pipiens. The sequence continues at coordinate 51,834,171 of NW_027507790.1, read as the reverse complement.
AGCCCCAGAAATTTTTCATGATATATTTAGAAGATAGCAGTGTAGATCAATCACATAAACCAGCACATTTTATTTTTCCAATGTATTAGCATTGCTCTTGAAATATTTTAGCATTTTCTAATCTAATTCCTTAAGTGCATTGACAGTTTTCCAGTTCTCTTTATAGAACCATACATAAAAAGCCGATAAGTTTAATTTGAACTGTTGATAACAGAGGCACTTGTGATGCTACCTTCTTATTGTTTATACCCTTAGTTCCCCTGGTAAATTATTTTTGGTTGCAGTGATTTTGTCAATTAATTGAGTGAATCTTTTTTTTTTTTAATAAAACTATCACTCAGAAAAACAAAATGTATTTCACTCTAAAACTAGTCCTTAAATTAGTTGTAAAGGCTGACGGTTTTTAACCTTAATGCATGCTAGCCCCCCATCCCTTCCTGAGCTCCCTCTGATCCAGCTATGTTCATGATAGCCTTGGCTGTCCCAGGACTCTCCCTCCTTATTGGCTGAGACAGCAGCGGGGGCCCATTGGCTCCCGCTGCTGTAAATCACAGTCAGTGAGAGAATAAGGAGAGAGCATGTCTTAGGGTCAATTTACACTTGCTTCAAAATAAGGCTTTCGGACACACTTTGTTAAAGCTCTCTGAATGCCAATCAAAGCTCCTGTCACTAAATAAAATTATTAGATTACAGTCTTGTTTATACCTTGTGTTTTCTTTGCTTTCCTTTGCTTCGGCTTTGCTTTTAAAAAAATTCTACCCCATATTGCTTTATGCTTCAAAGAGTCTTCAAAGCTTCCATGGAACGCTATGCCAAAGTTTGCTTTAAAAACCTGCAGCTTTTGAACGGCTTTAATTCAGCTTTAGCTTGGCTTTCTTTTAGAGAAATTGCAGGTATGAGATGTCCACACACACACACAGGGCATCTGTCAAGCTTAAAAAGAGCATCACGGAAGCAGCACTGACGCTTCACCGAAGCTTTAAAAACACATCATTGAAGCATGTTGAATCGGTAGGCACTTTAATGTGTGTTGAAGTCAAAGCAAGTGTAAATAAGCCCTTATGGATTCATAGAAAAATGGCTCGGGAACAAGCATGCACACAACAAAACCACTGCACAGAAAAGTATAACATGTTTCTTGTTTAAAAAAACAAAAACAAAAGCTTTAAAACCACTTTAAAGCACACTGGTGCTTTTGTCCATGCAGGGAGGTGCATGTGACTCCATTTGACGTAGTTGAGGCTTGATAATTGGCCCAGTGCTGTTATATGATGGCAGGGAGAGTCCAAAGTTGTGCATAAAACCTAACTGGAGAAATGTGAAGATTAAAGAGGGCAGCCTATGTAGGCTTAGAGCTGTTGAGTGGCACAGCAGGAGGCACAGGAAAGATAAACATTTGTAGCTACTGTGGGGAGCATCAGACCATTTGCTTTGACCTATTGCTTTAACATAAGCATACTCAAAGTCCTAACCCTTGCCAGGAAGGTAGCCCTAAAGGCAAGAATTTGCATAACGTCTAGATTTTCCCAAACTTAATTATTTTAACTTAACTCCTAAATGTTTCAGGAGGAAACAATGGTGTCACACTGATATACTATAATGCTGATTATACCACTGGTTAATTATTAAAGCTTTATGTACTAAAATCCATTATGCCCAAAAATCAATAAAACATGATTCATCCAATGTTCTACCAATTCAACTCCAGCACCATGTTAGCATTTGCAATGCCTGTGACAGATAGAAACGCATCAAGCATTCCCACCAACCAGTAAGGTGCTGGTGATATAGTTGAATAGGCGAGTTTGTGAAAGTTGAAGGATGGCGCTTTCAAAAGAGAGTTATATTCACCTAGGTGGATGCAGCTTCAGCCTGATGCTGCATCTGTCCCCCGCTGGCTCAAAGACCGAGAGCTGAGCAATCAAACACCACTGAACGCTCAGCTATCGGGCTTCAGGCTGGGCTGTGGAGGGGGCGGGCGTGGCTGGCTCTGGCTCTCAGCAGCTCACTGAGAGGCCAAGCCAGATGCCGATCCAGGCCTCTGGGTGGATCCAGACCATAGTTTTAGCCCAATGTAGACTGTAAACAGTTAATTCGTTCTGCACTCCTGTGATCCTGTGACCCCAGACAAAAAAAAACGTTGGTTATACTTTTCGTTAAAGTAAATGTGATTTACAACTTTTCCCGCTTAAAGGTAGAATATGCCTTTAAATTATTTAGGCCAGCTCATAGAAAACAAATTTGCTTAATAAGCTTTGTTGGCTAAAACAGTAATTGCTTACAAAATCATATTAATTAAACATTTTCTCAGACTTCTTCTTAAGCAGCATTTAAAACATTAACATTAAACATTTTATCTAGCTGGCAAGAACTAAATTTAGACATATTTTTTACAAAACCCTTTGATCTGCGTTGTGTGTGTTGGGGGTCATGGTTCTGGGAAAAAGTTTGCCCTAATTAAGTTGGTCAGAACATGTCATAATCAGCTCATCTGATGACAGACTGACAAGTTCATTGCTGCCAAAACCAATCTCAAACACAATACCGGGCTGTTGCATTTGGAAGATGGAAAGCCGGATAGGTTCAAGTATTGCATGGATTCCTGAAGCTGAAAATTAAAGTGATAAAACAATTGTGTTAGTATAGTGCAAAATATCATTCTCTTATATATTCATAAATTAAATTCATTAATTAAATTTAGATAAATGTCCTTGTGTGGGAAAAAGTTCACTTAGTTTTTCAGGTATTGGTAATTAACTTAATAAAATGACTACTAAATACATGCCAAGAATTCCAAATAAAAACTGCTCTGTACTACATTTTGTTTGCTTAGGAGACAGAATTGAAACTTACCTTGCCAAACATGCCAATGAAAGGTGTTGATTTATCCTGAGTTCCTGAGTGCTCACCCTGAAGTTTATATTTCCAAATTAGCTGAGATAGGGCATTACCTTACCTATTGTACAATCAGTGGCTAAACTTAAAAGGTATTTTTTCAAACTGTTTTTAAAAGATTATCAAAGTAAACAGTAGAGAGAAAATCGTCTAAAAGGTGTTGCTTCATAGAAAAAACATTAGACCTAAAGTAGAACTATAGGCAAAACTTTTTTTTTCATTTTGGATAAAGGAAATTAGGGTTATTAACCCTGTTAGATTTTTTATTTTTTTGCCATCTGTGTCCCATTGCAATGATTTTGCTTCACTTCCTGTCCCATAGCCAAATAGGACGTGAGAGTAAACATTGGTATTTGCACAATATAGAGGCTACTGTGGCACTTTAGGGAGGAAGACAGCATCTCTGAAGATACGATGTAGCTCCAGACAGGGGATGTCTATTAAGTTGCTGGGGGAAGAAAGGAATATTTTTATTATATGTGCAACTGAAAGTTGTGTGCTAAAGGGGCTTTCTACTTTCAACAAATAGTAAAGTAAACATTCATAACAATGCAGCCTGAATTTAAACCATCAAAAATACTCTATTTTGACTGATTCCACTTTGCTCAGACCTTAGTCTCCCAAAGTCAAGTCCTTGCATTACTTATTGCTATTAAGCTCAGCAATCTGAGTGTTACATACTCCTGATCCCTGCACGCTGTGCATTCCTTACTCTTACTTTATGCAACTGGTGTGTTACACACTCCTATGCCCTGCGCTCTGTACTTTACGTACTACTGATCTTTGCACTCTGTGCATTACGCTCTTTTGATCCAGAGCAAATTAAGCTCAGACTTGTTTAACCATAAAGCTTTAGGCCTCTACCGCTGTTACCACAATTTGTCTACACCCACAATTCTTTAAATGTCTGCCTCTTGTTTTGTGGGTTGTGACTACAAATGGGGGCTTGATTTTGTGAATTTGGATAAAAGTTGACTCAGTGGGATTTCCCTGAATTTCATTTTTAAAATGCCTGTCTTTCTTCTAACAAATTCTTTTTTGCAAATTTGAAGTAAGAGCCCAATTACACTTATTGCCACATACCTAGTCAAGGCCATGGTAACAAGAGGACTTCCCATCTCTTGTCCTGTTTAACCCTGGGGTTGATAACAGGATATAACAGAGTTGTATGTTTACCTATAGGAGATCCAGGCTGGGGGATCCTCTTGTAGCTGTGGAGCTGAAGACTGTGCAGCGGGCAAGTTGGCAGCTGGCAGATGCAGGATCTCAGATGCATGGTCAGGCAGGCAGAAGTTGAAGTACAAAATCATGAACCAGGAGCAGAGTTAGAGCTGGACCAAGGTCAGTATCGGTCAATCAGAGAAGGTACCAAAACAGCAGGCAGAAGGCATAGTTGGGTCACAAGCTGGAACCAGCAACAGAATTTCAGGAGCAAATGGAATCTAATAAGCCAGGTCAGAACACATAAACAAGAGATCAGACCACAGGCAGAAGGAGCTGATAACCATTCAGCAATGATCCTGAGTTTTGGAGTGCTTTAAATAGGCCACTAGGCACCAAAGTCCATTTGGACGTGCAGGTGCAGATGCGTGCATGACCCTGATTCAGTGCACAGTTCTGTGGACTGCTCTGAGTGAATTCACATTTCTTTAAGTACAGGCATTAAGTTGGTTTTCCTGACACCTATGCATATGCATTATTTTGCACTTGAAAGAGAAACTTCACAAATTTCCCAACCTCCATTTCCCTCAGAAAACAGACATACACTTAGTAATCCAGCAGTGTTCTGTGGGGATCCATCACATCACTGCTATACCACTCTCTTTATCTGTAATTTCATCAGGAGGCTGGCTGTCTATTCTGTTTTTTGTGACCTGCTCCCTGATGATGCACATAAACTGTGACGCATCATCAGGGTGCCAATTTGCAATAACAAGTGTTTTTTTACATGTGCTTTTGTCTATTTTAAGCCTTCCTCCCATCATGCAGCAACTAGATAAATGTAAATGTACCTTTTTTACACCCTAATACATTGAATGTCCAAATTTAAAAAAAATCTGACACCTACTATGTAGGGGGTAAAGAATATACAGCATCTCACAAAAATGAGTATACCCCTCACATTTTATAAATATTTTATTATATCTTTGTGACAACACTGAAGAATTTACACTGCTACAATGTAAAGTAGTGAGTGTACAGCTTGTACAACTTGTAAATTTGCTGTTCCCTCAAAATAACTCAACACACAGCTGTTAATGTCTAAACCACTGGCCACAAAAGTAAGTACACCCTAAGTCAAAATTGTTCCCAAAATGTAAATTTTTGTGTGGCCACCATTATTTTCCTGCACTTCCTTAACCTTCTTGGGCATGGAGTTCACCTTCACAGGTTTCCAATAGAGTCCTCTTCCACTCCTCCATGAATACATGGAGCTAGTGGATGTTAGAGACCTTGCACTCCTCCACCTTCCATTTGAGGATACCCCACAGATGCTCAATAGGGTTTAGATCTGGAGACATGCTTGGCCAGTCCATCACCTTTACCCTCAGCTTCTTTAGTAAGGTGGTCATCTTGGAGGTGTGTTTGGGGTCGTTATCATGTCGGAATACTGCCCTGCGCCCCAGTCTCCGAAGGGAGAGGATCATGCTCTGCTTCAGTATGTCACAGTACATGTTGGCATTCATGGTTCCCTCAATGAACTGTAGCTTCCCAGTGTGGGCAGCTCTCATGCAGCCCCAGACCATGACCACCACCATGCTTTACTGTAGGCTAGACACACTTGTCTTTGTACTCCTCGCCTGGTTGTAGCCACACATGCTTGACACCATCTGAACTAAATAAGTGTATCTTGGTCTCATCAGACCACAGGACATGGTTCCAGTAATCCATGTCCTTAGTCTGCTTGTCTTCAGCAAACTGTTTGCGGGCTTTCTGCTGCATCATCTTTAGAAGAAGCTTCCTTCTGGGACGACAGCCATGTAGATCAATTTGATGCAGTGTGTGGCGTATGGTCTGAGCACTTACAGGCTGACCCCCCACCCCTTCAACCTCTGTAGCAATGCTGGCAGCACTCATACGTCTATTTCCCAAAGACAACCTCTGGATATGACGCTGAGCACATTCACTCAACTTCTTTGGTCAACCATGGCAAGGCGATTATCCTTTGATAACGTCTTGTGGGAGGGACAAAACTTCCATGGATATCTGAACAACCTACGCTATAGTTTGAGGAACAGACCATGGGACAACAGAGCCCAGCCATCCTTACAGCACTTATGACCTCTGTCATGGGAATCATGGATACCTGGTGATTGAGAGGGCACACAGAGGAAAGTACAGACCCTACATTTTGTTTTGTCAGCACTTGGCACTTTTTACTGCACAACTGAAAATTTGAAGCTGCACTGGAAGATTTGAAATGTATTTATTTATTTTTTTTAAAGATTTTGAATTTGCATGGCCTTTAATTAGTCATGGTTATGTATTACTGTTTATATGGAATAATTTATTGCACTGTGGTAATGTTGTGTTAGCATTCAGCACTGGGTAGCGCTTTTACATATTGATTTCACATTTAAAGGCGCATGCACTTTTGAGAGCAGCAACCCATTTATTCCTTATTAATTCAACAAACCAACATTTTCATTCACTTACCCATTAGCGCAGGATCTTATATAGGTGTGTCATACACATCTATATACCCACTAACTATTAGCAAATTTACAAGCTGTACACTCACTACTTTACATTGTAGCAAAGTGTAATTTCTTCAGTGTTGTCACATAAAAAGATATAATAAAATATTTTAAAAATGTGAGGGGGTGTACTCACTTTTGTGAGATACTGCATGTCTAAAATCTTTAAGGGATTTGAACTTGATAAATTCAAAGCCAAAAAATTAATTGATATGAATGTATAATAAATATGTAAAGCACTGTGTAAATTGACTGTGCTATATAAGTATCTGTAATAAATAAATTAATTAACTAAAGACTGTCTTTTTAGAGCAAGCATAAACGATATGTTACAAGTTAAAACAGTGGGCAATAGACTTGACTGTATAGAATTTGTATTTTACCACAAGAAGGTGGAAAGCTAATCCTACCATATTTCAGGAGTATTGCTGAACCCCAACTACAGCCAAAACTTTTTGTTTTTTAACTTTTGGATATGGCATGGAAAGCTTAGAATAACTGCAAGATTTTAAATGATGTTCCCATTGAAGAGATTTCACCTCACTTCCTACGCTGTCTGACACAGACAACACATACGTCTTCAAGTTCTAAACTTTCCTCACTCTGCTGTAAAATCATTTATATTCTCTCTGTGTCCCCATTGAGGAGATTTCCCCTCACTTCCTGTACTGATAGCCATTAAGTAAACGGTGATTAGAGAGAAGTCTCCTAAATGCAGACTGTAATAAAAAAAAAGTGTCATCATAATGGGGGACTTCAGAGAGTCCAGAAAAGGGCAACTAAATTAATATGGGGACTGGAGGACCTCAATTATGAGGAGAAACTACAAGTGCAAAATGTATTCTCACTGTAGAAGAGACCCCTGAGAGGGGATATGATTGTGATGTACAAATATCTCAATGGTTATACCAGCATAAGTATGGAACTTTTCAGACCCAGGGAGTGTAAGAGGACATGGGGCCACACGATGAGACTGGAAGAGAAGCAGTTTAACCTTAAACTGCATAGGGGGTTTTTCACTTTCAGGGCAATAAGGATGTGGAACTCTCTTCCACAATTGGTGGTGTCGGCAGGAAGTATGGCTAGATTTGAAAAACTCTTGGATGTGCATCTTAATGTAAACAATTTAAGGGGATATGGGAGAGGTTTTTTCCTACACACACACACACACACCTACACAGGTTGAACTGGATGGACTGATATCTTTATTTAACCCTACCAACTATGTTTAAAAGAGGAGTGTGGGAGTTGAAAAAAATAAACATCCATACTCACCTATGTAGATGCAGCATTAATCAGATGCTATATCTGTCCCCTGCTGCCTTTAAGACCAAGACCTGCGCAATCAAAGACCGCTGATCGCTCAGTTCTTGGTCTTCAGTGAGCAGAGAGACAGTGAATGTCACCGGCTCTCTGCTCTGCACCTCACATGCTCACTGGAGAGCTGGACTGTGGAGGTGGTAGGAATGGCTGGCTCTGGCACCCAGCAGCAAGCTGAGAGACTGAGCCAGCTGCCAGTCAAGCATCTGGGTGGGATCCCTGCAGAGCCTGGACTGGCTCCGTGACATCAGTGGGATTAAGCATGCTGTCAGCTGAATCTGGTCACAGGAGTGCAGAACTAATTTTGCACTCCTGTGACCCACAGGAGAAGTATGGCCAAGAGAGCTTTGGTCATACTTCTACCTTAAATATATTTCTAAAAGATTTTTGTTAAAAATAGTATGCATTCCTTTTCTGAAGAGGTCTGGTGGACTGGTGTAATTATAGATGGAGAATGAGAAAACACGCAGTCCCCTACCATGCTGATACAAGTGTACTATCTCTTTAGCATAAAGTGGCCAGCATTGTTGCCTTATGTTGACAGACCCTAGGACCACCCAGGAAAAAGTGCCGTCATGGAGTGGTAGTATATCTGAAAATAGACTACCACTTCTTGTTGGAGGCAAGTAAGCTATAACTTCCTGTCTGCGTATATTTAGTAAAGGGGTTCTGTGGACTTCCTTCTAGGGCTAAAATAGCACTTCTACCTGTTTATCAGATGTACTATTCACCAGGCTATCCTTGTCTGCTTTGATTATTTATAGAACACAATTTTCAGTGTCAGGGAATGATTGGATTGTGTAATTTAACCCCTAGGCTGCCCATGCCATTTTGCACTTTCTAAAATGTTTTTGCAAATATTCACAGGATTTGATTGACAGCAACAGGAGCCAATGGATCCCACTGCTCTTACTGAGTCCTGTAAGGAGAGGAAGAGCTGCTGTACTTAGGCACAGCACTGGATCAAGATCGGGCTGAGGTAGGTATTAAGGGAGGTGGGGGGCATATAACCAATGGGACATTTTCTACCTTAATGCAGGTAATGCATTAAGGTAAAAAAATCTTCTGCCTTTAGAACCACTTTATCTTAATGGAGTTAAGTTACTAAAGGCAAATACACAGTTTGCTAGGGATGTTGCAGTTTGCAAAGCAATTATCCACAGAGCTTAGTGAACGAAGTGAAGTGCTGACTTCCATCATCCAATCAAGTGCAATCAAAAATGTTGTTCTTTTTTTAATTTTCCTTGCATATGTTTGGGTACTATTTACAAATATTCTCCCACATTCACTAAGCACTTGGGAAAACCCCTTTCAACGTGCAATCTGCCTTGCAAAGTAAGCAGCCCATTTGCCTTTAGTACATAGACCTTTATGGGTTTAACATTAGAAGTTGGGTCAAGTTTAGGATTTAGAACTCTATGGTCATTTTTAGTTCTTTGGTTATTTGTGCCAAAAAATATGTTTTGTTGGATTAGTATTAGTGTCGTATCTAAACAACTTCCCAAGCTGCCACCAGCTAAGTGGCAATAGCTGTAAACTGTAGCACAAGCTGTCAGATCACTGGAGGTTACTAGCAATTTGCCATGCATCTCTGCCCTAAAATAATTGTATTTTTTTATTTTAGCTGCATTGGAAAGTCTGGAAAGTTAGAAAGTTCTGAACTGGTTCCAGTTTTAAACTATATATATATATATATTAAACTATATATATATATATACCAGCTTACAATTGAAGGACTAGTTACATTGGTTTTCAGCGTTACATAAAATGATAAATATTTAATTGACAAAATAGTCTCAAGCGCCACGTTGTCATTATAACTAATAGGGTTCACAGATCTTCGACTGAAGTGCAGAAAAAAAACTTGATTATAAACAGATTATATGCTTTATCGAACGTCACTGTCCACTTTCTCCATTACAAGGTAAACATTATTTAATATACATATCTGTCAGTTCCCTACTTCAACAATGTCTTTTTTTGTCACGATCTTTATATACTTAAGTAAGAAAACAAACATGTGCTTTTTTCCAGTTTGGAACCCCTATTTCTCTTCATTGAAACCCATGGGATGCTGCAAAGGGAACTCACAAAAAGAGAAAAAAAAAAACTTGTAATTGACAAGTGTATAAACATGGTCTTATAAATGGAAATCCAGATTCTGCTCTTACTCAACATGACTGCAGGCAAGTCACAGGCTTGACTGGACAAATGTCAGAAAGATATATATCAGAGAATTCTACAAGACTAAATGAATAATGGGGTCATTAGAAAAGCATAAATTAGCCTGAGCAGTAATAAACTAAAGGGAGAGTCATTGGGAAAATATGTGCACAGCATAAATGAGTTTGCAAATAATATTGTTTACATTAATTGCTTGCTTATTTTACATCGTTGACAAATAATGTCATCTTTTGGCAATAAAAAGTCATTAGCTTTACTTTGCTTTTTTCCTTACAATTTTTATAGGTCTTTTAACAATTTAATAAAACATTTAAATTGCATACTACTTGCTTGAGTTAATTACTTTATGTTTTATGGACAAGATTCTCCAAGTGTCTTGCTCGTGGTTCTCTAATAGCCATATGTGTCTTTCTGAAAATTTGTGTCTTCCTTTGGTAATTTCTTTTCATCTTATTATATGTTAATGGCAGACGAGATAATTTTCGGGAGCATATTAGTCAGCACAACTAAAAATTGCTGCTGGAGCCTATTCTTCTGCAGGTGGTGTCTGTTGCTGTAAATTATGCAGATCTTTACTAGACTGTTAAAAACACCTACTGTCTCTGTAACTAGCCTGGCTGGCTCCTGAATTCTACATCACTTTGTCATAGGGCCAAGCTGCATGACTAAATTCTTACTATACTTTCTTAGACATACCATCAACCTGATGATTGGCACATTGATGAAACTGTCATTTGGAAATATTAGTATCAATTATTTTTATTTTTTTTCAAATGAAACACACTTAAAGTCAAACTGTTTTTGTGTTATAGTTTTATGTTTCCATTTGAGAATACCTTGTACAAGGTTATCTGCTTTTGTTAGCCCCACCTTGCAAATATTTTATTGCTAAATATTTTCAGTTATTTAAACTTACAAATGACAGTATTCCTGCTTAGACTCTAACTGACTATTAATATTTTTAAAGTGTTTGTTAACCTAAAACAGTGATGGCGAAACTTGGCACCTCAGATGTTTTGGAACTACATTTCCCATGATGCTCATGCACTCTGCAGTGTAGTCGAGCATCATGGGAAATGTAGTTCCAAAACATCTGGGGTGCCATCACTGCCCTAAAAAAACAAAGCAAAGAGATCCTATTCCCTGAAAGCATGTTATACTACACAGTGCTTGTGTAATTTGGCCCCTTGTATCACCTGAAACACCTGGCTAATCCTGCTTGATTCTGCCCTCCGCCCTGTAAACTGACAACAGATGGCTGCTGAGCCCTGACATTGTGGTCAGTTTACGTGCCTTCATCATCCTCAGCTCTCCTCTCTGCTCTCTGTCCTCTCTCCCCTCCCCTGCCTACTTGTTAGCTACAGACACTGACCGCCCCCCCCCCCGCTATAAAAAAAACAATATCATCTGTATACCATCCCATCTGTTATAAAATGCTATGTGTCCCAGTGCTTGTGCTGTAAAAAAAAAATGCAGATTTCTAACTCATCTTAGAGCATCTCCCAGCGCTCACGTGACTCCTTGGCTCTCTGCTCCTCTTCCCCCTCCTCCTGGCTGATGTCAGCAGGGGATTCTCCGTCCCTCCCACTGGAGCTGTCAGACAGGGAGAGTAGAGAGTTGAGGAGTTCTGTGAGCGCCAGAAGATGCACTTTTTTTTTTCATACAGCACAGGCACTGGGACATATAGCATTATATAATAGATGGGATGGTATACAGATGATATAGTGGCTTAACAACAACTTTAAGTTGTAACAACATAGATTGTTGATCCAGGGAATGTCCAGTTGTATTAAAGTATCAAGGAATTGTTTTTTCTTCCAAACATAAAAAAGTCAAATTGTTGATCCTGATGAAAACCTGGAGTCTCTGGAATTTGTTCATATTCTCGGACGAGGGGAAAACCCTCCTTATGCCCTAAAGCCACTGAATAACACCAAGTGATTAAAAGACACTGCTGACCTGAGCCATAGCTGGACTTACACCCCTACCTTCAACTACCCCCCCACCCCCACCTCCGCCACCTACTCTCCCCCTCCCTACTTCCCACCTTCTCTATTTTCTGGATAACCCCACTCTATCTCATTCCTTTCTAACCTAAATGTCTGTTCTTAAGTATAGAGAAATGGAAACCAAGAATGGGCTGCCCTATCTGTCTTGCTAAATAACAATTGTACACAAGTTACCTAAAATACAGGGGAAGCAAAAATACGTGAGGATGGAGAATTTTATTTGTGGAATCACACACATATGTAATATTGCACATCCCCTGCTTAATGTAATGTGTCATTTTGTCTAATATGTTATTGTGATTTGAGGCTGTGAAATCATCGGTTGCATGTTACCGCTGTAATAATTTTTGCCCTGCCCTTTCTTGGAGTTTATTAATAAAAATTATATTTGAAAAAAAAAATCTAACTGTTTTTGTATTACCATTTTATGTTGATACACACCTATAATACTTCAATTTAAAAAAAGAATGATATCTGTTGTTCAGAAGCCCCATTTTGCAGTCCTTTCATTGCTAAATCTTTTCAGTAATTCACATTTACTAATTACAGTAGTCCAACTTAGAATATAACTATTATACTTTTAATGGAAAAGGGAAAAGTCCTAGAAGTCGCACATCTCTGCAAACCCCCGTAAGAAGGTGTATGACAGCCTCAGCTCGAGCTCCAATGCATTTCACTCCACCCACAGAGTTTAGTCATGAGGATTATGTGTTTAAGTAATAAATGTAGATTGTTGATCCAGGGAATACTTGTCTTAAAGTAGAACTATAGGCAAAACTTTTTTTTTCATTGTGGATAGCGTAGGGGAGGCTTATAACCCCTGTCAGATTTTTTTTTGCCATCTGTGCCCCATTAGAGAGATTTACCGTCACTTCCTGTCCCATAGCCAAACAGGAAGTTAGAGGAAATCCCCGCAAATAAAGGGACTCCCTTGGGGCCCCCAGAACTAGTGTCCACACTGGAAGATTCCCCTTCTATTAATTTTTACAACCCAAAATTAGGGACTTTATTTACTTTCACTTTCATTGATAAAAGTAAACAGGATAAATAGAGAGGGTGAATCACAGACAGCAATATAAATCTGTCAGGTTTCTAACCCCTCTCCAATTTATCCAAAACGAAAAAAGGCAAAAGCCTTTAGTTATACCTTAACACCTTGATGCCGGCCACATGCAAATATGCAGCCTCTTGCTGGCCTTGGCGCAGAGCAGGTGCATATTTGCATGCATTAGTGTATAGTGCTGTGCCGAGAGTGCACATTCTGCGTGCTCCCGACACAGTTACCGGTGGCTAACGGAAAACTGCGGATTGCTGCTTGCGATCGGGAGCTTTACGATTCATGTGACCGCTGTGACAGCCAATCAGTCCTTTTATTGTCAGTCTTTTCTTTAGCCCACTGTAATCTTGTTTTTTTTCTGTTTAGGTGTTAATGATGGTTTTTGTTTGGCTTTACTGTATATAAATCCCATTTCTTTTAGGCAATGTCTTACAGTTCGGTCACAGACATTGACTCCAGTTTTTGACCATTTGCTCCTCATTTGTTTTAAATAGTGTTGCTCTAGAATCAATATTTCACCTAAAGGACTAAAAAGTGCTAAGTGCAAGTTATAAACTAGGGGGAAGGAAAAAGATTCCCCAAAAACTCCTCTGCCACTCCAAAAATATTTAAGGGTGATTCCAATAAAATAATAAAAAAATATCAATTGTGATCTTATGCATTTGTGACACTAAAGTGCAATGTGAGAAAAAAAAATTAACCAACACCCTAATCACTAAAATTAAAAAAAAAAGTGAATAAATCTATAATATCCCTAAATAAAATATCAAAAACTTAGAATCACTATATTAAGTTAATATACTGTGAAAAGAAAATGAATAACTATGTGGAGAAATATGGTAGATATATAAAAATATATAAATATAAAGACAATAAGGTGCAAAGACAGCCACTCGGGCAAAATTCAATTGTGCAAAGAAAGATGAAGCGATTATGCTAAGTCACTGTATAACCCTTAGTACGTATAATCAAAATATCCTTATTAATACTTATAGGGTAAGAGTACTATTCCATTATAGTCTGCAGTAATAAATGTGCATGGAAAAATATGCCTCTCCTGAGCGTGTTTAAACTTCCAGCGTAATGAAGACACCCCAAGGTAAGCCTCTCTTGTAATAGGAATAAAAGTGACACTTTATTTTTTTTTAAAAGAGCAGTGTAAAAATAAAAAGTAAAATAAATAAGAATTTTTTTTTCAACGCGCCCCGTCCCGCCGAGCTCGCACGAAGATGCGAACGCATACGTGAGTAGCGCCCGCATATGAAAACGGTGTTCAAACCACATGTGAGGTATTGCCACAATGATTACAGCAATAATTCTAGCCCTAGACCTCCTCTGTAACTCAAAATTGGTAACCTGTAGAATTTTTTAAACGTCGCATATGGAGATTTTGAAGGATACAAATATGACGCCATTCCATGAGCGGGCGCAGTTTTGAAGCGTGACATGTTGGGTATCAAATTTCTTGGCGTAACATCATCTTTCTCAATATAAAAAAAAATTGGGCTAACTTTACTGTCGTCTTATGTTTTCATTCAAGTAAGTGTATTTTTTCCAAAAAAATTAGCTTGTAAGACCACTTTGCAAATACGATGTGACAGAAAGCAACTGCCATTTTATTATCTATGAAGTTAGAAAAAATATATATAATATATATAATATATATATATATATATATATATATATATATATATATATATATATATATATAATGTTTGGGGGATCAAACAATCCGGTGGAAAAGTCCGGCAAACTCAAGTCCGCCGGACAATCTGCCAGTGTGTAGCCTCCGGCGGACTTAGAAAGTAGTTTTGCACTCCAATCTTACCACTGGACTTGTATTTCGGCGGACAATCCGGCCGTGTGTGTGCCAGTCCGCTGTACTTTTGAAATGAACGGACTTTTCCCGCCCGGAGAAAAGTCTGCTCATTTTGAGCGCTTCTCCAGTTAGACGATTTTTTTGGCGTTAGGGTTCCCCTTTAAGTCCATACCAGGTGACGGGCCAGCGACGCCTCCTTCGCTGGCCCGTCACCTGGTATGGACTTAAAGGGGAACCCTAACGCCAAAAAAATCGGCGTGGGGGTCCCCCCCAGGTCCACATCAGACCCTTGTCCGAGCACGCTACCTGGCCGGCCAGGAAAGGGGGGGACGAGCGAGCGCCCCCCCCTCCTAAACCGTACCAGGTCGCGTGCCCTCAACATGGGGGTGTGCCTTGGGGAAGGGGGGGCACACGGCCCCCCCACCGCAAAGCACCTTGTCCCCATGTTGATGAGGACAAGGGCCTCTTCCCGACAACCCTGGCTGTTGGTTTTCGGGGTCTGCGGGTGGGGGGTTATCGGAATCCGGGAGCCCTCTTTAATAACTTAAGAACTTTTAGAACTCATCTTTTCTTATCAAAATCTTTTTGCAATTGTGCACACATGACCCACACATATGTGAACCTACTCTTACAAAGTATGTGTATTTTATTTTTTTATTCATAAAAACAAACAAAATCAATGAATGCTAAAGCAAAAGATTACATATTAATGTTGAAAAAAAAATATCAGAAAAGGTCTAAGGACAGAGGGTGATGAATAACAGGATGAAGAAGCTAATTAGGACTAATTTAGGGGTATTGGAAAGCTATACTTTTTTAATAAAAAATTACCTTTTTCTTCACTTGTAATCTTGTTTTAACTGAAATGATATATCTTTGATCTTCTATACACAGAAGGACTACTTACTACACAGTAACAATATTATTTTAAGAATGAATGTATTAGTGAACCCTGCAAACAATGCTATAGCAGCCACAGTGAAAAAGAATAGCATATATAGTACACCCCAAATCAAGTAGTTAAAGAATCAACAATAAAACACTGGATTTATCCCCCATTCTCTGCAAGTAAAGAGCTGTTGCCTACTGTAGATTAGGCTTTCTGTAAAATTTTAACATTTCCAATTGGGCACATGGATAGATTCAAAAGCCTTTGTTAACCACTTAAGCCCCGGAAGGATTTGCCCCTTTAATGACCAGCCCATTTTATGCGATACAGCACTGCATTGCTTTAACTGACAATTGCGTGGTCGTGCATTGACAGATCTCTGTTCTGTCTCTCTCAGGAGTGATCGTGCGTGCCTGGCTGACATCACGGCTGATGTGCAACACACATTGGCTCCGTCATGAAAAGGTCCTGCTGTCTTCTGGACCTGTGTGGAAGGAGGAGTGGCCGGAAATGTCGTAGATCGCCGATCGGCAATTTTACGTGGAAGTGGGAGTGGGTACCTGTCAAGGTACCTCTCCCCCCCAAAAAAGTGACAAACTTGGCAGCGGAGGTGGGGGGGGGTGCAAAAAAGCGGACCTTCCCCTTTTTAATGTGAAAACCAGGATAAGTAATCCAATCTCTTGTTTAATTCTGTTCGCTCTGGGCATCTGGTTCACATTAGTAAGTTCTTGGTCCAAAGGACCAACTGATTTTCATTGCACACCCCACCCAATTCAAATACAAACAACACTTTTAATGATATGAAAGAAATACTCGAGGCCGCCGCATTCTAATGCTACATACTGCTTGATTGAAACTGCTTGATTCTGAGCATGCGTGAGCTTTTATGTGACGGACTTAAGACTTAAGATCAGACTTTCCGAACCACAACAGAAAGTTGGTGGAAAACTTGAGAACCTGCTCTCAAACATTTGTGGCCGGAAATTTCTACAGCAAATGTTTGATGGGGCATATACACAGTCGGACTTTCCGACAAGAAGCTTGCATCGAATATTTCCCGTCGGAAAATCCGACCTTATGTACGCGGCATAAGATCCATCTTTATTTCTTCCTATAAAAACTGACACCTATAATTTCCTTTAAACTGGAGCCAATTCTGACCTTGTGTAGTTAGTAAGGAAAGAACAACTGGGGCAAAAAGTGCCCTCTACAGAGGGCACTTGCCAGGAGTTCACATCTCACCTACTAAAACCTGGGCATATACCCATAATTAACTAAGACCAGAAGGTATCTCTCCACTATTCTTTTGATCTTATTGAACAGATTTAAGGCAGTGGAAAAGACAGCTGTCCCATGATGGCTCCTATATCGCTCCACATGTTTCAATAGATCATCAATAGATCACCCCTCGATGTAGCTTTGGCAATGTTCATTGCTCTATTGATATCTCTGCTGGCTAAACCGGTAACACATTAAGGAAGCCTCCCTTTCAAGATCTGCCGCATCACAGTAGATTCTTCACACCCTGAAAAACTGTCCTGATGGTATACCTCAAACTTTTTTAAAACGATGTCAAAATTAAAAATTAAAAGTAAAATAAATAAGCTTGCGTGCAGAAGTGCAACGCATACGTGAGTAGCGCCCGCATATGAAAACAGTGTTCAAACCACCCTTTTGAGGTATCGCTGCGATAATTTCAGCAAGAGCAATAATTCTAGCCATAGACCTCCTCTGTAACTAAAAACTGGTAACCTGTAGACATTTTTAAACATCGCCTATGGAGATTTTTAAGAGTAAAAGTTTGTTGCCATTCCACGAGTGGGCTCAATTTTGAAGCATGACGTGGTTGGGTATCAATTTACTCAGCGTAACATTATCTTCCACAATATAAAAACAAATTGGGCTAACTTTACTGTTGTCTTATTTTTTTTATTCAAAAAATGTGTATTTTTTTTTCAAAAAAGTGTGCTTGTAAGATTGCTGCGCAAATACAGAAAGTATTGCAATGACCAACATTTTATTCTCTAGGTTGTTAGAAAAAAATATATATATAATGTTTGGGGGTTATAAGTAATTTTCTAGCAAAAAATAATTATTTTAACTTGTAAACAACAAGTGTAAAAAAAGTGGCTCGGGGCTGAAGTGGTTAATGGGTTATATTTTGAAATTTACATTTTTTTTTTTAACAATACATTTTTATTTATGTTAAGTAAGAAACAGTACAAATAAAATTCCCATATACAGTAATCAAC
This sequence comes from Lithobates pipiens, assembly GCF_037356315.1. Lineage (NCBI taxonomy): Eukaryota > Metazoa > Chordata > Amphibia > Anura > Ranidae > Lithobates > Lithobates pipiens. The sequence continues at coordinate 51,816,048 of NW_027507790.1, read as the reverse complement.
ATTGGTAGTAATATCTATACTATAAAGGAATTTAGTATAGGATTGTTCATTTCTTGATGTCCTGGACCTGCCTACCCCTAATGGGTTCATAACGTAGGCCTGGGAGGTCACCAAGTTAAATCTATAATTCAGCCCATTTCAACTTTAATTAGGGAAGGAATATTAGAAGAGGGCAAAACAAAAATATAAGGGAAACCAGAAATAAACTACACGACATATTACTTAAATGATTGTTCAGAGTATTCCAATCTGAGGGTTAAAGTTATAATTTACATTCCTTTAAGTAATTAGAGGCTCTAGGGTGAGATAACCAGTTGTGCCATTTCTTGCTAAAGGTGGTGGTGGAATAGTTCTGGTAAGCTAGCATCAATTTGAATTGTGCTTGAGTATTTAGTCTGGATATAACCGTAGATAGATTAGGTGCATCAATAGATTTCCACAGACTCGTTATTGTGAGTCTCGCCGCTATTAAAATATGAACCACAATTGTCCTGTATATTATGGGATATTTATCAAGATTTATACTTAATAAGACTGTGGTAGGAGTAAGCATGGAAAAGTTCCCGGTAATATCTCCTATGAAGGATGTTACTGAATTCCAAAAGCTTTTCAAGTTTTAAGAGCTCCATAAAATGTGTAGAAGGTTGCCAGTTTGCTCATTGCATCTCCAACAAATGTTGGATGTGGAAGAATAGATTTTTGATAATTTGTATGGAGTTAAATACCATCTGTTTGTTCAATACACGACAGTGATTTATTAAATATTTGTAAGGATTTTTTCCATTGGTCCCAAGAAAATTCTTGATCTAAATCTCTCTCCCATTTCATTATATGTGCATTTTTGTTATTTGAATGGGAGGTCAGTAGATCATACAAAAAAAGGGAAATTCCTTTCCTTTTTTGTTCCTTTTGGTGAGTAAAAAACTCCAACAATATTGATGGAATTTCTGTATGATTATTGGGATTGAAATCCTTTAAACGGTTACACTTTCCAAGCTTACTCATAATTACAGACCTGCAGTGCAAAGGTAGATTTTTGTATATATGGTAGCCGTGTTTGATCCAATCATCTACTGATAATCGAATTCTACAATAATTTATTACTTCTGTTGGGATAAATACTTTGGATTTTATTTCTATATTTTTAGTTTTAGAAAGGATGTGTTTCCATGCTAATATTGTGGCTTTGATACTTAGTAGAATGGGTATGATTACTTTAGGGAGTAAAGCATTAGCTATTGCTAGAGCATAGAGATCAATTCTATGCCATTAAAAACTAAAGAAACATTGTTTACTTCTGCTAAAAGAGACAGAGTTATATTTTAAGGCTTTTTGTCTTTAAACTACCACTGCTTTACCTTCATTTGCTCCCCTGCTGCTCCATTCAGCCACACACGTGTAAAAGAGGAAGTGTTGTATAAAAAGTCGCTGGTTTGGAACTTAAATAGGGCTAGAGATTCTCTCCCTATTATATATAACAGGGCTCAATGCCTGAGTGGCCAAGCAATAGTACTGTCACATGAGAATCACATTTTCCCCATACCCAGAAGTACTAGCTGTTCTTCTTCACTCTAGGCACCCAAAAGAGTGGCATAGGAGAGAAGGGGAGGTTAGTATAAGCAGCTAGTGAGGCCGCCAATAGAGTGAATCTGTTACTGTGCCCTGTATGACCACAGGTTCAAATTTGCTTCCATTGCTTATAAGCTTATATGTTTTCATACTGTTTTAAATCTTTTTTTTTTACTATATAAACATACTCTTTGTTTGACAAATAAACATCATTGTATATGACAGAGCATTACCATTTGTTATGTATAAAAACAGCATGGGTTAGCTAAGACAGTGACAGTAGTCATTCTCTGCCTTTTCTCTCCCTTTTTCTAATTTACTTGTATCAATTAATTTAAGCTTAAGCTGTTGAGATCTGTAAGCAACAGGATGTGTATGACTCATACCGTAGCTTCACTTGCTGGCTAAAAATGTATAATATCAATTGTATAATGTATTATTTTATATTTACCTAGCTAAAATTCATTCCTGGCGATAATAATGAAAGAAAATACATGGAATGGTACATTCCTTTTAAGGTATCCCAGTCATATGTATACAAAATAGAAATCTGCAGTAGTAGAAAGTGCATGGCTAAAGATAAGTGAGTTGTAAAATCAGCTTTAAACAACCTGTTAATGAAACTGAGCTTATCTGTGTTCTGCTAAATTGCAATGGTTTATGAAGCGTGTAATGCTTGCATTCACTGAGTAACTAAACATCCTTTGTTATTATGGGAAACTGCAACCAAATGTTTCAAAAACATTTTATTTTAAAAAATATGTGCCGTATTGAACTTGAACTGGGCTCACCATATGTCAAGAAAGAAAAAAGATTAGTTAACATTTTTTAGTTGTACCATTTCTAAGTTAATAAAGGAGTTCTTTCAATTAAAGACATACTGTAGAAGCTAACCTGTTGAGAGGCAGTGTATTGGCTGATAATTTAGCCCACTTGCTATACAGTGTAGTGGTAGGTTAGTTGGTTTCTGGCAAAAACTGGCCCTATAGCAGTAGGTGTATATATGACTATGAGAGAAACATTAAATTGTTCCTTTGAGGAACACTGATGTGGATGGTTCAGTGTTCTCTCTAATATAGAACAGAGTGCTATAGAAATGTGTAAAATGCAATAAAATTTAATTAGAAAACAATTAAATTCAATTAAATGCAAATGCAATTAAATTCAATTAAATAAACAAGAATTTGCAAATTACCCCTAACCAAGCTATATGCACAAGGTGTAAGTGTAACAATTAAATTCAAAATAACACAGAACATTTTGAATTGTTATTATTTTATTTTTATTTGTTACAAATTAACATTTTTGAATTATTTATTAATTAAATTCAATTAAAGAACAAGTCAGTATAAAAGCTAATAGGTTGTAAACTGTATCCAAATACAGAAAAAAATAACTAAAAACTTCAAAAAGGGCAAACATAATATATGAAAATGTAGTAAATTAGGATTGAAATCCTACTTCCCAAAACCCTGCACCTGTCTCTGTATAAAGATTGAATTTGAAAGAGGGGCATTCCCACAGGGCGGTGCTGTGTAAAACAGGTGCCACATCCTAAATTGAAGGTAAATTGGGAAAGTGAACTCTAGGTGGATTTTTTAGGCACCACAATATACACAGTCATCTAAAAATAATAGTTTATTGATATAAAAAATTATAAAATTGACAAACAAAGTGCAGATTAAAATTCCTAGCATCATATTCTAGAGAAGCTGCCACATAAGCATCACCACAACCACCCTATGGCCACACCATAATTCAGCATAAAACTTGTGTAGATATGATCATCGATATCAGAAATGGGCCTGGTGTAGGTTGATGTCAAGGGTAGAAAAGCTCAGTGCTCAATGCTCTACATGTTTCGTGCTTACGTGCTTCCTCAGGAGCTTCAGGTAGGTACTCTATGTAGGATAAAAATACATACAATAAGTACCAAAGTTTAAATACAAACGGTATAGTAACCAATAACAGATATAGGGTGACTCCAATAACATAAGTATGCATACATCTAGTTGGTGCAACATTGCAGGATACCAGGGGGTAGAAACACAACATGAATGTGGGGACACAGACAGATACAGACACCCACCACCACATTGAGCTATGGCAACCCAAAGGGTAATGAGCAATCACCTAGCAGGTTGTGTATCACCAATTGGGAAGGAGAAGGTCCCTGGGATAGTAAAAACCAGAGCCTTGTAAGAAATATGCGTACATAAAAAATACTTGCATGCCCCGGATAATCCTGCAGTAGTGAGAAGATGTAGGCCAGGGGATATGGTATCTAAGGTTCAAATGGGGGGGTAATGGGTAAATCTGTATGTTAAGGCTAAGAGCACAATACCAGGAGTATCACCAAGACAGTAAAGTAATGGAAAAATCGGGGGGAGGGGTGGAAAGAAAGTGGGGGGAAGGGAAAAGGGAGGCAAAAATAATTTGGAGTAAAAACAGAAAAAAAAGGGGGAAACAGAAACCAGAAAACAGAATAGGAAAAATAAAAAAGAGAATAGAAAAAAAGAAGAAAAGGGGGTCAGACAGAAGGAAATGGGAATGACACTTACCCATAGCAATGGTAAACAATGTAATAAAATTGGGAATGGTTGGTGGCAGGGAGGATGGGAAGGGAAAAAAGGGAAATATGTACTGGAAAAGAGTATATAGAAATCATATGGGGTCCATCAGGAACCCCAAGTACTTATAAAATAACCTCAACCCCAGTCAATCTCACTATAACCTGCCATTCTCTTTGGCACCCAATGGGAGCCTATAGTGAAGCAACATAGGGAAATGTAACTTAAGAGGGTGCTCTCATGAAAACAAGCAAATCGCTCTGAAAACACACAGAGAACCCCCCAGAGTAAACTCTTAGTTGTACATACCAGTCCTAGTGTATTGGACAAGTTCCTGTTCTCCGCACAGCGTGAGCTGTGATGTCACCATTGCGCCTTATATCTGCCTATATCCCAGCTGGGATGCCCAACGCTGGCCGTCGCGACGTCATCCGGCATGGCTGCCGATGCCACACATGCACCAGACTCCCGTGCATGTGCCAGACCCAAGCGCATGCACCGAGGAGTTCAGATAGGACTACCCAATCGCAGAGCGAAGACCCGCCCAGCAACAGGGAGGAACGGCCAGTGGGCAACCAATGGTGCCCCCTCCGTTGACCACCCACAGTGTGCGCCCATCAACCAACCACCAGATGGTGACGATAGATTCCACAGTGCTGGGCGGCTGCACGGCCATGTATAAAGCGCCCACCATCCCCAGAGACCACGACCAACACCAGCCAGATACATACAAACGCATAGATCAATAAGTGTAGCAAAAAAATTATATTCCATGAGGAGACTCAATGCCTCCAGTACACAATATATTTAGTAACATTGGAAAGCAAGTGCATGTATAATTTAGAACACATTGAAGATTATAAATCCCATAAGGGAGAATGGAAATAGTCAAAACATAATCCAGTCTTTAGGCGTTTAGAGATGCTGTTTGCTATTGTTGGAGCATTGTTAAGCCTTATTTGTAAACACGTTTGTGAGTATATTTCTTGTTATTTTATGAATAAATTTTATTCTTGGTAATGCACAAGGTCGGTGCGCCCCCTGTTCTTTTTGTAGGATCCATCAGATGCCAGGTTTGTGAAATATATAGAAGATTTCTGGGAGGAAGCAGAATGTATATATTCAATTGATGAACGGAGATTCAGAATGGTATTATGGTTCTAGGGAAAAATATACATGTACTGTATATATAATGTTTAATTGTAGTTCAAAGCATGAGACTTTGGTGAGTTATTCACAGTAATTTTATGCTATAACAAATGCATAAATAAACCAAACACCATTGTTTTAAGGTAGGGGATGGGGTAGGGTTAGGGTGGGAAAGTTTCTCACACTAAGTCCAGGTCTTCCTCACCCTAAGAGGAGGCCATAAGTAGTAAGCCAATCAGTAAGCCAGCCGGTTGGTGACATCTCAAGGGGGTGGTGCCACCAGATGACTCTGCCCCTTACCTATTTAGAACTGTCAAACGGCAGAGCAGGCAGACCATGGGAGCTTTCATTGCATTTTTCATTGTTCATTTTTCTCCTTTTTTCAGGTCCGGTGGTGGCATCCGGTGCCATGATTGTTGATGAATCTACCTCGAGGGACAGTTTTTATTATTTAATAAAGGAATTGTCAAAAACATTTGCATTGTTTTTATTCACTTTTACACTTTTTTGGTGAATGGGTACATGGGGGTCACATGGGTGGATGGGATCTGGGGGCCCCTGGGAGCCCCCCAAAGCACCCCCCAGGTTGAGGGCATGTGGCCTGGTATGGTTCAGGGGGGCGCTCGCTTGTCCCCCCCTTTCCTGACTTGCTGGGCTGCATTCTCGCATAAGGGTCTGGTACAGATTTTGGGGGGCCCCCATGCTGTTTTTTTTTTTTTTATTGTGTGGGCTTCCCCTTAAGATCCATACCAGACCCGAAGTACCTGGTATGCATTGGGGGGGACCCCACGCTGTTTTTTTCCATAATTTTTAATTGACGGCATGTTATTTTTACATTCAGCTTATTGTTGATGAGTCATCTGTTGTTAAGGACTCGGCGGCTGGCTTCCCAGCCTGCTCCTTAGCTATTAGAGGGGGAACCCCCATGCTGGTTCTGACAAATACCGCCTGTGATACTGCCAGCAAAACCCTGGTGATAAATATTGCATGTTTTTACTCTGTTGCGTTTGTAAATTGGACTTAAGAGCATGCCGGCTCCCATGTGGCTTGGAACGGCTGCCTCTCTATACAGAGTGTTGGCAGATCATTCTGGGTGCCGGGTCAGGCATCAAACATTGTGAGTGTAAAATTTGAACATTTTATAGCTGGTTTTAATAAACGGTAATACCCTACGAGATCTTTTTTTTTGGCTTCCTCTCCTTTATGATGTGGATTTGAGAGCAACCATGAGGGCATTATACACAGCATGAATGATGGTATAATACACGGTTGGTCTGTGTCTAAAGCCTTCATTGACATCCCTCAGTGTAAGCTCAGGGGGTCAACAACCTCTGGTGAGTTTGGACCCTATAGGGGATGGTGGAGGAGATTGTATTGGATATGCACGGAGCACTATAGCACTTTTAAAAAAAAAGATTACACACATTTTTGCACTTTATTTGGCACCGCAGCACTTTATTTTGTGTGATAATAAAAAAAAAAAAAAACAGGGGATATCCATTACCATTTACCACCAAAAGAAAACCCAATTTGTCCTGAAAAAAGCAAGGTATAATTCACCTGGATACAAAGTAGTTACAATGATATGTACAGTTTTAATAACACAACAGCATTTTAAAACAGCAGGTCAGCTGCTGTTGCAAAGGGGTAAAAAATGACATCACATCAGATTCTAGTATTGAAAGGAGGAGGTAAGTACCAGCTGGTATAGTATGAAAAGATAAGTTGTCAGTTTTTTTTCTCACCTCAGTTTATTTAGTGTTCACCAACCTCTCTCTGACCTATACTTCTTTTCACTACACAAGTTACAAACTGCACTGTCCATTTTTTCTGCTTTCCACGCATCAACTTCAGGAACAACATGTTCACTTGCTACCTAATATATCCCACTGACTTTCGGATGCGATTGTAACGAGATAATCAGTGTTATTCATTTTAACTCTCACTGGTCATAATGTTATGGCTGATTGGTGTATGTACACAGTGGAGATATGCACAGACCAGAGTTGATTACTGTGTTTAAATGGAGGGTACTTGCCCTGTTCTTATCTTAGATACATTTTGGCTAGGTCAGGATCAATTTACAGTGTAAATCAGTTATAAATTCTTGCGAGCAACTATGTATATTCATCAAAAGCTAAAAAAAAGCAGCTGCTATCACTTTTTCACATTCCTATAAACATGTGCATAATATAACAAATAAATAATTGTGCTGCGCTGTGTTCCCCTAAACAATTAAACTTTAATTTTACTTTATGTTCCTATGATCCCATGTCTCATAGTGTGCTATGATGGAATCCCCCTGAGGAAGCCATGTGTCCCTGTGAGTAACACATAGGGGAGGGACAGTAGGACGGCATGGTGCCTGTACCCAGTGTGGAGATACTTGCATTGTGGCTTGTGTAGTGTAAGAGTGGTGCACTGGAAGCACTTGAAATATGTAAGTAGATTTCTTCTGCATTTTAATAAAGATTTGTTTATATGGTATAAGAACTATTGGTGTTTCCCTTCATACATGCACTCTGATGAGACTGATATTCTATGAGGCAGCGGCAATAAGGAGGAGGAACGAGGAGATCTAGATAACTTTTATCTCAGCCCCGGAGAGGCTAAAAAGCGGGATTCGACCAAACTTAATTGTGAGGTCACATTTAGCAAGGTCAGAATGCACCCAAAGGGGGGAGCATGAGTGAGGTGATACACTGGCATGGTCTTTGAGTATTTCAAGCAGCAGATGAATAAAATATCACAGGTGTGATCAGTGGATGGCAATACAGCAATAATCAACTGCCTTTTTACTGGATTCACAATATGGACTGTACTTTTACTTGATTAATATTTAAGGCCAGTTTCACACTGAGGCAGTTTTCAGGCATTTTAGCACTAGAAATAGCCTCTAAATAACGCCTGAAACCCCCCCCCCCCCCATTCATTTCAGTGTGACTTTTCATACTGGAGCGGTGCGCTTGTGGGACGTTAGGAAAAGTCCTACAAGCAGCATCTTTGGGGCGGTTTCAGCGCTCTCAAAATGCCCTGCCCATTGAAATGAATGGGCAGCTATTCCAAAGTGCCTTCAGAAGCGCCAGAACATGGGCACTTTTAACCCCTTCTTCGGCCGCTAGCGATGGTTAAAAGCGCCCCACTAGCGGCTGCAAAAAGGAGCTGGGCGCTCCAGTGTGAAAGTAGCCTAAGTGGTTTACGAATTCACTATATGGACAGCACTTTTATTTGATTAACATATATTTGAGCTATTTACGGAATTTTTTGAGCATATTAAAGCAGAGATTCACACAAAAATGTAATCTCCGCTTTTCGGAACCCTCCCCCCCCCCCCTCCAGTGTCACATTTGACAACTTTCAGGGGGTCGGATCTGTGTAGATACCTGTCTAAGACAGGTATTTGCACCGTCTTCCTGTCCTGCCGCTCTGTCTGCTGGGACACAAACGGGTCCCAGAGACAGCGTGGAGCATTCTCATTGCCCTGCGCGACTCGCGTATGCGCAATAGGGAACCGGGAAGTGAAGCGGAAACGCTTCACTTACTGATTCCCTCACCGAGAATGGCGCCGGCAGCAGCCAAGAGCTGAGCGATTTCTATGCCTCGGCTGCCGACATAGCTGGACTCCAGGAAAGGTAAGTGTCCATTTATTAAAAGTCAGAAGCTGCAGTATTTGTAGCTGCTGGCTTTTAATATTTTTTTTTTTTAGATGGACTCCATCTTTAATTGCATGAATTTATTTATGGTTGTTACTTTGGATATATGTGTGTGATGATGCATGTTATATATCTTATGGAATTTTTTTTTATTTTACTTTTAAACATTAACTTACTATAAAGATTTTAACTGCGTGGCACAGTGATTTATTTATTTATCAATTTAAAGCGTATTCACACTTTTGCAATCATATTTGAGAAAACCCCACTATAATGTTGATTGCGTTCCCATTCACACAGCATATCTATTTATTTATTTATTTTTAATATTTCTTATCTTTTATGTTTTTCAGAAGAAGGTTCTATGGCTGACTGAAAGATTTTTGTTTTTTTTAACAATGTCAGAGTGAGCCTGTCCTAAGTCTATTCTCATTAATATGCAATGCAAGAAGCCTGTCCTTATATTAAGACAGTGTTCAAATCTAGCAACAACTGATCATGAAGATTCCTTCACAGTACAGACAGGGTTAATTGTGGTAAACACAGCTACACAGACACCTCATAAACAAAGAGGACTACGTATGATTTTTTTCCTTGCTGGGGGATCCGGAATACAGCATCTGAAAAAAAAAAAGATAAGTTGCAAATTTAAAATATTTTATGTAATGCCACGTACACGCGATCGGACTTTCCGATGGGAAATGTTGGATCTGAGCTTGTTGGCTGAAAGTCCGACTGTGTGTGCGCTCCATCTAACATTTGTTGGCGGACTTTTCTCCAACAAATGTTGGCTAGCAGGTTCTCAAATTTTCCGCCAACAAAACTTTGTTGTCGGACTTTCTGATCATGTGTACACAAGTCAGATGCACAAAAGTTCACGGATGTTAGGAATCAAGCAGAAGGAGCCCAAAGGGTAGCGCACTGGCTATTGAACTTCCTTTTTATAGGCTCGTCGTACGTCTTGTATGCCACCACGTTCCCACGTTTGTAATTGCTGGCCAACATTTGTGTGATCGTGTGTATGCAAGAAAAAGTTGGAGCCAACAACCTTCAAACAAAATTCCACAGTTTTGTTGTCGGAATGTCGTGTTCTGCACACACGATCGGAATTTTGGTCAGAAAAAGCTCTGATGGTTTTTCCGACATAATTCTGACAGGATTCCGCTCAAGCTGTCTTGCATACACACGTTTACACAAAAGTTCTCTGAACTTTTGACCGTCAAAAACGCGGTGACTTACAACACTATGACGAGCCGAGAAAAAAGTTCAATGCTTCTGTGCATCTAATTGTTTCTGAGCATGCGTAGGAATTTTTTGTATAGACGATCAGAATTCCTGATCTGAACTTTTTCCCACCAAAAAATTGAGAACATGCTCTCAATCTTTTGCTGGCCGAAATTCCACCAGCAAAAGTCCGATGGAGCATACACACAATCGCATTTTCTGAGCAAAATCTCTCATCTGACTTTTGCTGGCGGAATTTACAATCGTGTGTTCGGGGGATTAGAGTTAAGCTATTTGAATGGGGGCATGTAACAAATATAAAGTAGGTGTTATCCCAATCTGCAAAAGTGGAAATACACTTTAAGGCAAAATTTTGTAAAAGCCACAGCACTTATGTGGCAATCCAAAAATAGCATCTCGATTAAAAATAGTTTGTATTTGTCATCTCCTTGAAAAGCTGTACATGAGCACCAAAACTTGGACAAGGCTCACAAAGCACATGTATTTTTTAAGAACATCATTTGAATGAAGATTTTAAGGCAGAGAAAGTTATGCTATGTGAAGAATGGTCAGCTAACTGGTAGCCAAGGGGTAAAAATGACAGACAAAAACACTGATTAAAAAACAGACTGCAGCCTGACACATATGGAGTAAGAATGATGAATGTTTATGTTAATGCAGGCCTTTTACATATTAGAATGATTAATGCTTATGTTAATTTATGACTTTTACATATTGATTAATTGCATTTGTTTTACTGGCTGAAACAGTACAAGTGGCAATGAAATCCATATGTTTGCTGGCAAACTCCCTTGAAAAATCATTATAACGGCTTTTCATTTGGACTCCGACTAGATCAGTGGCTGTTTTGTGCATAGGAACCCAGACTGGAAAAAGGAAAGAAAAACAAGTTTCCGATGAGTTTTGCACGGAAAGTACTATTGTTCTGGGGTCTCCTGAAACAAAATTATATCATCTATTGGCTCTTGTTCCTGTTTGCTGCCAATGGTGTGTTGCTTTTTCTCCATCTCACTGACCATGCTAGTATTATGTTGCCAGATAAAGCAAACACATGGCTTCTTTGCTGCTGGGTTAATGTAACACATGGGTGCTTTGGTTTCAAATATCTTTTTCTACTCTGCTCAGTTTCTGTACAGTAAATAAACACCCTATCTAATTTGTGTCAATGATTAGACAAGTTCTCTAGGGCTCTCTGAGCTGGCCAAGTAGTAGGGGCTATTGAAATTCTAGCCCTATGTCTGATAATGCAGAAACAGCAAGGATGAGATTAAAGTGGAACTCTGTTTTATTTGTAATTGGCACAGCTCCCAATTTAATTAAGACTTGGTACCCAATAAAACCTTCCTCCACTTGGTCCAAAACTTTTCGTTTAGTCATCCTTTATTTGACCCCATTCCAGCAACCCCTCGATTCTCATATTTACCTGTTCTCGCTCCACCTAGATCTATTCCATGCAGTTACCTGGGAGCCATATAACTGCTGCTGCAGTAGCTACCTGGCCCAGCTTCTGTAAAAATCTCAATTCAACTTATGGAGAGGTAGTCCACTGTTGGGACACATAACATCCCTCCCTTATTTTACTTTATTTTTTACTTTTTTTGTTTTAATTTGTTTCATTACTCTGAGACCTACAGTATTATCAGCGACCACTTTATTAGGTACACCTTGTTAGCACTGGGTTGGGCCCCCTTTTTATTATTATAAGGGATTTCTATAGCACCAACAGTTTGTGCAGTATTTGAGGGCAGACACTACAGTTATAATTCAATTCAATTTACAGGAGGAATCAGAGGGCTCTACTTGTTAGCGCTTACAATGTTGCCTTCAGAACTGCCTTAATTCTTCGTGCCATAGATTCAACAAGGTGTTAGAAACATTCCTCTGAGATTTTGGTCCATAGTGACATGGTAGCATCACGCAGTTGCTGCAGATCTGTCGGCTGCACATCGATGATGTGAATCTCCCATTCCACCACATCCCAAATGTACTCTATTGGATTGAGATCTGGTGACTGTGGAAGCCATTGAACTCATTGTCATGTTCAAGAAACCAGTGGTGAGATGATTTGAGCTTTGTGCATTATCCTGCTGGAAGTAGCCATCAGAAGATAGTCAAGATGTAGTCATAAAAGGATGGACATGATCAGCAACAATACTCAGGTAGGCCGTGGTGTTTAAACAATGATCAATTGGGACTTATGCCACGTACACACGTAGCGGACTATCCGACGGACTTAGTCTGGCGGACTTCCCGCCAGACTGTCCGTCGGACTTTCCGAACGGGCTACTTGCCCACACACGGCACTTTTTCAGCGGACTAATACGGCGTACTAAGTCCGCCGTACTATCCGCCCTACTTTTGAAATGAACGGACTCGCCCACACATGCGGAGGAAAGTCCGCTCATTTTGCGCGCGTCTCCAGGTAGGCGGGGCCCGCGAAGGAGACGTCGCTGGCCCGCCACCTGGTATGGACTTAAAGGGGAACCCCAACGCCAAAAAAAAACGGCGTGGGGGGTCCCCCCAGGTCCACAACAGACCCTTGTCCGAGCACGCTACCTGGCCGGCCAGGAAAGGGGGGACAAGCGAGCGCCCCCCCTCACCCCAAAGCACCTTGTCCCCATGTTGATGAGGACAAGGGCCTCTTCCCGACAACCCTGGCCGTTGGTTGTCGGGGTCTGCGGGCGGGGGGCTTATCGGAATCCGGGAGCCCCCTTTAATAAAGGGGCCCCCGGATACCGGCCCCCCACCCTATTTGAATGAGTATTAAGAGGCCCTTGTCCTCATCAACATGGGGACAAGGTGCTTTGGGGTGAGGGGGGGCCGCACGGCCCCCCCTCCCCAAGGCACCCCCCATGTTGAGGGCACGCGGCCTGGTACGGCTCAGGAGGGGGGGCGCTCGCTCGTCCCCCCCTTTCCTGGCCGGCCGGGTAGCGTGCTCGGACAAGGGTCTGTTGTGGACCTGGGGGGACCCCCACGCCGATTTTCTTCGGCGTTGGGGTCCCCCTTTAAGTCCATACCAGGTGGCGGGGCCACCGACGTCTCCTTCGCGGGCCCCGCCTACCTGGAGACCCGTCGAATGAGCGGACTTTTCTCCGGGCGGGAAAAGTCCGTTCATTTCAAAAGTACGGTGGACTGGCATACACATGGCCGGATTGTCCGCCGAAATGCGAGTCCGGCGGGAAGATTGGAGTGCAAAACTACTTTCTAAGTCCGCCGTACTTTTGGGTCAAAAAAGTATGCCGGAGGCTACACACGGGGGGATTGTCCGGCGGACTTGAGTTTGCCGGATTTTTCCACCCGATTGTTTGATCGTGTGTACGCGGCATAAGGGGCCCAAAGTGTGCCAAGAAAATATCCCCCATACCATTACACCACCACCAACCTAAACCGCTGATACAAGGCAGGGTTGATCCATGCTTTCATGTTGTTTACACCAAATTCTGACCCTACCATCTGAATGTAGCAGCTGAGGTCGAGACTCATTAGACCAAGCAACATTTTTCTTTTTCATTTTTTTTTCTTTATCTTCTAATGTCCAATTTTTGTGAACCTGTGTGAATTGTAGCCTGTTTCCTGTTCTTAGCTGACAGGCGTGGCACCCAGTGTGGTCGTCTGCTGCTGTAGCTCATCTGCTTCAAGGTTCGATATGTGCCAAGAAAATAACCCCCATACCATTACACCACCACCAACCTAAACCGTTGATACAAGGCAGGGTTGATCCATGCTTTCATGTTGTTTACACCAAATTCTGACCCTACCATCTGAATGTAGCAGCTGAGGTCGAGACTCATTAGACCAAGCAACATTTTTCTTTTTTATCTTCTAATGTCCAATTTTGGTGAACCTGTGTGAATTGTAGCCTCAGTTTCCTGTTCTTAGCTGACAGGCGTGGCACCCAGTGTGGTCTTCTGCTGCTGTAGCTCATCTGCTTCAAGGTTCGATATGTTGTGCATTCAGAGATAGTATTCTGCATACCTTGGTTGTAACGAGTGGCTATTTGAGTTTCTGCTGCCTTTCCACCATCATCTGGAACCATTCTGCACTGACCTGACTCTGAGCAAGGTATTTTCGTTCACGCAACTTCCGCATACTGGATATTTTCTCTTTTTCTGACCTTCTCTGAAAACCCTAGAGATGGCTGTGCATGAAAATCCCAGTAAATCTGCAGTTTTTGAAATACATAGACCAGCCCATCTGGCACCAACAACTATGCAACATTCAAAGTCACTTAAATCCCCTTTCTTCACAATTCTGATGCTTGGTTTGAAATTCAGAAAGTTGGCTCCATCACATCTAGATTGCTAAATGTATTAAGTTGCTACCCTGTGCTGAATAGCAATTTGTGTTGCCAAGCAACTGACCAGGTGTACCTAATAAAGTGGCCGATGAGTGTATATCTATGGGTAATTCTTACCTATACAGACATATTAATAGTTACTCATAAATAAATACCTATAACTACCTAATAAGCCATACTAACCTCCCTGATGGTATTCCCGAGTGTGGTTCGGGGAGGATTTTCAGTACCAAAAGCAGTAACCCCGAGCCACACTCGGGATTGCATCACAGGATCCAGGTACAGCTTACTTACCTTGTTCCCAGGATCCTGCGATGCCTCCCCACAGCGTGTGGCGGCTGTATCTCTACTCGATTCATGACAGCCGAGCTCTGTTCCCTGCGAGAGTTGTGACGCACGACGCCGGAGCATGGCGCCAAATTTAAAAAGTTAAACACACACTATACAAACAGTACACTATAATCTTACAGATCTGTATCAAATAATTTAACATCCCTTTTGTCCCTTTGAAAAATCTTAAATAATCATACCGCCAGGGAGGTTCAGAGATGCATGTATATATTTCCATCTTGTATATGATTTGCTTCATATTATTGCATTTTTTTGCTTTATTCATCACCTTATATTTGCTATGTTTCCATTATTGTTAAAAAAAACAATACAATTCTAGAAAATGGATGCATAATAGACAACATTTCCATATACATGAATAGAGATTACTTTAGACATTCTCAGAAGAGAGTTCTGGACAGACACCTGTAACAATGCTTGTGCAGCTTCCATTGGGCCATACCATGAAGATCTCAGAGATATGAGGACAGGTGAAAGATGGGGGGGGTGATGTGTAAAAAGGGGAACATTTATAGGGCAACTGTATTAAAGTACACTCATCCTTTAAAAAATGCTTGAGGTAGTGTTTTGTTTTTCTGTCATAAGAGCAACATGTGATCTGACCTATTTAAAAAATTCTGAAAATACAACGTACTCCTGATCCCAGCGCTCAAATGAACTTGATTTGCCCTACAGCAGTTGTTATCAATACACATCAAACTAATAAAATCAAAATGCCTGATTAAAAACCAAACACTAACAGCGCTATCTGTAAATAATGTTGCTCTTTTGCATAACAACATATAGATATGTTTCTGTCTTATACCTCTATGTATTACTCCAAGAAAAACAGTTATTGTTAAGTCAAATAATCTGTACAAAAAAAAAAACAACATATCCTTATATATACATATAGATCTATTAGACAGCACCTATATTCACAAAAAGTCGTATTAAAGAAACTGTAAAACTTATATATCACTGTCCATATGTGCAGAAAGTTATTATGAGTAGTATTAAAGCCACCAAAGTTTGTGAGGGTAACAGTTCTGATCTCCTAAACCATCACCGTTTCCACCTTGTGCACTCCCCAGTGGATGGCTGCTTACCAAAGGTTATATGCATTCAGGTTTAACTGGGGATATCGTTTGTACCGCTCAATTTGTTCAGACCTCTCACTCCTCCAAATATGGTCAGGTTCTAATCTAAAGGTAACAGCATGTAAGGATACACATAAAGGGTAATATAGTGTTATAAAAAGTTGCTTTAACTAGATGCTGACCGACCAATCGTGTGTGAGGAGGAGATTGCGGTAACATCTCGTTACTGCTTACAGTACACATCAAGCACACTGATTGCCCCCCCAATAAAGAGGACCTGTCACCACCCATTATAGTACCTGTCACTCACAGCCCATAAGAGTGCCCGAGTACCTGTCACAGTCCATCCGATTACCCAAGTACCTGTCACAGTCCAACCGAGTACCCGTCCAAGTCCATCTGAGTACCCGAGTACCTGTCACAGTTCATCTGAGTACCCGAGTACCTGTCACAGTTCATCTGAGTACCCGAGTACCTGTCACAGTCCATATGAGTACCTGAGTACCTATGACCGCCCTTCAGAGTACCCAAATACCAGTCACCAGGCCTTCAGAGAACCTGTCACCAGGCCATCAGAGTACCCGAGTACCTGTCACCAGGCCATCAGAGTACTCAAGTACCTGTCACCAGCCCATCAGAGAACCTGTCACCAGGCCATCAGAGTACCGAGTACCTATCTGCAGCCCATCAGAGTACCCGAGTACCTATTTGCAGCCCATGCCTCACAGAATATACTTTGGGGTGTTTGCTTTCCAAAATTGGGTCATTCTGGGGATAATTCCATTGTCCTGGTGCTCCAGGACCTTCAAAAGTGTGATGGGTAGGAATGAAATGAGATGTGCTCCTAGAACGCCTGAAGGTACTACTTCAATGTTCGGCCTCTGTATGTGGCCAGGCTGTGTAAAAGTCCTACACATGTGGTATCGCCATACTCGGGAAGAGTAGCAGAATGGGTTGTGGGGTGTAATTTTTGCTATATACATGCTATGTGTTAGAAATATCTTATAAATTGACAACTTTGTGTAAAAAAAAAAAAAAATGCGTTTTCATTTTTTTTCCACATTTTCCAAAAACTTCTGGAAAAAAATGAACCGTTCAAAAGACTCATTATGCCTCACAGATTATACGTTGGGGTGTTAGCGTTCCATTTTATGTGAAATTCCATTGTCCTGGTACTCCAGGGCCTTCAAAAGTGTAATAGGTGGCTGTGAAATGAGATGTGTCATTTTTGCTCGTAGAACGTCTGAAAGTGCCACTTCAATGTTGGTGCTCTGTATGTGGCCATGCTGTGTAAAAGTCTCACACATGTGGTATCGCTATACTCGGGCAGAGTAGCAGAATGTATTTTGTGGTGTAATTTGTTGTATGCATATGCTGTGTGTAAAGAAAAAAAAAAAAAAAAAAAATCGTAATTTTGCAAAGAATTGTGGGAAAAAATGACAACTTAAAAAAACTCATCATGCTACTTACTTAATACCTTGGAATGTCTACTTTGTAAAAAGGGGTCATTTGGGGGGTATTTGTACTTTCCTGATTTGTTAGTGTCTCAAGAAATTAGATAGACCTGATGTACTGAAGGCCTGATCAGAAGTGATCCATTTTCAGTGATTGGCACCATAGTTTGTAGACTCTATAACTTTCAAAAAGACCAAATAATATACACTAATGTGGGTTATTTTTACCAAAGATATGTAGCAGTATAAATTTTGGCCAAAATGTATGAAGAAAAATTACTAATTAGCAAAAATGTATGACAGAAACAAAGAAAAAGGCATTTTTTTCACAAAATTTACGTTTTATTTTATTTATAGCACAAAAAATAAAAAACCCACTAGTGATTAAATACCACTAAAAGAAAGCTCTATTTGTGTGGAAAAAAAGACGCAAGTTTCATATGGATACAGTGTTGCATGACTGAGTAATTGTCATTCAAACTGTGAGAGCGCTGAAAGCTGAAAATTGGTCTGGTCAGGAAGGGGGTGTAACTGCACTGTATTGAGGTGGTTAAAGCAGTAGTAAACCCTGCTTTGTTATTTTTACCTACAGGTAAGACTATAATAAAGCTTACCTGTAGGTAAAATGAATATCTCCTAAACATGTAGGAGATATTCACCATGCGTACAGCCGCTGACGTCACTGGCATACTGGGCCGGACCTTCAGAGCTTCTTGTTGGAACCGAGGGCTCCCACACGCCACTGGAGGGACTTTGTTCTAAGGTATTTCATAATGTGCTGGAATGCAATTCATACTATCACATTATGGCATTGTCTTACAGGTTTAATTTTTTTTTTCTGCAGCTGCTTACTACCGCTTAAACAGCGGGTGCCAGCAGACATTGAGTCTGTGGTACCCACCGATCAGTTCCCAATGTGTATAATCACAGCAGGAGCAGGCCAGCGGTGGTGCTCATGCTCCCCCTCCAGAAGTAACAGACAAAAAACAAGCTCTGGACTGCCGCACTCTTCAGAAGACCACTTTCTTTTATTGGAAAATCGCATCACAGCTCAACAAACACAGCGAACAAGGAAAAATTACTGACGTTTTGCACTAGCTGTAATAAGAATTATAATATTATTATTGTGATTTTCCAATAAAAGAAAGTGGTCTTCTGAAGAGTGCGGCAGTCCAGAGCTTGTTTTTCATCTGTAGCTAGTGGTAATAGCCAGCACTTGTGGCTTCCCAGCCGAAGAGACAGTTTACAGCCTGCATGTGTGCTCCTGGAGCGGTGAGATCCCTTCGCTCCCTCCACAAGTGTCGGATCATGTGCAGCACTGCCACTTTGCTGTCGTATATGTAAGTTATTCAGTCGGCAAGTGGTTAAAGTAGAACTATAGGCAAAACTTTTTTGTTTCATCTTGGAGGGGGTATGAGAGGGTTATTATAACCCCTGTAAGGTTTTTTTTTTCCCCCATCGGTGTCCTATTGGGGAGATTCGCCTTCAATTCCTATCTCAAAACCAAAACAGGATTTGAGAGGAAATCCCTGCAAAGTGAGGGAATTCCTGGTTATCATCAGAAACGTCCCTATTGGATAGATTTCCCGTCTATTACTGTTCTGCGGACAACCTAAAACCTGGGATTGTCTTTTACTTTCGGTGGTAATAGCAAACAGGACAACAACAAACAGCCTCACACAGACAGTAATAAAAACTGACAGGGGTTCTAATCCCACCCCACTCTATTCAAAACAAGTTTTACCTTTAGTTATACTTAAGGGGGGGGGGGGGGGGGGGAAGGAGCACAAAGCGTTCAATATGTGTGGAGTATCTCTCCTTAATCCCGGAATGGAGGGAACACAATCACTTTCTTGGGTCTCATACACATTCCGAGCCCAAATCCCCTCTCATATTTGCACTGTCATTACACGTGATCCCACATCTCCTGCTTTGTGCCCCAGTCCTTCCACTTTCTCTAATGCTCACAGCCCAGTGATCCCAATGCTTCTCTGCACTCCGTCTCTTTTCTTTCCTCCTATGCGTACAATGAAACACTGTATTATTATTCTTCCTCTTTCCTCCGCCACACATCCCATCCAGCAACTTCCTCTAAAGCGCTGACATCACGGATCACATGACCGATCACGTGGGATGCGGCGCCGACCCGGAAGTGTGTGGTGTCTCCCTGTGAACTGTGCGGCATGGTCGGGTAAATATGACGAGCAGTGGAGTGGGCGGAGCAATCGCACTCAGTCGTGCTGTGATAGGAAGGTAGTTTTTACTTTCTTTTCTTTTTTTATTGCAGTCCCTTCTCCCGACTCCTACACGTGCTCCAGTGTGGGCTATCAATAGTAATACTCTTACACCCCCACTAATCAATATGAGGACTGTGCCTTTATTTAGCCAGCTTCTCCGATGCTGTTCCTTTTTTAGCTTATAGTAAAGCTGTGCATTACTAGACTAACAGCAGTATATACAGATGGAATACATGCATGGGCTGTTTTACCTGGTGAAGGAGTTGTATTTCTGGCCATCCAGTCCTGGGTTTTACACAGCTCTGCTACACAGTACAGCCTTTCTGCTGTGCTCACTTTTCTTCACTGTAGTGAACCTAACTTCAGGCTGCCCCAGTTCCATTTCAAACTGAAGAGGTACGTCAGGTTTGGTTTGAGCTTATTTTAGCTCATCTGCAGGGTTCAGCTTGTGTTTGTTACCCCAACATTTCATATTCCTGATATTTTGCCAGCTGTACCATTTACTTGTATGAGAAAGTATCCTGTGCTCTTTGTATTACTTCATTTATGTGAAATCCCTGGTGTTCCTAAGAGTCCCTCTGCTTTTCTATTTAAAACTGACCACACTAAGCAGGAGAGCACAGCATGGTCAGTTCTCTAGTAAGGAAGAGCTCAGGCATGTTCGTAACTCCATGTGACTGCACTTGCCAGGAAACTGACACTCCTTAGCGCTAATCACAGGCAGTGAGACATTTCCCGATCTGCAGCTGCACTACCTGTGATTAACACTAAGGAGTGTCCGCTTCCTGGCAGAGTGCGGGCACGTGGAGTTGCGAACACGCCTGATCTCATCCTTATTCTCTAGCTATGCTGGGAATTCAGTGTGCTTTCCCCCAATGATCATATTTGTACTGACACGCCCCCGCTGCACAGACCGTCACTGAGTAGCTCAGTGTGCTGTTGCTTCTCCTCTCCCAGCCCTTATGCAGCTGAGAACAGAGGGAATGTGATCACTTATAAAAAAGGGGAAAAAAGGTATTTATCCTTCTTTTTTTTTTTTTTTTTTTTATCTACACACAAATGCATAGCTCCCAGTCCCTGATTTGGAACAATGTCCCTCTTTCCTCCTCATTTGTCCCTCATTGTAAACTGATCTATATAGATGTATATAAAATGCTATTTTTAATTTTCAAAAAGTATTTCCCAGTGCTAAGCCTTTCATCCAACTTCTAAATTGCTATATTTGTAAATTTTAAAAGCCAGTATAAAAGAATAGTAGTGGTTAAAAAAAAGCACTTTTGTTTTTATAACTAATCATTCTTATTTTGTATAATTCTCCTTTTAAGGGGGTGTGGCAGGGGGTGTGTCCTATGCCTACATACTTTTGCTAATAGGTGTCTCTCGTTCCCATCTGAAAAAGTTGGGAGGTATGCCTTTCATTTCAGTTTTAACCAGTTGCCGACCACTGCACACCGATATACGTTGGCACAATGGTAGCACTGGGCAAATGGGCGTACCTGTACGCCCCCTTTAAGAGGTGGGGATAGCAGGCGCGCACAGCGTGACCGTACCCATGGGAACAGTGGATTCTATGTCCGTTGGTCTCCCGGCGGTCGTGTCACAGAGCCTCATACTGGGGTGGAACAAGGCATTTCCCTGTTCTGCCTTGTGTCATGACAGAGATCACTTCTCTGTCATCGGGAGCAGTGATCGCTGTCATGTGACTTGAAGCCCATCCCCCCACAGTTAGTTAACCACTTAATCGTCCTCTAGTGGTTAACCCCTTCACTGCTAGTGTCATTTACACAGTAATCAGTGCATTTTTATAGTACTGATCGCTGTATAAATGACAATGGTCTGAAAATAGTGTCAAAATTGTCCATCATAATGTCGCACTCACGCTAAAAATCGCAGATCGCCGCCATCACTAATAAAAATGCCATAAAACTATCCCCTAATTTGTAGACGCTATAACTTTTGCGCAAACCAGTCAATGTACGCTTATTGCTTTTTTTCCCCAAAAAATGTAGAAGAATACATATCGGCCTAAACGGTGGGAAACTTTTTTTATATATTTTTGGGATTTATTATAGCAAAAAATAATGCTTTTTTTTTCAAAATTGAAGAGGTGATCAAATACCACCAAAAGAAAGCACTATTTGTGGGGAAAAAAAGGACATCAATTTTGTTTGGATGCAATGTTGCACGACCATGCAATTGTCAGTTAAAGTGGCGCAGTGCAAAATTGCAAAAATTGCTCTGGTCAGGAAGGGGGTAAAATCTTCTGGGGCTGAAGCGGTTAAACGGAATGGGTTGGTTTACAATAACTTCAAGTAACCTACTCCCCCCACACAGTTTATAAAGCATTATCCTGTTGTGATCTGCCGACTACCCCCCCCCCACCCCAACCACACATCAGGTCACGACCCACCATTTCCTCTCTGGCATCATCAGGAGTCAGCTGTCCCTTCCTGATCCTTGCAACCTGCAATGACCCACCTCCAGGTCCACCCTCCAACAGCCACTCTCTGATGCCTCCTGGGAACACTTGACATGGATACACCAGGGGGCTGCCAGAGCGGAGTACACATCATTCTTGCCTAGGTAAGAATGGAGGGAGGGGTGGGCCAGAGCAAAAAGCAATTTGAAAAAAACAGAAACAAACAAAAAATATCAGCTTTTATTATTGTGGAGGGGGAGGGTTCACATGATGCAAAGTACTTGGAGGGAGTGAAGGTTACTTTGAAGTGTAACTAAAGGAAAAACTTTTTTTCTCTTGCGTTCATTGACGGACACAGCTTCTCTTCATTCTTGACCATAGGGTTATAGCGCCACCTACAGAAGTAACACACTCTCCAAGAATAGACCACAGCACCGCCTATGAGTATTCCTATCTGGTATAAACCCCCTCACTGCTATAGGCAAGCCAGTCATTTCTGCCTAGTGTTTCAGGAGTAATGACCTAGTTCCCCGAGGGACAGGAAATGTGATTCTATAGTGTTTTTTTTTTCCTGTGGAGATTCAGTCAACACCCGGGCTGGATAATCTATCTCCAGTGGTCACCCCAATCTGGCTAACGCATGCATGCAAACTTTTAGTTACACACTGGACAGGCAGCAACAGGGCTGGGGCAGCCGGTGATGTAAACGTCTTGTGGGGACATATATGACCGGACACCTACAATCTGTGTCACAGTGTTACCCATATTAGTAGAGAGGAGGATCTGTCATGGAAGTCTTACCTGCATGCTCTGCTGGGCTGGTAAGTAGATGCCCCCCTTTCCCTCTTTGAATGCTGTGTGGGGTGCGGGTATTTTCTTAGGGAGGTTGATCCTCCTGGGTCTCCTCCTCCACTATAGGCCTGGGTTCCTTTGCCAGTCCTCCCTTTTTTCTTATGCCCTCTGGGGTGAATTGGTGTGGGGTTTGGTACCTGGTCCCCCCCATGCTTTGGCTGTGTCACAGGTTGTAGCTGTGGGGACAATGTGCAGTGTCTGTCTATCAAGCTCTATGGCCAGTATGGTCAGAAGGTAAAATTATATTTCAACGGGAGCAGCAATCACTGTATGAGTTGGCTCTCAGTGCTATATAAAATTGAAACAGGGAGGGTTGTGTTGCACTTCCTTAAATTACCAAATAATATGAAAATATAAAAATGAATAATTAATACTAGCAAAATAAAAGGAATATATGTGCAACAGTGCTTATAAGCTAAAACAGTGCCAAGTGCTTATAAGTTACATTGAAAGTGCATACGTGCATTTTGCATAAATCAACTATTTAAAAGTGTCTCTGTGCATCATTCAAGTGTCAAAATCCAGGATACATATGCTAAATGCATATAAACGCATATAACCACTAGAAAAAAATTCAGTGTGAAATTACAATGTGAAAGAAAAAATAATTGAGAACACACAAAACGTAAAATAAACCAATTCCAACAGGAATCAATAGCAGCAAATAAGTGAATTACAATGAATCAGTGAATCACACTAAAGGCTTCATGCACACGAGACGCAGATGCAAACTCTGCTGGACACATGTTTTTAAAGCCCCAAACACACTATCAGATTTTCTGCTGATTTTTGTCTTCAGATTTACCAAAACCATATAATATGTGGTCAAACCTTAGGAATTTCAATTTGTATGCAATCAGGCAGGCCCTTCCACTACATGGTTTTGGTAAATCTGAACACAAAAATCAGCAGAAAATCTGATAGTGTGTATGGGGCTTAAAAGCTGAAACCGGCGTTTAAAAACGCGAGTTTTGCAGCGATTTTTACCGCGATTTAGCTGCGTTTTACCGCGTTTGCGTCTAGAAGCGTTTAGTTAAGCTAACATCATAGACCCTCCCCAGCTCAAAAAACAGTTTTATTAACTATTTCAGCAATTTTGTGAGACCAGAGTGAGTAGCAGCAGCTGTGAGAGCTGCAGTGTACTTGTATTTAGCGTGTCACTTGCCACGGCACCTGCCACAAGTTGTGGATTGTCCACTTGCCACGTGACTTGCCACATCACCTGCCACAAGTTGTGGATTGTCCAACTGCCACGTCACCTGCCACAAGTTGTGGATTGTCCATTTGCCACGTGACTTGCCACATCACCTGCCACGTCACCTGCCACAAGTTTTGGATTGTCCACTTGCCACGTCACTTGCCACAAGTTGGGGATTGTCCACTTGCCACATCACCTGCCACAAGTTGGGGATTGTCCACTTGCCACGTCACTTGCCACATCACCTGCCACATCACTTGCCACGAGATGTGGATTGTCAACTTTCCACGTCACCTGCCATGCCACCTGCCACAAGTTGTGGATTGTCCACTTGCCACATCACCTGCCACAAGTTGTGGATTGTCCACTTGCCACGTCACCTGCCACAAGTTTTGGATTGTCCACTTGCCACGTCACCTGCCACAAGTTGGGGATTGTCCACTTGCCACATCACCTGCCACGTCACTTGCCACATCACCTGCCACAAGTTGTGGATTGTCCACTTGCCAAATCACTAGCCACAAGATGTGGATTGTCCACTTTCCATGTCACCTGCTATGCCACCTGCCACAAGTTGTGGATTGTCCACTTGCCATGTCACCAGCCACATCCCCTCCCACAAGTTGTGGATTTTCACTTGCCACGTGACTTGCCACATCACTTGCCACGTCACCTGTCACAAGTTGTGAATTGTCCACTTGCCACGTCAGCTGCCACGTCACTTGCCACAAGATGTGGATTGTCCACTTGTCACATCACCTGCCACGTCACCTGCCACAAGTTGTGGATTGTCCACTTGCTACGTCACTTGCCACATCACCTGCCACGTCACTTGCCACAAGATGTGGATTGTCCACTTTCCACATCACCTGCCATGCCACCTGCCACAAGTTGTGGATTGTCCACTTGCCACGTCACCAGCCACATCACCTGCCACAAGTTGTGGATTGTCCACTTGCCACATCACTTTCCACGTCACCTGCCACGTCACCTGCCACAAGTTGTGGATTGTCCACTTGCCACATCACTTTCCACGTCACCTGCCACAAGTTGTGGATTGTCCACTTGCCACGTCACCAGCCACATCACCTGCCACAAGTTGTGGATTGTCCACTTGCCACATCACTTTCCACGTCACCAGCCACATCACCTGCCACAAGTTGTGGATTGTCCACTTGCCACATCACTTTCCACGTCACCTGCCACAAGTTGTGGATTGTCCACTTGCCACGTCACCAGCCACATCACCTGCCACAAGTTGTGGATTGTCCACTTGCCACATCACTTTCCACGTCACCTGCCATGTCACCTGCCACAAGTTGTGGATTGTCCACTTGCCACATCACCTGCCACAAGTTGTGGATTGTCCACTTGCCACATCACTTTCCACGTCACCTGCCACAAGTTGTGGATTGTCCACTTGCCACGTCACCTGCCACAAGTGGATTGTCCACTTGCCACATCACTTGCCACATCACCTGCCACAAGTTGGGGATTGTCCACTTGCCACGTCACTTGCCACGTCCCCTGCCACAAGTGGATTGTCCACTTGCCACGTCCCCTGCCACAAGTGGATTGTCCACTTGCCACAAGTTATGTATTGTCCACTTGCCACGTCACATGCCAGTCACCTGCCACAAGTTGTGGATTTTCCACTTGCCACGTCACCTGCCAGGTCACTTGCCGCGTCACCTGCCAGGTCACTTGCCACAAGTTGTGGATTGTCCACTTTCCACGTCACTTGCCACTTCACCTGCCACGTCACTTGCCACAAGTTGTGGATTGTCCACTTGCCACATCACTTGCCACCTCACTTGCCACAAGTTGTGGATTGTCCACTTGCCACGTCACTTGCCACCTGCCATGTCACTTGCCACAAGTTGTGGATTGTCCACTTGCAATTGCAATTGTTTAAAATATTTTTCTAATGGTTTTTCATCATTTGCAATCATTTTTGAGATTTTTAATGTAAAAAAAAAAAGTCACCTTTAAAAACACTTATAAACGAAAACGCGGCAAAACGCGGTAGCTGCGTTTTGTCGCGTTTTGCCGCGTTTTGTGTCTGAAACGTGGAAACTTTTGCGTCTGAACCCATTTTTTTGCTTCTGGAAAAACGAGGTTAAACGCAACTGCATAAAAACGGCAAAAAACGAGACTGTGTGCATGGACACATAGGATAACATTGAATGAGTTAAGGAGCAGTTGAAAAGTGTCCAACTGCCTCTGAACACGCGTTTAACTGCGTCTCGTGTGCATGAGGCCAAAGTGTCCCATACATAGTCCAATCGTGCAATTTGGATGCAATATTCACAATCCAAAAAATTAAAGTGCAATGTGCCAAGCCAACTCTCTTCTGGTGATATTCCGTGCCAGTGATGATCACACTAAATAATTACCTCACAGCTGCAAGGTATGCAGCGAGAAAAAAGCAACTATATTACAGGGAATGGTCAGGGGGATGGCTGCAGAGCGGACTTCTGGAGATACCAAAGACTCCTCCGATTTCCTCGTGGGTTGTTAATGGCAGGCAAGCTCAAAGGGACAAGTCAAAAAGATCCACCATGGTGTAGTGTTTCAAAACCAACACTTTTATTAGAATAAAACTTGTCTACTCACAAGGAAAAACGGATAGGTACACAGCTTTAACAATAGACCGGCGAGCATCTTGCTCGGATCTAAAAAAAAAACCGGAAGTGACGTTTACATCCGAGCAAGACGCTCGCCGGTCTATTGTTAAAGCTGTGTACCTATCCGTTTTTCCCTTGTGAGTAGACAAGTTTTATTTTAATAAAAGTGTTGGTTTTGAAATACTACACCATGGTGGATCTTTTTGACTTGTCCCTTTGAGCTTGCCTGCCATTAACAACCCACGAGGAAATCGGAGGAGTCTTTGGTATCTCCAGAAGTCCGCTCTGCAGCCATCCCCCTGACCATTCCCTGTAATATAGTTGCTTTTTTCTCGCTGCATACCTTGCAGCTGTGAGGTAATTAGTGTGATCATCACTGGCACGGAATATCACCAGAAGAGAGTTGGCTTGGCACATTGCACTTTAATTTTTTGGATTGTGAATATTGCATCCAAATTGCACGATTGGACTATGTATGGGACACTTTAGTGTGATTCACTGATTCATTGTAATTCACTTATTTGCTGCTATTGATTCCTGTTGGAATTGGTTTATTTTACGCTTCGTGTGTTCTCAATTATTTTTTCTTTCACATTGTAACTTCACACTGAATTTTTTTTCTAGTGGTTATATGCATTTAGCATATGTATCCTGGATTTTGACACTTGAATGATGCACAGGGACACTTTTAAATAGTTGATTTATGCAAAATGCACGTATGCACTTTCAATGTAACTTATAAGCACTTGGCACTGTTTTAGCTTATAAGCACTGTTGCACATATATTCCTTTTATTTTGCTAGTATTAATTAATGTGCAGTGTCTGCCTGTGCGCCTCCCCCCCCCCCCCCCCCCCTTTTTTTCATGAGTTGGGAACCTTGAGGCTGCTGGGACAATGCAAGGCAAGTATTTTATCCTGCTCCCTAGGATGTATTTTTCTCACCTGTTGTGGACAGGGGACTCTGGTATGGGCCCGCCTGTTTCCACCATGTATTTGGGCAGCCTGAAAATTTAGGCCGCGGCTTTGGGGCCTTCTAGATTGGGGTGCAGCACCCGCCATCTTTCATCTGCCATTTCCACCACTGAGTTGGCATCCTGTTGGATCCTATGGCAGGCTGTTGCAGCTGCCATTTTGACTTTGGACCTCAGCCCTTTTTTCCTTGGCCTTCAGTGCAACTCTGTTTCCTGGCCTGGTAGTTCACTCTGTGACATGTGAGTCCACTTATTCGTAATTGCAGAGGGCTCCCTGGCAGTGGCGCAGCAGGGGATGTTGTTGGCACTGTGTCCCTGTCGATTCTACTGCATATAATAAAATTTGTTTTCCTCTGCCCCTCCTATTTTGATTTATATCCTAGGCCAGGGGGCAAACAAAACATTCACTTGTAGTCCTGGAATGCATTATTCCTGTGAGGGGCCCTTATGAAGAGGGGGACCTTTCCCCGTCACAGGCCCCCCAATATTTTAGTTGAAAAGGTCGAACAGACAACCATCATACTGGGGAAGGAGTCTCCTCCTTGTAAGAATCCCACGGACAAGGAGGCGGAGTCGGTTACCTCCTCTGGATTTATGGTCGCAGTGTTGATATTGCTTTGGTGTAGCAGATGCTCACTAGGTGGGCTAGGTGCGGACTGTTTTTTCCCATGCTTGTAGGGAACTAGCGAACCAAATAATCCAGGGCTTTGATACAGTGTGATGCGTCCCTGGATGCGGGTCCTTTGCTTTCCAAGATCTCCATCCTGGCGGTAGTGCTTTGCCATGTTCTCTGGTTTCAGTGTTGGTCGTGGACTGGACATCTAGGCAGGCCCTGGCCCAATTCCTTGCCAAGGTGAGTGGCTCTTCATCGCCACCTTGGATGCAATTATCAAGAGCCTAACAGGTGGCGGTGTACCTTTCTTCCGTTATCCAGTTAAGGGAAGGAGCTGCTCCTCTAGCAGGTTCCTTCATCCCCTGCCCACCTATGTCTTTTTGATCCCCAAGTTCATTGGACACGGCTCCAAGCCCTTCAGGCCCCCGTGGTGGGCACCTACCATTTTTGGCCTCACAAGCCCATGAAGCCCAAGGATAAGCCCTACTCAGCATTGCGGCTTTGCCATGCACAACGCGGAGGTGGAGGGTGATTGCCATTGGTTTGCAGACTTGGGGACCTCTTTTCTTACCATCAGTGGGTCTGAAAACTGATCCTGTCAGGCTACAAACTAGATTTTTGTGTTTGCCTACAAGACATGTTCTGTTCTTCCATTCTGCTTCTTCAAGGCGAGGCAGCCCCTGAAACTAGAGAGTTTTCAGAGGGTTGTACTCCTGTGTGCGGCCCATAAAAACAAAACAAAAAAAACAAACAAAAAGTGTGCGTTACTCCCATCCTGGACCCTGTTGCCCTGAATTGCTTGGTGAATTTGCAGACATTCCAAATGAAAACATCCATTTGGTGATGGCCTCCTTTCATAGAGGGATAACTTGGCCTCCATGGATGTGAAGAAGCACCAATGCTTTTTATGCTTTACGGTCAGGGACACGAATTACCAAGTTGTGGCAAATTCTTTTGGTTTGTCTCCACTCCTTGGTTATTTATAATATGATGGCCCTGGTTCTGGTGTTGCTGAGACAATGGGGGATTGCCGTGATTGGCTATGTGGAGATTTATTCTGCCTTGATGGACAACGTGGCAATCGCGATGCGCTCTGACCCTGACCAGAATCCTTTGCATGAAGGTATAACATGAAGAGGTGGCAACTTGTCCATCAGAAAAAGTCACTTTGTTACGTTGAGTGGAGAGTACAAAATACACTGGTTTACGCGTTTTGGCAATAAGCCTTAATCATAGCCATTGGCCTGATGGGCCCCCTCTGCCACCATTTCTTGATCGATAAGACAGACGGTGGCAGGCAGATGGTGGTTAAGACTTATGCCATTAATGGTCGGGCTTCTCCCTTCCTCGTTTTCGTCACACTCCACCAGTGCGATTTGTGCCTCTTGGGTGTTGCGAGTTCTGGCATCTGTCTCAAGTTTGCAAAGTGGCTATCTGTTCATCTCTGTATATCATACCAAATTGTTACACAGTTGATATTTTTGCATCTTTAGAGCCTTGTGTTGACTGCGAGGCTTTGCAGGTGGCTGTGTAAGGTTCTTTTTTTTTTTTTTTTTTTACTGTAGGGAGATTTCTTCGGGTGGCTGCCTGTTTTGCCTGTTGACTCCTGCCTTGTTTCCCACCTCTCATTTAGGTACTGATTTGGGACGTCCCTATGGTCAAAAATAATAAGCTGTATCTGTCAATGAACATAAGAGAAAATGGGATTTTTTGTTACTAACTGTAAAATCTTTCTCTGTGTTCATTGACGGACACAGCACTTTTTTTTGGTCTTGTAGGGCTTTTGGACTAACTGGCTTGCCTATAGCAGAGATGGAGTTTATACCAGCTGGAGTGCCCATGGCTGGTGCTGTGTTCTTTTTCGGCCTAATGTCCTATTCCTGTAGATGGTGCTATAACCCTGTGAAAAAGAATGAAGAGAAGCTGTGTCCATCAATGAAATCTTAGAAAGGGATTTTGTAATGAGTAACAAAAAATCCTGCTTTTTATTTATTTATTTATTTATTTATTTTTTGCCATTGCGGCCTATTGGGGAGATTTACCTTCACTTCCTGTCCCACAGCCAAAACAGGAAGTGAGAGTAAAACCCTTCAAAGTGAGTGAATCCTGGGGTGTGTCACCAGAACTAGTGCCCCCATTGTAAGATTTCCCCTCTATTAGTATTTTGATGTCAACAAAGACAGAAAAAAAAAGCCTAACACTTTCTAATTCCTTTCTATGTCTCCAAAACGTAAAAAAAAAAGAAAGTTTTGCCATTTTAGTTACACTTTAAGTACTCCTGAAAGTGTGCTGAATTGGCCCTTTGATGCAAGGCCTTGCTGTGCTCTTCTGGACACCTGATGCAAAGAAGCTTCTTCCTCGGTTCAGACTAGAGTCTGGAAGTACTCTTACAGTGTATGCCAAGCCATTTTTTTTATTTTTTTCTAATTTTGCCATGAGTGGTAAGGTTTAGAATTCCTGTCAGGTTTTACTGCTTTCAAGAGCTCTGTTACAGAGATTTCCCATAACATCCTGTCTTGCAGACAACACTTTTACCAGACAGCAACACATACAGAAATATGGTTCTAACCTTGCTCTACTTTACTTCCTGTCTGGTTGTCAGCAGTACAGGAAGTGAGGATAAATACTTCTAATGGAGCCCCAAATAGCAGTGGAAACTGAAAACAAATTAAACAAGCTTTTGGCTGGACATACAGTATAACATGTCCACACTCTGCCAAATGTCCAAATTGTGACTTTTCTGAGTATAGGGTATAGCCTTTAGGTCCCTGATATCCGAATCCAGTAATGGCACCAAGAAAATCAATTTAAACGTTTATATTTCTGTCACATACACGTGGAATGTATTGATATGTGATGCAAACACCTCTCTCCTCAAGCTCTCTTTTCTTTACCTCTCTTCTCCACCACACAATCTGTACATATCACCCCCACTTCTCCCTCCCCTCTCCCTATTACTGCACTCATCACCTCTTTCTAACTCTAAGCCCATATACTAACAAATCCCCATTGCCCCTCATACAAATAGTATTCTCATACTACCTCCCTTACTCTTCGGCTTCTCCTAACCCATGGAGCTCTTTCCCCAAACCCTGGGCCTCCCTTATTTAACTGTACCCAACCCCATCACCCCACAACCTCTGGCAGTAGTCGCAATCTAGTCTCCATTCCTCTTCCCAAAACCAGCCTCCCCTTCTCCTGTGCTCTAGAATGCTCGCTCTTCATGACCTCTTTGTCACTAATTCCTTTAATCTACTTGCTGTCACCGAAACCTGGCTCTATGAATCTGACACTCCTTCTCCTGCTTCCCTCTCCCACAGTGGCCTTCTCTGGACTCACTCCCTAGGCCTAATGGATGCAAGGGAGGTGGAGTGGGATTCCTTCTATCCCCACAGAGCACCTTCGATGTTCTTCACTCTCCTCCCTCTCTTTCTCTCTCATCATTTTGAAGCTCACTGTATATGTCTATTCTCTCCAACTTCCTTAAGAATTGCTGTAATCTACCGACCCCCCTGGACCATTATCGACTTTCCTTGATGAGTTTTTGCCTGGCTTCCCTACGTTCTCTGTTCTGAAATTCCCACAATACTTCTCAATGATTTCAACATCCCTGCTAATACAAGCACTCCTGCTACATCTAAACTTCTTAGTCTGACCTCGTCATTTGTCCTGAAGCAATGGGTACAGGGTTCTACTCACTTCTCCTACCTATGCACTTCATGCAACTTCTCCAACAATCCTTTTCCTCTCTCTGACCACCACCTTATTAATCTTTCTACCTGTCTTCCACCACTCTTCCCTCCAATTGCCTAACCATCACCCATAGAAACCTTCGCCGCTTCAACCCATCTCTCCTCTATTCTGCTACTGACCACCTCTATGACAAAATCTCAGCCCTGTCCTGCCTCAACCAAGCCACTTCCATCTACAATACATCCCTGTCCTCCCACCCTGGAGAAGCTCACTCCCCACACTACACACAGATTTAGTTTTCGACCCCTACAACCTTGGCAAACAGATGACACCAGAATTCTTAAAAAACGTAGTCCTGCTCTTGAGCGTCCATGGCACAAGACTAAGTCTCTCAAAGACTTCAACCATTACATATCTGCCATCCAAAAATACTATTCTTTCCTCCACACTGCCAAGCAGACCTATTTTACCACTCTCATCCAGTCCCTGTCAACTCTTCTCTACTTCATCCTGCAACGCCTCCACCCACTGACTCACTCACTGCCCAGGAGGTTGCTAATCACTTCAAAAACAAGACTTATACAATTCGATGGAATCTTCACTCTACAGGTATCTCCCCCAGTTAAGACCCCACGTCAACAGATTGACACTCCCCTTTTCAAACCTGCTACTAAAAAAGAAAGTGGCTAAACTCTAATGCCCAACTAACCACCTGACCCTCAATACTACCTCCCCCTCAAATACTACAGTCACGCATTGGTCAACCCCATACTTAAAAAGCCATCCTTGGACCCTACCAATCTTAACAATCTATGCCCTATCGCTCTGCTCCCCTTTCCTCTAAACTCTTTGAACACCTGGTTTACAACCAGCTGAGTAACCACCTCACTAAGAATAACCACCTTGATTCCCTTCAATCTGGATTTCGCCCTCAACACTCCACAGAAACTGCTCTTTTAAAACTCACAAATAACCTACTAACTGCAAAAACCAACAGACGCTATTCTGTACTCCTACTTCTGGACCTTTTATACAGTTGACTACCCCCTCCTCAAACTTTACTCCTTCGGTTTCTGTGATTGTGCTCTTCAGTGGCTCTCATCCTACCTATCCCAACACAACTTTAGTGTCACTTACAATTCTACTGCCTCCTCTCCTCTTCCCTTCTCTGTCAGGGTCCCCCAAGGTTATGTTCTTGGACCTCTCCTATTTTCAATCTACACCTATCCCTGGGTCAGTTGATTGCCTCCCACTGCTTTCAATATCATTTCTACACCGACGACACCCAAATCTATCTCTCCACCCCTCAACTCGCACCATCAGTCTCCTCATGCATCACTAACTTACGAACAGACCTATCTGTCTGGATGTCACACCACTTCCTCAAACTCAGCTTGTCCAAAACAGAGCTCATAATAATTCCTCCCCCACGTGCCTCTTTCCCTAACTTCTCTGTCAAGAGCAATGGCACAACCATCCACCCATCCCCACATGTCGGGGTACTAGGTGTTATCCTGGACTCTGAACTCTACCTTTTGGCCCCACATCCAAATCTCTTTCCAAAGCTTGCCGCCTCAACCTTTGCATCTCTAAACTACGTTCTTTTCTAACCAATGAAACCACAAAGCTCCTGATTCACTCCCTGGTTATCTCTCGCCTTGATTACTGTTACTCCCTCCTCATGGGCTCACCTTTAAATAGACTATTCCTCCAGACTCATCCATCGTACAAATGCCCAGTATCTTCTACCCCTCTCTGCCAATCCCTCCATTGGCTGCCACTCACCCAACAAATTAAATTCAAAATACTAACAATAAGTTACAAAGCCATCCACAACTCTGCCCCTAGCTACATCACTAGCCTAGTCTCAAAATACCAACCTAATCGTCCTCTTCGTTCCTCCTAAGACCTCCTGCTCTCTAGCTCCCTCATCACCTCATCCCATATTTGCCTCCAGGACTTCTCCCGAGCCTCTCCCTTCCTCTGGAATTCCCTACCCCAATCTGTCAGACTGTCTCCAAATCTATCCATTTTTAGGTGATTCCTGAAAACTTTTCTCTTCAGAGAAGCCTATTCTCCCTCCACCTAACAACTGTTCTTTTATTTTTGTCGTCAGCTCATCCGCCACAGTTATTACCCTTTTGGATCACTTGACCCTCCCTCCTAGATTGTAATCTCTAACAAAAAGGGCCATCTGAATCCTCCTGTATTGTATATGTACTGCCTGCCTTATTGTAAAGTGCTGCGCAAACTGTTGGCGTTATATAAATCCTGTATGATAATAATACAAATAGTACTTACCTTTTTCTATTTATTATTAGGTAGAATTTAGTATTTACAATGACTCTTGCTCCACCGGATCCAAAATTTGACCTTCGAGGAATTGGTGCAGAAGTCAGTAGCCTTCACTTTCACTGCAGATTTCATAAACCATGTCCACCCCTTCTATTTTCTGGGTAAGTTTCATATAAAATTTTATATATATATAATATATATATATATATATATATATATATTAATATTATAGTCTATGCTATTATTCACTGTTAATCCTAAATGTATTTGACAGGTATACTTATGGATATAGCAGTAGTATGAAGAAGTCTAAGCCCTTGTACACACGGTCGGAGATTTCGACAACCAAATCCGTCGGATTTTGCCCGTCGGATCTTGTCCGAAACTGTTGCATACACACGGTCGGACGAAGTTGTCGAAAAATCCGATCATTCAGAACGTGATGACATAATTTCGTTACGATGGGACTACGTTCAGGCTAGTAGCCAATAGCTTTGATGTAGGAATTTGATCTGAGCATGCGTGGCACTTGGTCCGATCAAAATTCTCTACACATGATCGGAGTATGTCCGATCGAACCAGTTGGTCGGAAAATATTTCCAACAAGTTGGAAAATTGGGTCAGACGGATATTCCGACGGAATCAGTCCGATGCATACCACACACAGTCGGATTATCCGACAACACGGTCCGATAGGACACATTCTGACGGATTCTCCGACCGTGTGTACAAGGGCTAAGGACACTGCACTCCCATCATTTGACATTGAAACAGCCTCTGTCCCTCTCTGGCCATACCCACTGATGCGTTTTGACCCGCCCTTATTTATAGAGGTTAACCAAAGCAGTTACATTCAAGGCATGCGGTGAATGATAACTGTCATAGTTCCTATGGCTCTTATCCGTGTCAAGTAGTGAAGCATCTAAATTTCGGCCGCTGGAAATGGGGTTTTCAGCATTTTGCCGAAAGCAAAAAAGATGGCGATAATAGCTGCCAAAAAAAACCACTTGATTTTGCTGTGATTTTACCGTGCTTATGGTGTGCTTTTTATAGGTCATGTGACTTAAAAAATGCATAAAAAAACACAACACGGGTTCATTTTTGATGCATTTCAGCGGGGAAGTGCTAACCAAATATGCACCAAAAATGCAGAAAGCAGGATTTTTAACACTGCTTTAAAAGGTGCTGATAATGGCCAACAAATTCATATTTATTTAAATTCATGATATTAATTTAAAAGTAACTATAATACATTTATTTATAAAAACATATATATAATTATTTTATTTTTTTACTTTTTGGCCAAGTAAATCCTAAATTTTCAGTTTCGGCACCAGTACTTTTATTTCAGTGCACCACTAATGTCAAGCCATCAAATGTCTGGTGTCATAACTAATCACATGTGCAACATCATGGCAACTGCAGATCTGAGGCCAAGATGTTAGCTTCTTTGGCTGTAAAGTGTAGAAGGGTTTAGTTCTGCTTTAAAACCATTTCCATGTTATGTGATTTTCGTTTGTAAAACCAAATAAACATTTTTCAAAAAAAAAAATAATAATAACATTTCCAAGGATAATGCTGAGTAGAAAAATCAAAGCCTGTTACATAGGAATCTACAGTTACAGAATCTATGTTACAGTTTAGAACTCGAGCACTAGGCTGCAAAGGGGCTGTACAGCATGCAAGATCAGGACCTGCTGTATGCTGGCCTATCTCAGCATTTGCATAAGTACATGCACAGGCATACAACCCTTATCTCTAATGCAAGTGCCAACGTGTACCCTTGTAAAGCTGCGTCTTGCAACTTCTTTCTATTAGCGGCTGTACACAGAAGCTGTGGCTCGGAGGGAAGATTTTTTATTTATTTTATTTTTTTGTAGTTTCTGTATGCTCTTGCCTTACGGCCTTGTGCATAAGCTCTTAAAGAGGAAGTAAACCCTGGTGGGTTTTAATTCCTCTTTATTTCCCTGCAAAGGTAAAACATATTGCATAGTAGCCCATTATGTGTCACTTGCCTGAAACCGAAGCCTGCAATGTCACAGTTGTCCCCACTAGCAGGGAGCGTCCATCTTTGCCCCTCTTCCTTCCGGGGCCATGAGCTCCGGCTCTGTGACTGGCCGGAGTTGAGTGACGCCACTCCCACGCATGCACATGGAAGCCGCCAGTCACGGCATGACCCTTATTAGAAACAGCACGATGTGCCCTTTCTAAAGTGCGCATGCGCCAATGTCATTGACACTTGGCTTTTTAGTAAATATCTCCTAAACCATGGAGGTGTAGGAGATATTTCAAGCACTTACAGAATGTGATTGTAGCCGTATCGTACTCAAGCACCTACAGGTAAGCCTTAAAATAGGCTTACCTGTAGTAAAAGTGGTTGTACAGGGTGTACAATTTTCATCCTTGGAACGATCGTACGATTTTCTGATAGTTTGTACACAACTTTTGACAGCCTATTCTGACCTTCCATCAAAAATTTCCATAGGGACAAACTCCAAAAATGTTCTCATATGTAAGCAGAATGAACAATTTTAGTTTAATGTATACCTTTCTCGTGCAATTTTCATACGAGAAAAATCTGAAAAGAGAGTGCGCATGATCAGAAACAAAAAAAAAAAGCCTTTGTCATACAAGAATTTTCACACATAATTTACTTACTTGGTTCTGACTTGCTGTGAAAGCGAGGAAATCGGATGACTTTAGTTATACTGGAGCAAACGGCAGCCTTACAGCAAACACAGCAGGTTAAATTCAGTAATAAATAAGTTTTATGAATAGCTACTGATCTCTGTCTGCAGTTTGTTTGTGGATGTACCATGTGGCAGAAAAGGCCTCAAGTTGCATGGATTTTCAGATTCCTACACCTCAATGGTTTATGTACTGTATTTAACACAAAGAAATGCCAAGTTGCAATGGTTAAGTTATAGAAGATCACTCTCTTTTTTTTATTTTATTTTTTATTACTAACTGGGATTCTCTTTTAGCTAGTGTTGATGTTACAGGTTTTGTTCATTTTTACAGCTCTCGTGGGCATGAGGAGGAAATGTAATGCTTACATTGACATTGCCAGAAGAAAATGAGTACTCGGTTCTGAGGCAGTGGAAATGAGAAACAAATGTGTCTTATAAATATGTATTTCTTAATTACTGTGACAAGTAAATGTCCGGTACTTGTCAGTTCTATGCTGGAACTGTCTGGCCACTGATGCATTTGGTGATAGGACATATAGGGGTCTATTAATAAAGCAGAGGTATGGCCTTACCAAGACCATTGTGCTACTTAAAAAAAAAAAGTTGCATTTACACATTTTCATACATGTTCGTGGTGCGTTTGCACACATTCATGCATTTGGGGTATGTTCCGTCTGGAAAAATGCATCATGCTGTACTTTTTTTTTTTTTTTTTAATGTATTTTATTTTTTTTTTTAACACGCATTAAAGCACTGCAGTGGTGTAAACTAGGCTCATTGGAATACATTCATGGGATTGGAGACAGCAGGCATTCGAGGCACGCATACAAATAAATTGTTAAACAAGGAACCCAACTGGATGAATAATGGCTGCAACCTTTGGTTTTCAAACTGATTAATAATTTTAAACAACTAATTTCACAAATAAAACTGAAAATTGTATTAGAATAAAGTAAATCACTACTTAGTAAACAGCCCAGCCACTGAGACTTGGGCCACAATAATCCTCTTTTTTTATTTTATTTATTTTAAAATAAACCATTAATCAAAGTTTATTGACGTTCAAAGTGTATGGTGGCAGAGGGAGAAAAACAATGCCCTGACATCTTTGGGAGTAAACAATCCCTCCTGGCTTGGTGGTGAGTGAGAGAAAAAAATGCCTCCAGGGTTGCTGGTCAGTTGGAATAAAAATGCCTCATCCTTGGTTAAAGTGGCATGAGAAGTGCCCCATTGTTATGAGTGGAAGGAATAGTGCCCCATCATTGGTGTCAGTGGGAGGAATAATGGCCATCATTGATGTCAGTGGGAGGAATAATGGCCATCATTGGTGTCAGTGGGAGGAATAATGGCCATCATTGGTGTCAGTGGGAGAAATGGCACCTCATCATTGGCATTAGTAAGAGAAACGGTGTCCCATTGTTGGTGTCAGTGGGAGGAATGGTACCTCCATCATTGGTGTCAGTGAGAGGAATGGTGCTCAATTATTGGTGTCAGTGGAAGGACTAGTGCTCCATTGTTGGTGTCAGAGAAAGGTATAGTGCTGCATCATTGGTGTCAGTGGGAGGAATAATGCACTGTCATTAGTGTAAGTAAGAGGGCTAGTGCCTCATTGTTGGTGTTAGTGAGATAAATTGTGCCCAAAGGGTCAGTTAAAGGTGAAGGGCCCAAGTTTTGGGATCCTTGTTATAGTGGTTCTCACTATTCCTAAATTTTGATCGTGAGATAAATGCTATTTACACATGTTTGTAGTCACTTGTTAAGATCATTAAAAAATCTCAACATGTGATTTTTCTTAGGGCAAACAACCAGGTAATACTTGTCCCACTATAATATTTGAGATATGCCTAATTTTAAGATTTTATTTTATTGGCCAGGTCATCCAGTGGGTTAGTTCATGTCTGGAATGTAAGTACACGAAGAACAGAGACTGTACTAAATGGACACGATGGCAAATCTGTTTACTGGATCCATACGCTTAACAGCAAAGACTGTCTTATGAGGTAATAAAACCTTACAACCTGTCTTATTTATGGAAACGATAGGTACTGTTTCTTCCCTACATAATTCTGTTTGAATAATTTCTCCCGGCAGTCATTTTTTTGCTCTTTTAAGGGTATACTGTAATGTAGATTGTTAAACACGTTCCTGCAAATGAGGAGGATAGCTTTATAAATAAAGTATTTTCCTGACATAGACTATGTAAACAAATCTTTTAGATTTTCTTCTTTTTTTTTTATGCAAGACTCCATGGTGACTACATCATCCTTAAAGAGGAAGTAAACCCTGATGAGTTTACTTCCTCTTTCATTCCCTGCAAAGGCAAAGCATAATGGACTACTATGCATCGCATAGTAGCCCATTATGTGTCACTTACCTGACACAGGAGCCAGCGAAGTCGCCGCTGTCCCCTGTAGCCCGCCGCATCCATCTTGTTGGTGGGGTCTCGCAGCTCCGCCGCTGTCATTCGGCGAAGCCGCGATGACGTCACTCCCGCGCATGCGCACGGGACCCGACACGCGCGGCAGCTCCGTCGCTGAGAATGCCGCGCTCAGTGCGCCTGCGCGCCGCTGTATACGGCGTATGCGCCGTAGACAGCGGTGCCTGTTTTTGGGCAAATATCTCCTAAACCATATTTAGGTTTAGGAGATATTTCTTGGACCTACAGGTAAGCCTTAATCTAGGCTTACCTGTAGGTCAAAGTGGTTTGTAAGGGTTTACAACCACTTTAAATGCACATTCACAAAATGAAGACTGTCTTGGTTTCTGAGCCCCAGTTCCAGCATACAAACATTACATACTTGTCTAAGTTCTGTACATTAACCACCATAAAATTAGGATTGTGATTTCCTTCTTCAAGATTATTTCCAAATCTCCAGTTTCTAGGTTGTCAACCATGATTGGTGGAATTGAGAAGACCCTGTCCCACGTGATAAGCCCACTTTCTGTCATCATTTCAAAACGGAACCTCCTTTTTTCTAGTGGACTGGTGCTAAGAAATGGGGTATTTAGACCTGCCACCTGTAAGGACTTTCTTGCACAGACTCTGGGCTATGGTTTTATATTGACACCCAAGAGGAGGAAGAATGCGTTTTGGTTTATGTCTATATTCCCAATGCTAAGTATATGTGAGTGCAATATATTTTGTCTGTTTTTATTTATTCAAATCATTTCACACTGGGAGCATTTCTTTACCTGTGCCTTTTGTGTATGATGCAATGGCCTAGTGATTGACATCTCTGGGGTTAATTTACTAAAAAGCAACAGACTTCACTTTGCAAGTGAAGTTGTACTCTGCAAGGGAATTTTCCCTAGAGCCTAGTAAATGAGGTAAAACACTGCTGACTTCCATCATCCAGTCATGTGCAAGCAACAGAATTTATTTTATTTTCTTTGTGTGTGATTGGCTATTATTTGCAAAGTGAA
Source organism: Lithobates pipiens (assembly GCF_037356315.1). Classification (NCBI taxonomy): domain Eukaryota; kingdom Metazoa; phylum Chordata; class Amphibia; order Anura; family Ranidae; genus Lithobates; species Lithobates pipiens. The sequence goes on along the minus strand of NW_027507790.1, from coordinate 51,775,662 downwards.
CACTGTATTTGTCTTTAGTAAATCAACCCCTATGCTCGTATCAAGTGGCATGCTGGATCTGCAGATGAGACGTGACCTGCATATGCATTATTGACAATATTGCTACTTGAAGCATATTGCAATAAGTTTTGCATGTTTAAATATTAGGTGCATGTGCTCTGAGGCAGTAAAAAATGCAAGGCCTTAAAAAGAGGTTTGCATATAAGTCCTTCTGGAAGGAGAAAGAGTTGCAACAATCAGTATTAACAGTGGCAGCATACTGGCAGAACAGTTGGAGCACTTGTTTGCCTTTACAAGATTGTAAAATGCCACACTCCCAGAGGACACAATGAAAAGTTTTCATACATGGTTACACAATTTTAACCTATTTTGTGTAACTATGATATAAAAAAACCTCTTTAAGGAAATATTTCTAATGTTTGCTTAGTTTTTATTTGAGAGATAACCTTCTTGTGGTCCATTTAGTATTGAATGTTTTACATTTTTTATAGTGTGTGTGTGTGTATATACTTTGTATAATTGTTTTTTGTTTAATTTTGTGTACTAGTGTTTAGAGGTAACTCCCAGTGTGCTGGCAAAAAATGGACAGATCATTTTAAACAAGATCCTGGAGCCCGCCTTTTATTTTTTTTTGGAGCCAGGGTAGATACAGTCTAGGATAGTTGTCTCGCTACTGTTGTAATTACTTGGCATGAGCATCTGTATTTTATGCCAATGAGATGCTATCTATTATGCCTATTACCTTGGGAAATAGTACATATTGCAATGCAGTATATCACATTGCACAGCTTCTAATAAATAAATTATATATATATATATATATATATATATATATATATATATATATATAAATAAATTAAATATAATATATATATAAAATGATGGGATTTTATAATTGTGTCTACGTTTGTTTAAAGGGTAACTCAGTGGTCTTATAAAATTAGATGTTATTTTATTAAAGTGATTGTAAAGTCTTGTTTGTTTTCCTATATAAATAACAAACATGTTTTACTTACCTGCTCTGTTGCAGTAGATTTGCACAGAGCAGCCCAGATCCTCCCTTTCTTAAGTCCCTCTTTGGTGCTCCTGGCTCCTCCCTCCTGTTCAGTGCCCCCACAGCAAGCAGCTTGCTATGGGTGCACACAAACTGAGTCACAGCTCCCTGTGTCCAGTCAGACACATAGCCCTGACCCGGCCCGCCCCCTCTCTCCCCTGATTGGCTAGCTGACTTTGACAGCAGGGTGAGCCAATGGCCCCACTGCTGGAAGGAAGGGGAATCTTTTGCGGTTTATACGCTCGTGGACATCGCTGGACAAAGAGGGACATCAGGTAAGTGTTGGGGGGGGGGGGGGGGGGGGGGCTGCTGCACACAGAAGGCTTTTTATCTTAATAAATGCATTAAGATATTTACAACCCTATTAAATACTCAATTGTTCTATTTCTCAACAAGGTTGGCACCTGGGGGGTATTCATTGTTTTATCTTTGAGACTATTATTGCTGTGTACTACTTGAAGTAAAGTGCAATGAGCAAGCAAGTCCCATTATACTCTCCAGTAATATAAATACGTAATTCAAGGGGATTAGATTAACTACTGTGGAGTAGAAAGGAATAGGAGAGCCAGCATTAGGAACCAGTTATGCTATGTGCTGTCCAAAACATAGTGGGCAGAGGGATGACCTCATTATTGTCCTGATGCTGATTTATTGTCCAGCCACTGCCAGCTGAGTTTTCTTGACCATACTATCTGCTGCAGAGGTGATGGAGCTCCCTGTTGTGTCTGGCAGATATGCCCAGAACACAGATTGGCTGAACAGAAATACAAATACATTACTCACTTCAACTACTTTAAAGCGGGAGTCCACCGGGACTCCGCGTTTTTTTTTTTTTTTTTTTTAAAAGCCAGCAGCTACAAATACTGCAGCTGCTGACTTTTAAATAGTGACACTTACCTGTCCAGCGCGCCCGCGATGTCGGCACCCGAAGCCGATCGCTCGCTCGGCTGCCGGGTCCCGCCGCCATCTTGGGTATGGGAATCAGGAAATGGAGCCTTTCGGCTTCATTTCCCGGTTCCCTACTGCGCATGCGCGAGCCGCGCGGCGCAATCCGGACGGTCCCCGCTGCCTCTGGGAGCTGTGTGTTTCCCAGCAGGCAGCGGGGCACTTGCTGAAGGGGGCGGGCGCTTGTGGAACGGGGGCGTAACGTACGCCCCGTTCCGCAGAGAGCTAGCCCGGAAGTGGGTGCAGTTACCTGGATTATCCAGGTAACTGCACCCCCCTCCCCCCTGAAAGGTGCCGATTGTGGCGCCGGAGGGGGGGGGGATTCCGATGAGCGGAGGTCCATTTTAGGGTGGACCTCCGCTTTAACTACTTGGCTGTACTTTAGCTTTAAATTAATCATATAGATCAGGAGTCTCCAAACTTTCGAAACAAAGGACTAGTTTACTGCCCTTCAAACATTAGGGGGCCTGACTGTGGCCAGTGGGAGTAGAAAATGCCCTGGCATCGGTGGGAGTAAACCATGCCATAGGCTTGCGGTTTATAGGTAACCATAGGAGAGACAACAGAAGAGAAAAATATATGTATGAATCATATGGTCCATATCCAGGACCGTTGTCTCTGCCACGATCACCTATAAGCTGTGCGAAAAGGTCAAAAATCGCAGTATACATATAGAAGATTTTTTTTCTGGTTTGACAACAGTCATCATCTGAAAATGTTATCTTGCTACAATAACTCCTGAAGAAACCGTGTTTATAGTGAAACATGTAGCAAATATAACGTGTAGCTTGGTCGACTTTAGTTCGGATCAAACATTGTTGTATGACATCACGCTATGATTCTTGGAATGACCGAATAATATGTGTAATTTCACACAACTTGAATGGTTTGATTTATGTGAGAGTAAATCATATCGTTTATTAATTTTATCAAATATTTAAATTGAAAAAATTATTTGGTAAACTTGAATTATGTCAATATTTGAGCATCTAAAAAATCCTGTCCTATCTGTATATTGTCTACTGCAATTTTTTGTGTCTCTTAAGTGGATTGTTAGAGGATTTTTTTTTTTTCCATGGCTCTTTAACCAACTGATTAGTCTAGGGCAGAACCGCTATTACATTTTATCTTTCATCAAATCATTGGATCAGATTTATGAAAACTGTTGGCTAGAAGTGAACTGTACTTGCAATTGCTTGTAATTTTACCCGGAAGGCAATTAACAAGTTATTGCTTTTCATGGAAACATATCTGCTGTAACCCAGTGTCTTTCAGGTTGTAGAAAAGCTTTTTCAGGGTGTCATTGTTCTATATTAATCTGAATAGTACTTTTAATGGGACAAAATTCCAAGGAAGAGGCAGTGCCAAACCATCTCTTAACAGTATGGACAATGATCCCAATTTGTCTTTCAACCAAAATCATATTCCCTCTGTAATATCGTGTTAGTTTAATGGTCCGTATGATAGCAGCGATTACGCTTCATGTACAACGAATCTTCTGTCAACTATGCTAATTCAGCAGTTTTACACATAGGGGTGAAATTGACTCTCTGATAGTAGTCTGGTATTTAAAAAACAGCAATGATCTAAGTGATTGCTGGTGGACATGTCATTTTGTTCTATAATGGTATAATATCTTTCTCTTGTGCTATTAGTTTTTATAGACTGTTAAAGTGAAACAGTAGCCAATTTTTTATTTTTATTTTTTTTCACTATTTTTGAGTGTATTTGTGTCTTCCCTAGTGAGGAGATTCACTCTGGTTTTCTGTGCTGATGTCTGTTGTCCCTGAGACAGACAGACAGTGAGGGTAAATTTTACAGTTGTCACTGGAACAGGTGAAGGGAAATCTGCAGGTAAGAATACCTATTCCTGTGGCAATTGTCTATAATAGGATTTCTTTGCTGACCATTTAACTCTCATTCTGTTGTGTCTCCAGGATAGAACAAAAAGGGAAGGCTCCCAAATGTGGACACTTCATCCACCTTCTAATAGGGGGACAAACCTGCTGCACTGTGACCTTGTCTGTAGCCTGTGGCCTGTAGTAGCATGTAGCCTGTGGCTATTTGCACTACAGAAGGATGAGAAAAGGTTGGAGGGAGTATGGATATTAGCTGCCACAAGCCTATAGCTTGTATCTCAGTGCCTGGCCAAACCTGGTACTTCCCAGGTGGGTCACAAATGAAAAAGGGTTTGCCTGACTCAAGGGAGGTATATTTTTTAATTGAGAGGCTTTTGCATCACATAGTAACTGAATCTGAGACTTGTTTGGACTACCAAACCAGAGCTTGTAGATGTATTGTAAAGTGGTTGTAAAGCCTAAACTTGTTTTACTTTATTGCATTTCCTGCATTAAGATAAAAAATGTTTCATTATTTGTATGGCCCCCCTCACCTCTTTTTTTTTTTTTTTTTTTAACGCAAAAGATCCCCAAAAAAGTGTTTTTTCTTTTTTGTTTGTTTTTTTTGATCTTTTGCTTTTAACCACTTGCTGCCCAACGTCAAATGACAGCGGGCAGTGCGGCTCTCATTCTTGGTGGACGTCATATGATGGCGCCCAGAACGACTGCTCTTGTGCGCCTCTGGGGGCTCACATTGTGGCAATCAGTGGTGCGACGTGTCAGTCTGACACACCGCTACACCGATCTCGGTAAAGAGCCTCTGACGGAGGCTCTTTACTACGTGATCAGCTGTGTCCAATCATGGCTGATCATGATGTACATAGCTAGAGCTGTTGATCGGCTTTTCCTCACTTGCATCTCACAGGCGCGAGTAGAGGAGAGCGGATCGGCTGCTCTCCTGATGGGGTCTGTGCTGATTATCAGCGTAGCCCCCCTCGGATGCCCACCTGGGACCACCAGGACCACCAGGGATTGCCACCACACTGGACCACCAGGTATGCCACCCTAGACCACCAGGGAAATGCCAATTGGTGCCCAGGCAGCTGCCAATCAGTGCCCATCCCTAATGCCTGCCAGTGCCATCAGTGAAGCCTATAGATGCCATCTATCAGTGCCGCCTATCAGTGCCACCCATGAGTACCCATCAGTGTCGCCCATCAGTGCCACCTACCAGTGCCCATAGTCATTGGTGCCACCTCATCGGTGCTGCCTTATAAGTGCCCCTCAGTGCTGCCTTATCAGTGCCCATCAGTGAAGGAAAAAACATACTTATTTCCAAAATTTTATAACCAAAACAAAAGAAACGCATTTTTTTAATTTATTTATTTATTTTATTTTAGGTCTTTTTTTGTTTAGCAAAAAATAAAAAATGCAGGGGTGATCAAATACCACCAAAATAAAGCTCTATTTGTAGGAACAAAACAATAAAAATTATTTTTGGGTACAATGTAGTATGGTCGTGCAATTGTCATTTAAACAGCGACAGTGCTGGCTTGGGCAGGAAGGGGATCTAAGTGCCCGGTATTGAAGTAGTTAAAGGTAAAAAAGAGATTTGTTTTTTTTTTGTTTTTTTTTTGTTTGTTTTTTTACTCCAGATCTCTTCATAAAGAGGACATGAAATAAGAATGACATTTACAAGGGATGTTTACATTCCTTGTAATAGGAATAAAAGTGATCCAAAAAAACTTAAGTGACAGAGAAAAAATAAGAAAAAGTGAGTGCATACATAAATCTCGCGTGCATATGTAAATGTGAGGTATGGCCGTGAATGTTAGAGCGAGAGCAATAATTCTAGCACTAGACCTCCTCTTTTGGTGGTATTTGATCACCTCTGCGGTTTTTATTTTTTGCACTATAAACGAAAAACCAACAGTTTTGATAAAAAAAACTGTTGATATCATAAATAACCCCCCAAAAAAAGTAAAAAAAAAATCTTCATCAAAAAAAAATCGCAATAAGTTTTTTACTTATTTTTATTGATTGGTTTGCGCAAAAGTTATCATCTACAAAATAGGGGATAGATTTATGGCTTTTTTTTATACTATTAATGGCAGTGATCAGTGATTTTTAGTAGGACTGCAGCATTTCGGCAGACAGATCGGACACATTTTTTTGGGACCAGTGACATTTATGCAGCGATCAGTGCTATAAAAATGCACCGATAACTGTATAAATTACACTGGCAGGGAGGGGGTTAACACTAGGGGCGATCAAGGGGTGAAGTGTGTCCTAGGGAGGTGTTTCTAATTGTAGGGGGGACGACGACTGGAAGTACAGAGAGATCGCTGTTCCTGATCACTAGGAACAGACGTTCACACTGTACTCCCCTGACAGAACAGAGATCTGTTTGTTTACATTGACAGATCCCTGTTCTGCCTCTCTGTGGAGCGATCACAGGTGGCTGGCGGACTTCGTGGCCAACGGCCACGAGTATCAGCTCCGGCGCCATGGTGCGCAATAGAGCTGACCTTCCGCCGTATATCAGCAGGGGCTGGTCGCCAAGTGGTTAAAGTGTAAAATGTTGGGTATCTATTTACTCAGCATAACATCATCTTTCCTATTATACAAAAAATGTGGCATATATTGTGTTATTTTTAAGATTCATTAAAATGTATCCCCCCCCCCCCAAAAAATAAAAAATACCACATGACATAAAAAATTGCATTGATCGCCATTTTATTCCCTAGGGTGTGTGTGTGTGTGTGTGTGTGTGTGTGTGTGTGTGTGTGTGTGTGTGTGTGTGTGTGTATATATATATATATATATCCATATACATACATACAGTGCCTTGCGAAAGTATTCGCCCCCTTGAACTTTTCAACCTTTTGCCACATTTCAGGCTTCAAACATAAAGATATAAAATGCGATTACAGCTGCAAGTCGCTTGGGGTATGTCTCTATCAGTTTTGCACATCGAGAGACTGAAATTCTTGCCCATTCTTCCTTGCAAAACAGCTTGAGCTCAGTGAGGTTGGATGGAGAGCATTTGTGAACAGCAGTTTTCAGCTCTTTCCACAGATTCTCGATTGGATTCAGGTTTGGACTTTGACTTGGCCATTCTAACACCTGGATACGTTTATTTGTGAACCATTCTTTTGTAAATTTTGCTGTATGTTTGGGATCGTTGTCTTGTTGGAAGATAAATCTCCGTGCCAGTTTCAGGTCTTTTGCAGACTGCAACAGGTTTTCATCCAGAATGGTCCTGTATTTGGCTGCATCCATCTTCCCCCTCAATTTTAACCATCTTCCCTGTCCCTGCTGAAGAAAAGCAGGCCCAAACCATGATGCTGCCACCACCATGTTTGACAGTGGGGATGGTGTGTTGAGGGTGATGAGCTGTGTTGCTTTTATGCCAAACATATCGTTTTGCATTGTGGGCAAATAGTTCGATTTTGGTTTCATCTGACCAGAGCACCTTCTTCCACATGTTTGGTGTGTCTCCCAGGTGGCTTGTGGCAAACTTTAGACAAGACTTTTTATGGATATCTTTGAGAAATGGCTTTCTTCTTGCCACTCTTCCATAAAGGCCAGATTTGTGTAGTGTACGACTGATTGTTGTCTTATGGACAGACTCTCCCACCTCAGCTGTAGTTCTCTGCAGTTCATCCAGAGTGATCATGGGCCTCTTGGCTGCATCTCTGATCAGTCTTCTCCTTGTGTGAGCTGAAAGTTTAGAGGGACGGCCAGGTCTTGGTATATTTGCAGTGGTCTGATACTCCTTCCATTTCAAAATGATCGCTTGCACAGTGCTCCTTGGGATGTATAAAGCTTGGGAAATCTTTTTGTATCCAAATCCGGATTTAAACTTCTCCACAACAGTATTACGGACCTGCCTGGTGTGTTCCTTGGTCTTCATGATGCTCTCTGCGCTTTCAACAGAACCCTGAGACTATCACAGAGCAGGTGCATTTATACAGAGACTTGATTACACACAGGTGGATTCTATTTATCACCATCAGTCATTTAGGACAACATTGGATCATTCAGAGATCCTCGCTGAACTTCTGGAGTGAGTTTGCTGCACTGAAAGTAAAGGGGCCGAATAATTTTGCACGCACCACTTTTCAGTTTTTTATTTGCTAAAAAAGTTTAAAATATCCAATAGATTTCGTTCCACTTCACAATTGTGTCCCACTTGTTGGTGATTCTTCACAAAAAATTAAAATTTTATATCTTTATGTTTGAAGCCTGAAATGTGGCAAAAGGTTGAAAAGTTCAAGGGGGCCAAATGCTTTCGCAAGGCACTATATATATATATATATATATATATATATATATATATATATATATATATATATATATAATTTATATTTATTGTTGTTTGGGGGTTATAAGTAATTTTCAAGCAAAAAATGGCGATTTAATCTTGTAAACATAAAGTGCCAAAAAAAGGCCTGGTCTTCAAGTGGCTAAAAGAAAAAAAAATACTTTACAAATGCTTTAATTATTGAAAGCATCAAGCAAGAGGAAAGTTAATTACTTATTTAGGCAAGAAGATATTTCTACTCTTATAGACCATATGGTACTATAATTGGTGCTGGTTTGTTATAACACGAGGAGTACAAATATACAGTAAAGCTACCGAGGTTAAAGTAGATTTGGGGTGTCACTAAAAGCAACCTCACGTAGATTTAGTTATGTGACAGACAGTAGCAATGGGAGTGTTACCCAGAACACTTCCTCTTGATATCTTACATTTATGTGTATAACATAATATTTGAATCCTAATCATCCATGTAATTGATTTAGCAGGCATACCACAATATAAAAACTATATGGTTTTGCTATTGTCAATTCTAAATCGTGTAACATTGGACAAGAATTTTTCCAGAAAATGATCATGATACGGTCAGTACATTAATAATTTCCTCCTTTTCTCCCAGTCAGGGTCGTGATCTGCAGATACATACTTGGAATTTGGCAGAAGGAAGGAATGAAGTGACTGACTCAATTGCAGTAGATAGCGTTGGTTTTTGTAAGTGCTCATTATTAAATAATGAGAATTGTTTACTAGCAATGCCAGGAAAAGAAAGCTCACAGGTAAGAAATATGTTTTTGGCTATCTTTCAAAGGACAACAGCACTTTCATTGGGAAAATGGCTAAAAAGTCTTTCTCCTTCCCAACTTTCCACCAAATTAGTAATTTTTAAATAAAAAAACTTAGTGGTTGTTGACCCACTCATTTAACTTTATATACTGTAATCCTGTGTGCTCCTGTCTGTGATTTATTTAAAAAAATGCAATACATACCTAATTTCAGAGCAGCGCTCACGTGACCGGCCGGCTCTCTCCCCGTCTGACAGATGCAGCGGGCGGAGCTGAGATTTCCCCGCTGACATCAGTTGGGGCGAGAGGAGGAGAGAGCTGACCGGTCATGTGAGCGGCGCTCTGACATCTGGTATGTACTGCATTTTTTTTTTATATATCACAGAGACAGGAGCACATGAGGTTAGCAAACGGAGGATTATATAAGATTTTAAATGTTATTTCAGCAGCAGGAGGGGAGGGGGCGGGTACTTGACACAGAGCAGACAGGCAGGGAGGGGAGGGAGGAGAGGACGGAAGAGAGACAGAAAAGCTGTAGATGACAGAGGCATGTAAACACTTTGAATGACAATTGCATGGCCATGCAACACTGTACCCAAATTCAATTTTTATCATTTTTTTTTTCACACAAATAGAGCCTTCTTTTGGGGGTATTTAATCACTACTGGGGTTTTATTTTTTGCTAAACAAACAAATAAAGATGGAAAATTTTGAAGAAAAAAAAAGTTTCATAGTTTGTTATAAAATTTTTGCAAACAGGTAATTTTTCTCCTTCATTGATATGCGCCAATGAGGCGGCACTGGTGGGCACTGATAGGCACAGTTAAGGCGGCACTGACAGCCACTGATAATAGATTTGGCTGCTCAATGTCCAGGCCACTTTTTGCGATACGGCACTGCGTCGCTTTAACTGAAAATTGTGCGGTCGTGCGACGTTGTACCCAAACAAAATTGACGTTCTGTTTTTTTCCCCACAAATAGAGCTTTCTTTTAGTGGTATTTGATCATCTCTGCGTTTTTTATTTTTTGCGCTATAAACAAAAAAAGAGTGAGAATTGAAAACACAATATTTTATACTTTTTGCTATAATAAATATCCCCAATTTTCTTTAAAAAAAAGAAAATATTTTCCTAAGTTTAGGCCGATATGTATTCTTCTACATATTTTTGGTAATAAAAATTGCAATAAGGGTATATTGATTGGTTTGCGCAAAAGTTATAGTGTCTACAATGTAGGGGAAAGATTTATGGCATTTTATTATTTTTTTACTAGTAATGGTGGGGATCAGCATTTTTTTTTTTTTTTTTTGTCGAGGACTGCAACATTATGGCAAACAGGCATAATTGGGAAATTTTTGGGACTATTGGCATTTATACAGCGATCAGTGCTATAAAAATGCACTGATTACTGTGTAAATGTCACTGGCAGGGAGGGGCTAACAGTAGGGGGCAATCAAGGGGTTAAGTGTGTTACCTAGGGAGTGATTCTAACTGTGGGTGGGGGTGGGACTGCCTGGGTGATCGTTGTACATACCTAGTATGAACAACAGATCGCTCTCCTCACCCCTGACAGCACGGAGATCTGTCTGTTTACATTGACAGATCTCAGTTCTGTCTCTGTTTGGAGCGATCACAGGTGCCCGCACGCTCCCCCCTAGTAGTCAAAAGGCGACCCGACGTATAGCTACGACGGCTCACCCAGGTGAGCCAACCTGCCGCAGCATAACTGTGGAAGGAGTTAAAATCAATGGTAGTTGAACAAAGATGCCCGTATCATGTGTTCTTTGAGCAACTGCACCAAAAATAATTTTACATTGCTTAGCAAATTAATAAAAAGCGCTGTTAAAAATGCACAAAAAATATACTTTAGCATTTAAAAGTTTGGAAATATCTTTATTTTTTTTAAACCACTGATACATTTTTTAATTAAGGTACAGGCAGATTATGGCTGGTGGGATGGGCCAGCAGGATGCTGTACATGGCTTCCTGAAAACATCACAGCCTCCGTACTCCTCTCAGCCCCTTTACAAGCAGTGTGCTGGCTCTTGGGAGTCATGCAAATATTAAAATGCCTTGATGGGTAGATGTCAGTCTGGAATAGTGGGCATCTATAGGCAGGTTACATTGACATAAGTAAAATGAAAAATGCAGCGCCAAAAATCAAATAATCCCAAATGAGTACAGCATAAATGTGTAAATTAGAACATGTCCTCTAAAGTGTACCATGGATAAATTCTATTGAAAATAAGAGTCCAAAGACATTCAAAGGAAGAAATCATCCACCAATCCTTCAGAAAAGCACCAGGTGCCACCACCTTTGACAAGCGGAAAACTCACCAGACCATAAGCTCTAATGAAACACAGGTCTTCCCAGGGTATATATGCATCAATTCCAGAATGGCATCATTTTAACAGCAGCAAAGTTTGGTTCCAACTATAATAAAGCTCATTAAGGAGCCAATAAGGACCGGTGATAGTGTAGTATTTTTATTTTAAAATGATACACAATACAAGGTAAAAATCACCCAGTTAAAATATTTTAAAAAATGCAAGGAACTTGCCCAGAGAGCCACCTATGTTCTACAGCAGGGTGACGTCAGTACTGAGACTCCACCCCATTTTCGCAATTTAAAACTTTGGATGCCAGCAGCCGCATTTGTTATCACAGTGCAGATTCAAGATTGCAATAGGTTACATTGACTGCCCTAGGTAGTTAGTTACCACATGTAATGTTGAGCCTCCAAGATTAAAATAACTGCAGTGACTGAAAAGGATGGGCCAGGGATAGCAAAAATGATTCTGGATGTCCTCCAGCTATAAAATGAGGCAAGATCTATCTGACTTGCTGCACCTTCTAATATACACTGTGAGATACTCAGTGTGCAGTAAAATAAGAGTAGGTAATTTCAATACAACAGAGAAGCCTGTACCAAGTTACTTTGCATGTGTTTGGGTGCTGGGTCTTTTGGATTTGCAAGCTTTTGTCTTAGGGTATAGTTGGGCTTGTAAGACACTGGGATGCAACATTTGTTAAAATGGTAGTAAAGTCTTGTGTGACATTTTTACCTGCAGGTAAAATATAATAAAGCTTACCTATAGGTAAAATTAATATCTCCCAAATGTGAACCGTTTAGGAGATATTCCAGCAAGCAGCCAGTGATGTCACCTGCGCATGCGCTCTGAAGGAATGGCATATCCATGCCGCTCTTTCAGAGCTCTGTACCATGCCTCACATTTTATGCACGCATGCACGGAGTGACATCATTATGACTCCGCCAATCAGATGGCCAGAGCTTGCAAACCCGGAAGGAAGACCTGGTGAAGATGGAAGCCATGTCAGCGGTGACAGTGCGCAGCTGGAGGGCTTCATTTTAAGGCAAGTCTTTCATAATGTGCTGGTATGCAATGCACACTAGAGCACTATGATATTACCTTTCAGTGTAAAACACTTTTTTTTTTTTTTTTAAAAGCTTTAATACCACTTTAACCTCTTATGCGCCTGTATACCCCCTTGGACCAGGGCAATTTTTACATTTCACCTATGAACTTGTTTATTTGGTAATAAATTACAACATACGTTTTTTTCAAGAGAAAATCTAGGCTTTCTTATGACAATATTTGCAAAAACAGTTTTTTATGGGGTCTAGAGACAAAGAAATCTAAAAAGGGCGTTAGTCAAAAAAGGTATTTTTATTCTAAATGAAAAGTATGTGTTTTATTCTGTAATTTGTCATGTTTAGGCCTCATGCATACTGGATGTTTTACAGCTGCTGATAGGGGCATTTTTTTCCCCCTGCCTCTAAATTCCCCTGCATGTTAGCCTTTGTGTCCATGCACACATGCTTTTAGCAGCGTTTAATAGAAGGGACTTTTAGAGACGGGGAAAAAAACTGCCAGTGCATCCAGGAGCAGCAGAGTTTGGGCAGAAAAACTGCTTGACACTACTATAAGCTGCTAAACGAGTCTAAACGCTAGGTGCGTTTAGCACATGAACAATAATTCATTTCATTGGCCAGAATATTTTTTTATGCCCATTGAAATGAATTAACATCCAAGGGCCCAAACACTTTAAATGGTGATTTACATCTGCTCTCAGGAAGTCTTTAGGCCTGGCTGATGACCAATAAATTACCGTACTTTTATCCTGGTTTATGTGATATGGGCAAGGGTTTACCAGTTTATAATTGCATTTATTAGTTACTCTCCATCCCGTGGTTGTCAACAGATACATGTATAAAGTTTATTAATTTGTGAAAGGGTGTAGCCTTCCTCTTTGTTTAATGCAGCCAAACTGGAACACTGGAAGCCTCTGGCAAAATTAGCAATCATTTTACTTAATTAGTAGGGCCAATCTGAGTTTACATTTTAAATATCCTATTTTTATGTACGTATGTAGTTTAAGTCTGGCTCCTGTTTGAGTCATAAGGAGATTAAACATAGTTAACCCTATGGCTCTTGAGCCTCCTGGCCCTTTAAGGTATTTCAGATGCCTGGGGGGGGTGGGTTTCTAATCATGTGACTGCCGTGATTGGCTGTCACAGTGGTCACATGATCGGAAAGCTCTCAGTACTTTCCGGTACCCGCCAGCTACCGTGCTGCGAGTGTACAGGGATCGTGCTCTCAGCACAGTAAGCTGTTTTAAGATGTATGCGGCCACTCAGCTTTAAAAACCACTGGCTAAGTGGCCGCATATATGAGTGCGACCGGTGAATAGGGGCTAAAGGGAAAGCATGGCATATTTTCAGTAATCACATATTTCAAGTCATTATTGCAGTGTTTAGCTTCAAGTGGAACTATTGGCAAAATCAATCGTTTTATTACCCATTGATCATGCCGTAGGATCTGTTGGTTTTCCACTTTCTGTAAATAACCAAGCTGTCCAGCTAAAGTGGCAGTTGGAGGGATTGGAACAAACCATATAAAACTGCTAGAGGTGCTTACAAGGGTCAACATGTATTCATACAGTTTTAAACTATTTGTTCCAAAAGAAAAACAAATGTTGCTACTACTTGACCACCTGCTGACCGCTCATCTTGTGATTGCAAGACACTATTCCCAACGCACACGTTCCTATAAAAGTGGGTGCTAAAGCGACCAACGACTGGAACTGTGAACAATCAGAGCAAAAGATGTCACCAGAAATTGGGTCCAATGCTTAATTCTTCACATGCCTGATGAAGGTCCTGCATGGCTATGAAACATTGCTGTTTTCTGTAGCAATGTGATCTCTGAATAAAGCTTTGGATCCAAGTTTGGAGACCCATGGTCTGCTGGTGACCTCTCTTGCTCTGTGCTGTGATTGGACACAGCACAAGTTGGGCAGCAGATTTCAGCCAATGATTACATGTTACATGATTTACATGTAGAGCATACAAATATATTTGATCTGTTCTTCAATTGTTATCCTGTCTATACAAACTGGTTTCTGTAATAAGTTTCAATTTTTCCTTAATGCTCCTATGATTGAATGAATGTGTATAGGAATATATACAGATTTTGATATACCTCTAACATAATAGACAGGATAAGAAATATTGAGATTTCTCTTTTTAGAAAAATTAAAATTGTTTTAAATTATTATTCTTTTTCCCTCCCCTCTTTTTTTCTCATATATATATATATATATATATATATATATATATATATATATATATATATATATATTATTTATATATATATATATATTATATCTATGCCTAAAAAGTCCAGTATGGTCAACAATTTTTGTTGAGGTGTTTGTGTTTTTGTCTTTTAAAAAAGTCTATTATCGGGACGTGGCATGTGGATTTTTCTGTAGTGTATCCCCAGGACCACCCTGTGGCAGATGCACACCAAATTTAATTTAGCTGACAGGGATTATAATCCTCCCTTACTCGATCCAAAGCATTAAAAAAATGTATAGTGTGTGTGTGTGTATATATATATATATATATATATATATATATATATATATATATTCCAGTTGTCTAAAAAAGAATGCAAGCAAGAATAGAATAGCTTTCACAATAAAGGGCATTTTTAAATTGCGGTAAAACAGTAATTGCCTATGTTAATTGGGAGTCAGAGGCTCAGTGCATTGTCAGATTAAAAAGCAAGCCCAAGCCCTAACCAGTTAACCATTATGCCGCGTACACACGGTCAAACTGTTTGACGTACTTAGTCCGTCATACAATCCGACGGACAATCCGGCGTACTTTCCACTGAACGCACTTGACCACACACGGATACACAAACAGTCCGACGAAAGCTTGCGCGATTACGTACAGCACGTACGACGGGACTAGAAATAGGAAGTCCAAGACACAGCAAAGCCCTGTAAATCCTTTCTGGGCATGCGCCATTCTTAGTCCGTCGGACTAGCATACTGACGACCGTATTGTCCGCTGAAACCAAAGTACGACGGACAGATTTTTGGAAAAACCGAAATTCTTAGTACTCCGGACTGCACGCTGAAAAAGTCTGCTGAAGCCCACACACGAGCGGATTGTCCGCTGAAATGTGTTTCAACGGACTAAGTACGTCAAACAGTTCGACCGTGTGTACGCGGCAATAGAGATATTTGGACCTAAAGGTTGTTTATGCGTTCATCAATGGGAACTGGCTGTTACTAATCCAAATGACACTTTGAAGGATACCATTAAAAACCTGTATTTGCGGAAGGCTACCAATGATCTTTGTCATATAAAGCGCCTTTTGGGTGATCTTTAACTAGAGAACTAGAGGGTCATATCATTCTGGTAAGCATACTCATTGATCACAGGATGGAGGTTCACTGCAGTGATTTTGGAGTGCCAAGATTAAACTAGGCTGTTACCTGTCAAATTTCTTCACCAGTTTTTTTTCACTGTTGGAGGACTTTCTTTGCACCAATTTGGATTAATTTATATACTTACTATAATCATTTTTATTCGGCATAGCAATGTTTTTATTTTGTTTGGTTATCAATTTATATCTATTGGTGTGCTAGCAGCTAAACATGGTCTATTTTATATACTTTTTAACGTGAATGTCTGTTCATCAAAATAGTGATGTTTAACCTAATAGGGCCCAAGGGCCATAATTGTATCCATAAGCTGAGTGGAGGACCACAGCTAAATCAACGCCTCTCCAGTTCCACATTATACCTCTTCGTCCAAGTTTTTTACCTTGGTGCCACAAAAACTATTTTTTAAACATAGCATATAAGCAAAAAAAGGGATGGAGAGGTCAGTAAAAATGAATTAGGATTAGTTATAATGTTAACTGCAAATTTTAGCATTTATAAAAACTAACTAGGCATAACTGCAAATCATACTTTGCAAGTTTTCTATTTTTTCT
This sequence comes from Lithobates pipiens, assembly GCF_037356315.1. NCBI lineage: Eukaryota > Metazoa > Chordata > Amphibia > Anura > Ranidae > Lithobates > Lithobates pipiens. The sequence continues at coordinate 51,759,403 of NW_027507790.1, read as the reverse complement.
CATTTTATGAAGACATATAGAATTTAGTTTCAGGTAGAAAGGATTCTTTTTACATGCAGTAGTACAAAAAAAAGTGAATGCTAATTTTTAAAAGTTTACATTCAATTGATTAAACAAATGCTAAAGGAAGAAGGGGATGAAGAAGTTATTTACAACCTAATAGGGTCAATTAAGGGTTAATAAAGTGCTAAAATTGTGTTAAGATTTATTTTACACATTATGATAGTTTATGAATTAAACCTACAACAGTAGCTTTCGTTCATAAATTGATGCTGAGCAGGACTGAGCTCCTAAAGTGACAGATCAATCTTTTGCATTACACAGGGAGAACACCTTTCACTGTGTAATCATCAGAGCCCTGTGAAAGCCATTTTCTCTGCTCGGTTTATCCTTCGACAGCTGTCACTGACAGCACAGAGCCACACTCTACCTGCCTTGTGGACCACAAAAAGGTCCCGTGGACCATGGGCCAACCAGTTGGGCATCCCTGCTCTAGAATATATTTGACCTAACTTGATTGTACGTTTTTCCTGGCTATTGTACTGTAGCTTTTATTTGATGTTGCTCTGTGACTTATGCAGTAGAGAAAGTTATATGTAAAATCAAGGTATAATGGGGAAAATAATTATTTAATCCCCTGCAGATTTTGTAAGTTTGCACACTTGCAGAGAAATGAAGGGTCTATAATTTTCAGCATAGGTGTATTTTAAATGCTGGAGACAGAATATGAACCAAAAATCCAGAAAAAAAAAACATGATACAAGTGTTATAAATTGAGTTGCAGTTCAGTGGGTAAAATAAGTATTTGATCCCCAAGCAAAACATGACTTAGTACTTGGTGAAGAAACCCTTGTTGGCAAGCACAGAGGTAAGACATTTCTTGTAGTTTGCACACATCTCAGGAAGGATTTTGGTCCACTCTTCTTTACAGATCTTCTCTAAATCTTTAAGGTTTCTTGGCTGTTGCCTGGCAACTCAAAGATTCAGCTCCCTCCATACATTTTCTATAGGATTAATGTTTGGAGACTGGCTAGGCCACTCCATGACCTTAATGTGCTTCTTCTTGAGCCACTTCTCTGTTGCCTTGATGGTATGTTTTGGGTCATTGTTATGCTGGAAGACCCATCCACGACCCATCTTCACTGTTCTGGCTGTTGGAAGGTTCTCATCCAAGAATTTATAATACATGGTCCTGTCCATTGACCCCTAAATGAAGAAAAGTTGGCCTGTACCTTTAGCAGAGAAACAGCCCCAAAGCATATTGATCAAATAATTATTTTCCTCACTGTATATGCCATTCTAGAAGGGATTGAGATATATGAAAGTTATATATTTTGATGTTTATTTTGTGACTTATATTACATGTTTGATGCAATAAGTGCCTTTAAGTTTTTTTATTTCTCCTTATTTTGAACAGGTTCAGGTTATTGACCTGGCATCCAAAAAGATAATAGGCTCCATGGACCCTGTTGCAGACAGCAATTGGGGAATGGCGATGTGCATAAAACTTTGGCAGGTTAGCAGTCTTAATCTTTATTACCATATTTTGGTTTTAGTTTATATATAAAACAGCTTCTTCCACAGTGCATTACAAGAAGAAAACAGCAGACATAAATTGTTTTACTAGATTAAGATTTAGCTTTCTAATTATTCCGTTACTTGAGTTACTGGATCTTTGAAGCCATTTTATGCTTTCAACATGTGTGGAAACTGCTCCCCCCTGATGTGGCCTTTGTGTCCTTATTTAGAACCTACAATTTTTTTTACAGTAAAAAAAAAAGGCACATATGAAGCGCTGCAGAACTACATGTTTTTTTTGGAAACCCATTACTTAGTTACTGAAAGGAGAAAGCCTTTGGAGCTGCTTCTTTAAAACTTTACAAATAGCTGAGTCTCAGGGGTTCCAGTTAGGGAGAGCACCAATGGTCCAGAGCAAGTGGTACAAATGTTCTACATCTACGTTAAGTGGTGACCCCTTATATTTAGTAACAGGCTGAACTTCCTTTATTGGCACAGCTGTTATAAGCTCCAGCTTGGTACAGCTTTTTATGTAAGTTTTTGTGAAGTCCTTCTTAAATAGTTTTTGATCAAACACTACATTTCAGTGAATTTGGGATAAAATAGCTTTTAACAATATTATAATACAGATTTTTTTTCTGTCTGGGATATACTGTTATTCTTCTGTATTTGTGGATCATTACCTTATTGTTACATAAGTCTGATCATTAGTTACAGAAAATGTTTGGAGTGAAATAACTTTAATTTTTTTTGAAGGTTCCCTTGAAGCAACACAAATTTTATTAAAGTTATCCTGGACAGAGATAAGCAACTGACAGTTGATGAAACGTACAGTATGCCTGTCCTCACTTGCCTTGACATTCCCATGTAACTTGCATTAGTCTTCTGAATGGGTGCATTTATTTAGTGGTGTATATGTGTGTATATGTATATATGTATATATATATATATATATATATATATAATTTGCGCAGTGCTTTTGTGCGCTTCCATTTTTCCCAGTGAAGGATACAATCCACACCATCTGATATATAGCTATAGATAGACTTTCAAGCAAGTACACACATTTGTGAGAAAATTTAATATTCATGAGAGTGAGAAGTGGTCATCATTGTTCCTAGAAAACACTCTACATGGCTTGATTGTTGTGCCAGCAATAGTACAAATTTAAGATGGGCAGTAATGTTTTTATTTATTTTTTATTATTATTTGGACAAATGTGTACTTTAAGATATCCTCCCCTGAACATGTACATAAGGGCCAACTGAACATTCAGTTTAAATTTGCTAAGTACATTCTAGGTGCATTAAAACAAAAGTTTTGCAAAGTCTTATAGTTTGTTTTCTGAAGAAAGGAGCCACAGTCTGAGTAGAAAAGCCTGATCCCTGCCAGCGTACTGGCACCCTTTCCTTTCTGTGTGGAGGCAGTGGTACCTTTGCAGAGTGCCAACGTGCCCCTGCTGTCCTGACCTAAAGCTCTGAAGCTTGCAAAGCTCATGTTTCTGCTGATTGGAGAACTTGAGCTCTGCCGCATTGGGGGTATGTCAGACTTCTGCTTTGAATGTTTTCTAGAAAAAGAAAACAAACTATAGGACATTGAATACCTTTTGTTTTGATAGACCTGAAATGTATGTAGCTGATTTAAACATTAAAGAGTTGTGCTTTACCAACTCCTGCCCTGCCCATGTATGAAAATGGTCAAACAAGAGCAGTGCTGATGCACATGGACGTATGCGTACGTCTTCTGCAATCTGCGGCTCACAAAACATTGCTCTTGTACCATGTGGTCACTGTGTCTAATCACACTGATCACTTTTTTTAAATATTGAAAGTGAAAGTAAAGATCAGTTCTCTCTTTTCCCACAGAGCTTATCTGTGAGAGAAGAGAGAAGCGTTTGAGCAACCTTTGAGTGTTATCAGCCTGCACACTGTATGTATACACACACACACAGTGCCAGTGCTAGCCAGCCCATGTCAATAAACAGTGCAGCCAGTCACCTGTCACACCTGTCCCAATGCTGGCAGAACAGTGTACCTTATCACTATCTACACAGTTAGTGTCACAGTTCCATTGCCCCCATTAAGTGTTCCCAATTGCAGTGATGCCAGACCATCATACCCCACAGCAGTGTCCTGATCACTGCCAAACCCCACAGCAGTGTCCTGATCACTGCCATACCCCACAGCAGTGTCCTGATCACTGCCATATCCACAGCAGTGTCCTGATCACTGCCATACCCCACAGCAGTGTCCTGATCACTGCCATACCCCACAGCAGTGTCCTGATCACTGCCATACCCCACAGCAGTGTCCTGATCACTGCCATACCCCACAGCAGTGTCCTGATCACTGCCATACCCCACAGCAGTGTCCTGATCACTGCCATACCCCACAGCAGTGTCCTGATCACTGCCAAACCCCACAGCAGTGTCCTGATCACTGCCAAACCCCACAGCAGTGTCCTGATCACTGCCAAACCCCACAGCAGTGTCCTGATCACTGCCAAACCCCACAGCAGTGTCTTGATCACTGCTACCATACCAGTGTCTTGATCACAGATCGGATTATGTTGTCGGAAAATCCGATCATATGTGGGCTCTATCGGACTTTTTCCGTCGGAATTTCCAACAGAAAAAGTTTGAGAGCAGGATCTAAAATATTCCGACAGCAAAATCCCATCTGACTTTTTCAGAGAGAGAGAATTCCGACGCACACGCATGCTCCGAGAAAATTTGGAGACCAAAGCTATTGGCTACTGGCCTCTATGTAGTCCCTTTGTACAATGTTTACGTCGCCTCGTTCCGAACAATCGGATTTTCCACCAACTTTGTCCGACCGTGTGTATGCAACACAAGTTTCGGCCAAAATCCGTCGGACAAATTTTGTGGTCGGAATGTCCGATCGTGTGTATGGGGCATTCGATTTTTCCAAAGAATATTGCCAAAAAATACAACTTCAAAAAACCCCCCATGCATCTTACTAAATACTTTGGACTGTCTACTTTCCAAAAAGGTAATTTGGGGGACATTTATGCTGTCCCGGCATGTAAGGGCCTCAAGAAATTAGATAGACAGTCCGTACCTTAGGATTGATCCATTTTCAAGTATATGTATAGTATATATACCATGGTTTGTAAGCTCTATAATTTTAACGCAGTATACATTTGGCCTAAATTCATGAAGAAAGATTATTTGTAAAATGTTAACTGAAACTAAAAAAACAATTGTTTTCAAAATTTTCGGTTCTTTTAATTTATATAGCCAAAAAATAAAAAACCCAGTAGTGAAAAAATACCATCAAAAGAAAGCTCTGTCTCAAAAATGATATAAAATGTATTTGAGTATAGTGTTGCCATTGAGTAATTGTCATTTAAAGTGTGAGAGCACTGACATCTGAAAAATGTCCTGGACTGGAAGAGGATGAAAGTGTCCAGACTTGAAGTGGTTGAGCTAGGAATCAAATTGGCAAAACGGAGGCAAAGTTTTCTATAAAATGAAAGGTTGAAGTCTGACGGGTAGTTCCACTTTGGGCTATTATTTTTTTCAATTTTAATGAATAGGGACTTAAAGCAGTATTAAACCCAAAAGGAAACATCTAATATATTTCAGCTTACCAATTCTTACATGTTATGGCTGCCTTAGTTTTAGGCTGGTATTGTATTTTTGTGTAGCGATCCAGCCAGTAAGTCTATTTTTTAAAAGCACAAGCTCTCCAGGAGAATGTATCAGTTTACATGGATAAGACAAACCATTTAACACTGACAGGGGCTCTTAAAATTATCCACTTTCATTTATTCATGTAAAACTTTTATCCCAAAAGGGGAAAAACTGTTTGTTGTAACTGATTCTAAAGTGTGAGCTGGAGTTTGGCATCAACTTGTGAAATTATTCTTTCACATTTAACACTCCCCTCCCTCCAGACTGACAATGCTGCTGTCTGCTATGCCCCCTGTGCTCCTTCATCCAGAGTGGGAGCACAGTAATAGTTGAGTTGTGTTACTGGCCAGATCATCAGGTGAAAACGGGGGAGCCAAAGAAGAGAAAACGGATGAAGCCACCACATCTAAAGATTTTTAAGCTGAAGTATAATGCATGTTTTGGTTTTGGATTTAATACCACTTTAATGCAATTTAAAGAAAGTGAATCTTCTGATAAGTGTCTGGTGGTGAAAAGTTTATGAAATTATGATTTGCTGACTTTATAAATTGCTTTATAAATATTGCCCTGTATTATAATTATGTCATATTGTTGGATGGTCCCACTAAAATGCTGTTTAGTGTCCTAGATATTGTGGACTAGGAGGAAAATGAAATGGCATTGTTTAAACAGCACTGAATAAATCATTTTTGTACTAGTATTTTATTTTTTTACAATTTTGAGCATCTGATTTATTGTTTTACACTCTATGTAATTGTTCAGATAAGGAAAGCCTCTATATAATTACATATTGTGAAGTACAAATTGTGAAGTACATGATGTTTTGTGAATGTGCTGTTGAAAGCTTTATGACCTCAAGGTATTTCTTGCAAAATTGTAAGCTATATAAGGGAATCAGGTGACAAACATAATTTCATAGCTCCAATTAATACATGTAGACTTTTTATGTTGCTGAAAATGTGTTGTTGTGTTAAAACACACAAACAGTAACGTTAACAGATACAGGGAGATAAACACAACAGATCCCCCTAATATAAATGAGTAATTGTAGAAAAAAAAAAGGAAAACACACAGAACACATACATACATGCACATTCGTTTAAAAACTTTTTTTTTTTTTTAATGAACAGCTTCCAACTCCAAAGTTCTGCCACTTTCCCACCTCCCACATCTCGTATCAACATGACATGTGGTTGATGGTGTTGGAAATGAATGTGAATATAAAGCTAAACTTCAGACAGATGTAAAATGCACAAATTAACTGTGTATTCTATGAATACATTACATTATTAAGAGGCCATTTACATGTATGCATTGCAGTGCCTTTCACTTAGAATGGCACCCCAATGCACAAAGGCAAACACATGCATTGTGCAAAAAAAAAGTAGCACAACTGTTTTATTGGAAAGGGGGGGGGGGGGGGAGTTGCGTTTAATGGTTTAATGCCTATTGATTCAATAAAGTGATTGTAAAGCACTTTTTTTTTTTAATTAAAATATTAAACGTGATATACATACATGCTCTGTGCACTGGATTTGCACAGAGCAGCCAGGAGGCTCCTCTTCTCTGGTCTCTCGCTGGTGCTTCTGGCTCCTCCCTCCTGTCAGGTGCCCCCACAGCAAGCAGCTTGCTATGGGGGCACCGGAGCCATCCATTTACACACAGAGCCATGGTTCAGCCCCACCCCTCCACCTTCTGATTGGCGCACTGGCTGTGATTGACAGCAGCGGGAGCCAAGGGTCTCCTGGACATCGCTGGATCGAGAGGGGGTTTGGATAAGTATTAGGGGGGGCTGCTGCACACAGAAGATTTTTTACCTTCATGCAGACAGATCTCCTGCTGAGCAGGCAGATCCGTGTGCGGAGTCTGTCCGTGTAAAAGGGCCCTAACACTGACTGCTCACATTACAATCTGTTTGTACAATCTCTTTAAAATATCCTTTAGATATACAGTACCACCAACTATATAGCATACAATCAGATTGTTAAAAATTAGGGCACTTAAGGTATTTTATTGTGTAACCAAGGTCAGGTATATATTAACCCTTTATTGGCCATAGACATGTACTATATGACATGTCAGTAAAAGGGTTAAAAAGCTCCAGCCATGAACTTCATTTGAGCTGAATCTGCTGGCTCCAATATTAAAAATTTTGAAATGGATATGGGTGACTATATAGTACTTCTCCTCCCCCCCCCCTTCCGCCAACTTCTTTGCTCTACTGCCTTTTCTGGGAGTCCAGGACTGCTGAAATTTCTGTAAGTATGGAGAACAGTGGAAGATCCAGGAACTTCTGTTCCCCATTCTACTACATTACAAGGGTGCTTGGAAAATGGACCCATGCTATGGTACTACTTAAATGGGGGCCCCAATAGATTTGAATAGTAACTTTTTTTTTCTATCACCTTGGGCTGTCTGCTTTCCAAAAGGGGTCATTTGGGGGTTTTGTTACTGTTTTGCCATTTTTATTTTACCCTTTTACTGCCAGATCCGTATGGTATACGAACCTACAGCACTGCTGCCAGCTGGCGAGGTCCATATGTATGGACCTCATTCCTCCTTTTTGCTATAAGCTCATGGTCATTTCAGTGACCAGAAACTTATAGAAAAATTGGTCAGCAGACCATAGCAGGCCTATAGCGCTGATCAGCGGATGGCAAAGTCCTGATCAGAGCTGGTACCCCAAAAAGTGACCCCCACCCCACCCACCAAAAGTCGCTGCTGCTTTTGCCACTTTGCCGCTGCTGCACCCTGCCTCCACATACCCTGCATTTGATAAAATGACCCTCCTTACTGCCACTCTAATTCCCCCTACCCTCCTGCACCAATCCCCACCACATAGATAACCCCCCCCCTCCCCCCAACAGCACCGATCGCTGGCATTGTTCGATGGTGGCTTCCCTGAAGCTGCCAGCTTCCCTCTGCCCTCCTGCCAGCTTTAGGTGTTGCACTGAAGCCACAGCAATATAAAAAAATGAATCCAGCACTCAAGGGGCTGTTTTCCCTCCAGTTGCCCCAATGGTCACCCAATCACAGGAGCCTCCTCTGTGCCATGCTGCTAGCCAGATCCCTCCTCCCCTCCTGCTGGCTGCAGCTTCTGCTTGGCAAAGCGAAACTGTCCTGTCAGGATGGAGTGTGGTGTGTGGGGTAAGGGGGGGTGATGGATATCATATGTTTACCGCTCCCTTCCTTTCCTTGGATGGACATAGTGAGCAATTGTGTGAATGAATACGAATCTCTCTATTCAATCAAGTACAGTGCAGCTCTCAGGATGCAAAGAAAGGGACTATCTTCAGTCCCTTCTTCTGTCTCAAAAAAGAGAAATTGGGGGTCTCATCAAAGCCGTGTTTGTGCATCCCTGTGCAGGCAATCCTATTAATGTCATTTGGGATGTGGTTTCTGTACATACACAGCCATTGCTCCCAAATTGACATCCATGTGGGTCTGTGTACATGTCGTCATGCTTGAGCTCATACTGTCTGCTTTCGGGCTCATGCATCCAGACAGATGTCAGATTGGAAGCAGCGGTTGTGCCCATGCAGCCGCTGCATCCCAATTGACATAAATGGGAATGCATGGAACACAAATTACAAATATTGGAACATGGAATTACAAATATTTGATATCTACTAACTCAAATTTTTAGCTTTTATCTTTAGTAGGAATTCGGCAGGCATGTTCTTTTTACTAGTAATGGTGATTTTTTTTTTTTTAAGCGGGATTGCAGCGGACAGATCGGACACTTTTTTGGGACCACTGACATTTATACAGTCATCAGTGCTATACAAATGCACTTATAACTGTATAAATGACACTGGCAGGTAAAGGGGTTAACACTAGTCATGATCAAGGGGTTAAATGTGTTCCCTAGGAGGTGTTTCTAACAGTGGGAGGAGTGTACTGACTGGAGGAGGAGAGAGAGATCACTGATTACTCTTTGTTCCCCTGTCAGAACAAGGATCTATTAGTTTACATTGACAGATCCCTACTCTGGCTCTCTGTGGATCGATCGCAGGTGGCCAGGGGACATCGTGGCCGCCGGCTACATGCATTGGCTCCACTGCCGGGCAGGGGGCACGTGCATGCCTAATATAGCTCTGAAAAGAGCCAACGTACAGCTAAGGTGCTTCGTGGGAAAGAGCCGAGCTGCTGGAGTATGACTGCGACTGGTCGGCAAGGGGTTAAAATAGAAATTAAATGGAAAACATTTGTGTATAGATATAAAAAAAAATATATATATATATATATATATATATATATATATATATATATATATATATATATATATATATATATATATATATATATATATATATATATATATATATATATATATATATATATATATAAATTTTTTTTTATTATAAGTGATCAAATTTCCTCTGTTCTCAGCTGCATGAGAGCTGTGCAGAGGAGAAGCAGCAGTACAATGAGTTTCCCAGTGAATGGCTGTGCAGCGGGGGCGTGTCAGGACAAGTCTGCTCATTGGAGGAGAGCAGACTGAGTTCCCAGCATAGCTGGAGAACTGATTATGGTGTGCTCTCCTGCTTAGTGTGGTCAGTTTTTAACAGGAAAACAGAGGGACTTTCAGGAACACCAGAGGTTTCACATAAATGAAGCAATCAAAGAACAGAACAAAAGCTTTAAGTGGTTCACATATATTGAATTATCTGACATTTAGAAGCCCCTTTTACATTTTTATTCAAATCTGAGACCTGCAAAGCCCAGGGAATCCTCAATCCATTTATTTGTTTTGTTTTTCCTTATTGGCTTCTCAATAAATTATTTTGAATGCAAAACTTTCTCTATAGTGCAGAATTCAAACAAATATATATAAAAAAAAAATGCAAACTAATGCTAAAAAAGAGAACAGCCAGATGTACAAAGGGGAAGTCATTTTTTCCTAGAACATTCTCCTCTAAGAAGGGTCTCCTCCATCTCTGTGTATCACACAGTGTACCACCATTTTTAATAGGTCAGCTGGAAAAGTGCAGTATTGTGTCCTACTTTTCTTTTACCTTGTTTTGATATCACAACCATTGTCCTTTGTATTCCACAAGTAAGTTGTTGCCATTTAGACATAGTGGCATGTGAGCAGTTGTGAATGAAAAATCAAGTCCCTGGAAATCTGCAAGTTAAACAAATGACGGTGCAATTTCTCAGAATGCATCACTGCAGCCAGTTCATTCCATAGCTCTGCTGAGTGTATGACAGTTCTAATACAACAGGCTGAGGCTTTAAACCTGACGTTCCCTAGGGATATTTATCCCGGCTTGACCAGTTCCTGCCTGACTGGTTATTATAATTCACTCTGGTGAGATGATGAATCCTTTTCTCTGAAATGTGACACACTATCCACCAAGGTTCCATCTCCTTTGAGTTATTTCCGAGGCTAAAATAAATGAGGTGTCTGGTCAGCATGTCATGGCCTTTGACCTTTAGCATCATTAATCAAATGATATCTTATTGGTTACAGTAGTGGCTAACACTATGTTTACCCTTCAATAGAAGCATTTATTTTGAACAAAAGACCACCATACTTATTTTATGCAAAACGGTCGCAATGAATTCTAAGTTAATTTTAGGAATTGTCTCAGACACATTGGAATAATTATACCACACCAGAAATGGTCAGATACGTTGCAGTGTGCTTGATGATGCTTCTGAGAAAATGGAATTTTTTTTTCAGGGTTTTTCAGAGATTTTTAAGCTTAACATAACGCTAACCAAACATAGCTTATAGCTCTATAACGGCAGTAGATATGATGTGATTATTTTTATTATACAGGACTTGTATAGCACCAACAGTTTGCACATTGCTTTACAACATGAGGGCAGACAATACAGTTACAATTCAATAAATAGACAAAAAGTGTAGAGCTGGGTAATAAACTAGTAATGCAAGTGATTGTGACTAAAAACCGTGATTATACAAAAGAGTATCCTAAATAATTAAGTGATCAAAAAAAACAACCCATCATAATAGTCCATATGTGTTAATATGATCAATCCATGAGCAACAAACACATGTACAAAACGCAAAAACAGTTCATGGGTGAAATAATCCAACAAAGAAGTGTTCACAAACTTAACCCAAATAATACGTTTCCACCACTAGTGCAGCCTGTCACCTAGGAATAAGCAATGGAGGCTTACCAAAAAGCCAGCGACCACCCTTGTTCAGGGGGGTCAGATAAGGCTTAGTAGAACAGCAGGCTTGTTGTTGAAGTACCACCAACTGTCCTCACAGGTAACCGGCCTACGTCTGCGGAAAGTGGTTTCAAAGATGCTTCTGTCAGGAGATGATCACTGCGTATCAATGGACATTTCCTTCCACATGTTGGATGTGGTCATCCAATGGATTTCTGCAAAAATTTATGAGGAGAAAAAAAGACTCCAATAGCGCAGAGATACTTTTGACTAATTTATTAAAAAAAGGTACCAACAGGTTCACAATGCATAAAAAACATTCCTGGCAAGGATAAAAAGATAAAAAAGGCTCTGCTAATCTCCAAAAAAGCAATTTGCGCACTCGGACTGTGTGTATGCGCAACGTCCCAATTTAATACAGGAGGAATCCAAGGGCCCTGCTCCTTTTAGAGCTTACAATCTTAAGATGGAGGGTCAAGTGATAGAAATGGTAAGGTCTGTGGGGGGATAAGCTGCTGGAGAAAGTAAAAATACAGTTGTTACATAGGTGGTAGAATAGGCTTCTCTGAAAAGAAGGGTTTCCAGGGATCAGTAGACAGAGTAGGAGACAGTCGGACAGATTGGGATAGGGAGTTCTATAGGATGGGAGAGGCTCTGGAGAAGTCCTGGAAACAAGCAAGGGAGCTAGAAAGAAGAAAATGTAAAAATGTAATATTTTCTAGCTAGATGATGGTCTATAAATATTTTTTGAATGATGTATAACAATCCAATGTGATATGGTGGTATTGCACTGTGTGAGATAAACAGAGTGTACTAAATGTGTAAAGTAGAAAGCAAATGGATAAATAAATGGTGTACAAACTAAGGTCTAACAAACAAGATCTAATCCTAGTGAAAAGTCAGCGACAAAACAAACTCAATGATCCAGTAATAAAGTCTGTGTCAATATGCAACAATTATAAAAATACAAAAAAAAAGGTATACAATTGTGATCCTGGTGAAAAAATAAGTGACAAACCAAGCTAGATATCCAATAATAAAGTCTATGTCAATATAAAAAATAGGTGATAATCAAGCGTGTCAATATTGTAAGGTATATAGAGTGAGACACAACCACCGGTTTAGCTGAAACAAAGTGATGAGACAAATCTTCAGTGATGACACCTGTGTATCTGCAAGCCTCTCACCTTACTGCCATAAGGTATACAGCATACATAGATCACAGGTGCGGTGTTCAAAAAAATTCCCAAACGAAATACACTCACTTTTAAGAAATGTTTTAAGAAAAAGCATACACCTCAATCCACGAACGCTGAGTTCGTAAGCCTCTGATATGGCCCCGGTGCTGTCTCAAGTCTTTATTATTGGATATCTAGCTTTATCCATTTGCTTTCTACTGTACACCTTTAGTACGCTGTTTATCTCACACAGCGCAATACCACCAAATACTCATATACCCTCCTCTTCTCTGTTTTGGATCAGATTAGCCGGTGTTTGCGCAGTCTTCCCTAGTTTTTAATTTTGTAGACATCACAGGAGTCGATTATTTAAAACTTTGTATAATCCAATATGATACATTTATATATGAACTCAATAGTGACTATGATATATTTTTTAGTACCAATAGGATCTCCTGAAGGAGCTAAAGGCGAAACGCGCAGCGATCCATTGGCGCTGATATTGAAGTTTTGTATTCTTGCTCTCAAAGCCAGAAGGAATCTTCTAGGGCTACCTGGCTTCCCAGTCCTATAGGCCATCCATGTGACTTCCTTCTTTCAGCTTCCTTATCTTTTCTCTTGCATGAGACAGTATACTTTTTCAGACCTGTTCGTGTGTATGTATGTATGTATGTATGTATGTGTATATATATATATATATATACATTTTTATTTAATTTTTTTTACCTTTTTTCCTAATATATGTGTTTTTTAACATGATTCAAATTATATATATTTTTACTATAATACAAGACCATTCCTCTTTCCTATCTCTGGGATTATAGAGGCAACCGTTAAAGTCAGTTTTCTACTTTTTTTCTGTGTTTGCTCGAGGGAGCTAGAAAGCAGTAGGTCTTGGGAGGTACAAAGAGAAAGATTGGGTCAGAATTTTTGAGACAAGGTTAGTGATGTAGCTGGTAGGCGAGTTGTGAATGGCTTTGTACTTTGTTAGTATTTTGAATTTAATTGGATGAGCGGAAGCCAATGTAGGGACTGACATAAAGGAATAGCAGACACTGAACAGTTGGGTAGGTGGATGAGTCTGGCAGCAGCATTCATGATGATGTACTGAAGTGAGAATAGCCTGTAAAGTAAACCAATAAGGAGGGAATTGTAGTAGTTGAGGTGCGAGATGACCAGGGAGTGAAGCTTTTGTTGTGTCTTTGGTTAGGAAGGGTGTAATTTGGAGTTGTTGCGTAGGTTGATGCAGCAAGCTTTGGACAGTGGTTGGATGTGGGGCTAAAAGGAGAGCCGGAATGCAGGGACAGCTTGATAGTTGTGTCATTGATCTTATAACTCCACTTCCTCTTCTCCAACTCCCCTTTCTGTTGGGGTCCCCCAAGGTTCTGTCCTTGGACCTCCTACTATTCTCAATCTACACATCCTCCCTGGGTCAGCTGATAGCCTCTCATGGCTTTCACTACCATTTATATGCTGATGACACCCAAATCTATCTCTCTGCCCCTCAGCTCACCCCATCAATCTCCTCACGCATCACTGATCTACTAACAGACTCAAACCACTTCCTCAAACTTAATCTATCTAACACCAAGCTCTTAATATTTCCTCTGCCACGTGCCCCTACCCCTGACTGATCTGTCAAGATCAATGGCACATCTATCAGTCCGTCCCCACATGCCAGGGTGCTAGGGGTAACCTTAGACTCTGAACTGTCCTTTCAGGTCCACATACAATCCCTGTCCAAATAATGCCACCTTAGCCTCCGCAACATTTCCAGAATACGCCCCTTTTTAATTAATGACACCACCAAACTTCTAATTCACTCCCTGGTCATCTCTCGCCTCGACTACTGAAACGCCCTCCTCATTGGATTACCTTTTACATACACTATCCCCCCTTCAGTCTATAATGAATGCCGCTGCCAGGCTCATTCACCTTACCAGCCATTCAGTGTCCTCCACCCCTCTCTGCCAATCCCTCCACTGGCTTCCACTCACCCAACGAATAAAATTCAAAGTACTAACAAAAATTTACAAAACCATCCATAACTCTGCCCCCAGTTACATCACTAACCTAGTCCCAAAACACCAACCAAGCCGCTCTCTTCGGTCATCCCAAGACCTCCTGCTCTCTAGCTCCCTTGTCACCTCCTCCCATGCTCGCTTCCGGGATTTCTCCAGAGCTTCTCCCATCCTTTGAAACTCCATACCCCAGTCTGTCTGACTGTCCCCTAATCTATCCACCTTTAGGTGATCCCTGAAAACCCTTCTCTTCAAAGAAGCCTATCCTGCTTCTAACTAACACTGTTTTACTTCCTCCATCAGCTCCTCCCCCCACAGCTATTACTTTTTGTATCAATTGCCCCTTCCTTTTTAGATTGTAAGCTCTAACGAGCAGGGCCCTCTGATTCCTCTTGTACCAAATTGTAATGTAACTGTAATGTCTGTCCTCATGTTGTAAAGCGCTGCGCAAACTGTTGGCGCTATATAAAACCTGTATAATAATAATAGATCTTGACAGAGAAGTCAGGGAAAGAGGCACATGGGGGAGGAAATATTATTCTTGAGGAAGTGGTGTGACATCCAGGCTGATATGTCTGCTAGTAAATTTGTGATGAGTGAGCTGTGGGTTAGAGAGAGATTTGGGTTTTATCAATGTTGAACATTTCTAGAGGGAGTAGGGCACAATATGGTAAACCAGCTGAGAGAAGAAATTAAGGTAGACCCAGCCCTTTCTTTCAGAAAGACAAATATAGCTGCTTATCAGGTGAGCTACATTTCCTCATTTTGTGAAACATATGCTTTTTATTGATTTTTTTTTTTTTTTTTCCAGGGACATCAACTTTTTCGTTTATCTAATTGGATGTGCACTTCTGTTTCTGTTTACTGTATTGGTTTTGGAAACGCCTTTTATGATCCCATGTTCTTTGTTTTTATTTTCTCAACAGCCTAAGTCGGGGTCCAGTCCCTTATTGATTGTTGGCTATGAAGATGGTTCTGTTGTCCTCTGGCATGTCCTTGAGCAAAAATTAATGAGCAGAATCATGTGCCACAAAGAACCTGTTATGAGTCTTGACTTTGACTGCATGAATGCCAAGGGGGTATCGGGATCCTCTGAGAAAATACTGAGTGTTTGGACTCTTGACGAGCAGCAGAACCTCAAGGTGAGAACTACCATCCCATCTGGTTTACCCATTCAGCCATACAACACTTGTACTACTGCTGCAAGAATGTTTAGTTAGCAGCCCTTCGCCAATTCATCACGACTGCTTACAACATCATAGTTCTGAGTGAGTGCCTTAAAATATGCAGTATGGCTGTTTTATTTGTTTATCTTTTTTTTAACCCGTGAAGGCAGGAAAGGTACTTGTAAAATTCTATATATGAAAAATCTAACTGAAATTTAGCAGTGAATTTCAATTTCTTTGTAATCAGACAAAAAAGAAACAAGTTTGTTAAAAATGTTTTTATATTTTTCTATGGGATTCAAGCATGTGTGATATGCCAAACATTTATTCAATTCATTTATTTTTAAGCACACAGATAAAAATTGATCAATTAAAGGTTTATAGAATATTATTCAAATCTTGATCCTAATTTATATTGAAATTAACAAAAAAGAAAATATATGTTAAATCAAAAGAATGACGTCCAAATCAAATAAAATTTTTGATTGAACCTAAAATAATCATTCCTAAATGGAAGACTTGGGCAGATAGACATAGCAGTCTTAAGGACCATAACCGTGAGCCGCTGGGGTATGGTAACAAAAATTGAATACCAGAATCAATCTATGAAAAATCCAAATCAATATTATTATACACAAAATATAAAATAGTAAATACATATACAGGAACCACCCAGCATCGCCAATAAAAAAGACAACATGGTCTCAAACCAAAAAACGTGCACCGGACGCCACACTAACATGTACACAGCTCAGTCATCCCTAATATAGCTAAGCAAATAAAGTAGACTATATGGGACCTATGTGTACACAAAAAACACCTAGGACATCTCAACATGGTGATGCAGCAGGTACAAAGCAGTCACATGCAAAGCCCACCGACATGGAGAATCCAGGTCAATGTGGGTCAGTTATCTGTCTCTGCTGCAGCATCAATGCGTAGAGTCCCCGGGTAGATAGAGACACCATAGATATGAGCAATAAACATGGATAGTCTGGCTCGCTGGCAATCCACAGGTAGATGAGAATAAAGAAGGTATGATGCTAAGTAAACTGTTCCCAGTTGGCGGTACTATAAGCATGCCGCAAATAAAGAAGCCAGGCTAGTGTCCATATGCGGCTGACCACAGTGTAGGCATATAATATATGGACATATGGTCATTATGCCATCAGGTAAACGTGAAGCAAAATTGCAGGAAGAGACCAGCAGGGAGCAGATAAGCAGCAGCAGACAATAAGTAGAAGGTCTTGGCTCCAGACCAAAGACAGTGAGCATGGCATCAGTATACAAGGAGCAGAGGGAATATGTAGATGTAGTATATAACTCGCAAAGGAAGACGGTGACAGTTCAGTCCATACAAATCCCAGTTCAACCTCTCTGCTCCATGAGCAAGCCCCTTGATCTTGGTATAAAAGGCCAGTCCTGGTAACCCAGCAGTGCTGTAAATGGCACATGAATTTCAAACCTGGTACTTAACTGATCCTCAATAGATATCAGGAAACGAATACAATAAATACGGCAAAGAACAAAGCTGATCGGTAGAGAATGGTTGGAAGATCACTGCATGCTCGTTATGGCTATGCTGTGTTCCACGTGTATACACCTGCCATTAGGTTTCAAAGGTGTCCCGCATTAGCTTCCTGGATAGGTGGAAGCAGTGGAAAGCATGACTAGTGAGGTCCAGAGCATGTGTGCATGATGTCAACGCATTTAATCAGAAACCCAGCTTTATTAGGACATGGTGCCCCCATACAAATACACCTTTTAACTCGACTCATAAACGTACTTAGAGGGTAAGTTCCCCTTTACAGAAAAATCTTCTCTGTGAACTTACACAGGACAAAAATACCCTTCACTTTAAGGTCAGAAGTACTAGTTTGATGATAATAAAGTACTGTGCCAAAGGGCTCTCTGGTTCCTTCTGTCTGATAACTCATTTTGTTGTGCCCATTAACATATATGCCCAGCAGAAATTTAATGGGCACATATTATGGTAGTAGGGGCATTGACGGGCACATATTAGCAGGTGGGGACACCTGATGAAAAGGAGCACTCTGATGGGCACACCTGATGTGATGCGGACACCTGATGTAAGGGTGCACCCTGACAGGAATACCTGATGTAAGGTGGCATTGTGATGGGGACAACTAATGTAAGGGGGACTATGATGGGAATACCTGTTGTATGATGGCACTGTGATGGGGACACCTGATGTAAAGGAGCACTGTGATAGGGACACCTGATATAAAGGGGCACACCCAATGTGATGGGGACTCCTGATGTAGAGGGGCACTTTGATGGGCACATCTGATGTAGAGGGACACTGATGGGGACACCTCATGTAGATGGGCACTCTGATGGGGACACCTCATGTAACATGGCACTCTGATGGGCACACCTGATGTGATGGGGACACCTGGTTTAAAGGAGCACTCTGATGATGCCAGCTAATGTAGGGTGGCACACTGTTGGGGACAAATGATGTAAGGGGGCACACTGATGGCAGACACTAGGGGTAAGGGGGCCTCCTGATGAAGAACCCTGATGTAAGTGGGCACTTTGACGGGAATACCTGATGTAAGTAGGTACACTGATGGTGGCAACTGATTTATGGGAATAGTCTGATAAGGGCACTCAATGTAATGAATTACTCTGCTAGGAGCACCTGATGTAAGGGCGAACACTATTGGGGACATTTACATTTACAGAATATTACCAGTGTGTAGAGGAAACTGTAAGAAAAGCACAAGAGTGTGGGTCAAAAAAAGGAAAGGAGTATGATCTTTCATGACACAAACTTCGGGCCTTGGCTGGAAACTTTTTTTAGTGACCGGACCTCCTTGAATTTTAATTCACTACCCCTGGTATAGACAGTATAACACCCCGTATCAGTGAAGACCCCAGTATTTTCAACAAATGTGCAAATTTGGCAATGACCACATGGTTACCACCCCTCGTGTCCTGGGAAATGAGGATAACCACAGGTCATTAGAGGACTGTATGTATTCAGATTGGGTAAGCATATCTGATAAATTGGGAGCCCTTCGGTCAACCATGTGAGGATACTCGCCTACAATTCTGGATAGTAAGGGACCACAGACATTTTACATAATGTTGTCTTTTTTTATTTGTGACAGTGGGTGGTTCCTGTATATGTATTTACTATTTTATATTTTGTGTATAATAAAATGTATTTGTATTTTTCATAGATTGATTCTGGTGTTAGATTTTTGTTACCGTACCCCCGTGGATCATGGTTATGGTCCTTAAGGCAGCTCTGTCTATCTGCCTATTTTGTATATAGATTTTCCTTCACTTCCTGTCTCAGGGACACAACAAGAAATAAGAATAAATGTCTCCATAGTGAGAGGAAATCTCCTCTTAGACAGTTGTTACCCGAACAGGTGTCCCTATTGAAAGATTTACCCTCATTTTCTATTCTAATGACCCAGAAAAGCCGAAACTCCCCAGCAGTGAAAAAACATAACCCTTCATCATACTATCCAAAATATTTAAAAAAAAATTTGCTTTACATATACTTTAAAGCTTGTAAGGCTGACAGTACAGTTTGTTACATTACTGACATTCATTTATAGGGTAGGTTCATTCTCATCAATGGTATCATATTGTGTTAAATTGTTTATACATTTTGATATTTGTTTTTCTTTTCTTTTAATGCTGTTTAGTAGTAGTTTGATAGTATATGTTGGCTTTTAAATACTTTTCGACAGCTTTGACATTTGATCATTTCCATGTGCTATCTAATGTATTTCCCTAAATGGTATTTAGTGAGCATTAATAAAATAAATAGATGTGCCTCCCACATAAATGATAGGGATAGTGAATGATTTCGGGTTTCCTTTCCCACTCATCCATTAATAATGCAAAGCAGATGTGTGGAATGTTACATTCCAGGTACCTGAGCTAATGACATCATGTGGAAATGAGCACAGTGGCTTGCTCCTCTCATGTTCCAATTGGCATGCTTGTGTATAGTCACTTCAGCTACAGAACCCTGGGCTGCAGTCCAACTGCAGTTCCATCATGAAAATAAATAAACACCTAATAAGCATTACATACAGTCAAGTATATTAATGAGAAAACAGTGTATTTTAAGGCTTGTAATATTCAGTACATGGCTTTGTTTATGTGCATAATATTATACGTTTTGTAGAAAACAATGTTACAAAATTATGATATAGCTGAATATCATAAGAAAGAATTAAACTGGGGAAGTAAATTGTTTAAGTTTCATAATAGTGTGGCAGGACTTGCCCAGAGAAACTCAGTGTACCTGCTTAACCCTTTTCTGTCAGGGTCTTTAAACAGCAGGGCTGCATACCATGTGATTGCTGCAATTGGTCATCACAGGGATCAAATGCTTTTGTTTATGGTGACGATCCCTCCCCTTTCTCTTACAACAGGGAAGGAGAGCGATCGAGTACTTGAGGGAAAAAAAATTAATGAAGCTGCAGATTCATTCATTTCGTTTCACTGATTTTTTGCATGTCCCTCTCCTCTCCTACCTCCTTACTTTCTCTTACTCTGTGTATGGCTTGGGCATCAATGTGTCTAGTGCACCATTCCCATAGCAGCATGTTGTTTTTTTTTTAATTTCCAAAGAATTGTGGTACAAATGAGATCCAAAAAGGGGTAATTTGGGGGGATGTCATAATGTTCTGGCATTTTTGTTTTACCACAAAGTAAGGTAAAGGTATAGTGGGAAAAAAAACCTGTAATTATTAAATGCCACAAAAAGGAAAAAAATACATAAAATTAATTTGAGTACCGTGCCAGTAAATGTCAGTCAAACTATGACAGCTCTGAAAAATGGTCTGGTAATGAAGGAGTATTACAGGCTGGTACATAAATGGTTAACATATAATGATATACACAGCATCTTTAATTTAATTATTACTATGGAATATTATGTTGAGCTTTTTGATCCTTAAAATTTTATTCTGATTTGAGACCTGTAAAGCGCAGGAAATCATCAATCCAGGCATTGCTGATGTCACATTGAGGCAAGACAGGAAGATCTTGGCAACTGCAGGTTGGGACTCCCGCGTTCGGATTTTTGGATGGAAGAAGATGAAGCCATTAGCTGTTCTCCAGTACCATTCAGCAAGTGTGCACTGTGTGGCTTTTTCAGACCATATTATACCTGAAGATAGACTGCTAGCTGCTGGATCAAAAGATCATCGTATTAGCATATGGACAATATATTCACAAACATAGACAACATGCATTGTGTGCACTGCTTCACTAATATATTTTGGTAAAATATCATGTAAGAGTTTCAGCAAATAGCTAAAACTACAACAGCTAAGCAGTGTTGAATACTGTATTTGTGGATGGATAAGGACAATGGTAGTGCCTAATATAATACTTCCTGTCTAGAAGTGTGTAGCCCTGTTGGAAAAAACACATTTTATACTGTTTTTGCAAGACATTGATTCTTCATGTGCAACTGCAGATGCCTTAGACCAAAACATGTGACTGTTTTTCCTAGCCTATAGTGCTTTCTCTATTATAACCATGCCTCCCGATACTTACTTGAACTGTGTTTTCATATCTTTTTACCATTTAAGCCATGTTGATAGAAGTTTGTTGCTATCCATTTGATGTCCAATGTTGGGAACAGCATATAAAGAACAATTATTACCCAATGAGTAATTAATAAATCAGAACACTTTTGAACAATTTATTCTTCCATAGATCTTTTCAATTCATGCAAAACCCTACATTTGTTTGTTATATTTATGTTTTTTTATGTTTCCACATTTTGAGGTATACATAAACTTACCAGAATACCTGTCTAGTTGTACAGACAGGTGCATTAAATTGTTAAATCTTTTATTCATCAAAGTCTATATGCTTGTGCCTGTTATAAACCATCACTGTTTTTAGTATGTTTGTGTATTCATCTTGCCCCAATAGTTTCCTTTTTTATTACAGAATCCAAAGTAGTATTGGTCCACTGGTGACTGCAGTTATCTAAAAAAATTATTTTAAAGATGATCATCATGTTTCCTGTTATTTTAAATAGTTTGTTTGGACCAGATTGGTCCAAACAAACTATTTTTTTCACAAAAGCTTCACCTGATTGGCCAAGTCAGAATGTGACATCATTAGCCCCCCCCCCCCCCCCCGCCACAGCCAATTAGAGGAAGGTTTGTATTCATTCACAGAATACCAACCTGCCTGTGAATGGCTGAGCACTGCTCAGACCAACTCTTATTTTGTTCCGGGTGTAAGACGGGAAGTCTCTGTATCACAGCCAGAATCCAGCACTGCCCTGTGTACTGTATGTAGCTGAAGTTACATA
Organism: Lithobates pipiens; assembly: GCF_037356315.1. Classification (NCBI taxonomy): domain Eukaryota; kingdom Metazoa; phylum Chordata; class Amphibia; order Anura; family Ranidae; genus Lithobates; species Lithobates pipiens. The sequence continues at coordinate 51,737,387 of NW_027507790.1, read as the reverse complement.
CAGTTCATACAGTGGTTTAGAGCCAGTGCAACAATTCAGTGAAGGAAATATTTTGTTTGGACCAGCTTGGCCCAAACAAACCATTTTAAAGTGACAGGAAAAATGGAGTTCAGCTTTACAAAATGTTAACCAAAATGGAAAAAACTAAAAGAAAACAGTTATGCAGAAGCAGACATTTGTATATCTGGTTACAACTGAATCGGATGCACAGAATTAAGGTTAACCCTATGGCATAATTGTTTAAAAATAATAAACAATATGAAATAATCTACAATAGCAGGAGCAAAAAAGTAATAATAAATGTGTGTTTGGTTGGCCAACTCCTGGGCAGAGCAGAAGCCGTTCTTTTCTAAGCTTCCATTGAAGAGGAGGAGCAAACTAGTCTCCTGCTGGGCAAAGTAGTCGGTGCCTGCCAAGTGGCTCCCAATATTGGGGAGTTGACCCCACCTGGAAGCAAAGTGAATAATTCCCCCTACTTGGTCATGGCCAAACTGGTCTGATTTTACTCACACTTGTATCAGTAAAAAAGCTCAATACACCCCAGACTCCTTATGTAATTACTTGCAATCCATAAGCTTACTTAAACCTTCAAATCCCCAGCGGGCTCTCTTAAATTCTCTTATTACATTCGATTAACTCCAGGAGGTGACCAGCTCTTTCACCTCATGCAAGGCCCCGGAGGGCGATGGCCTTCCTTTGGAGGTCTACAAGCAATATGCAGATCTTATTTTGCCAAGTTTGCTAAAGCTAAAGAACAAGGCTTTTACATGACAATGTCTACTGGATTCCATGACTAGAGCCAATACCATACTACTTTTTAAACCCGGTAACCCCCTAAAGATCCTAACTCTGAGGTCTATTTTGTTACTGCAGACAGAGATATTAATAATGAATGTGTTTTTATTTCTGCTTATCTTCTGCATTCTGACACATATTTCCATAGCACATAGGAAACTCATATAAAATACCAGATGTATTGTTTAAATATAATTTATAAAACTTAGAAATTTGTCATACTTGGAATGAGTAATTGTAATGTGTAATCATTATTTCTTGGGATAAATGGTGGTGTACACTTTGTTATGAACAAACCTTGATGTTTTATTTCTATTAAAATAATGTCTGAGTTTCCATAGCACTTAAATTCATATGTGAAAGAACAGATTAGCTGATGTATTGTTTAAATGTATTTTATAAACTAAGAAAATTGCCATATTTGGCAGATATAATGTTTGACATCATATTATTCCTTCCTGCACATATAGTAATGAATAAATGTAAGGTGTAATTATTATTTCTCATGGTAAATGGGTGGTATACAATACAGATGTGTTATGAGCAAGTTGTGACAGGCCTTGTTGTTTTAGTTCTACTAACACAATCTGGGTTTAATTAAGTCATGTATATGATTCAGGGTATCAAAATTCTAAATAAGAAATTATGTTGAAGGTAATGTGACTACCAGAATTTTGTTAGCAGTAGCATGTTTTTAAATTTGAACAATTGTCTAAAACTCTTCACCTAGTTTCCCATAGACTGCTTCTTTGTTTATTATAAGAATGTGGCTGGCTATCATAAATCTGTATTTGAAATGAAGTTTTCTTAAAGCTTTAAAATATGACCCAGAAGACTATCCAAAAGCTCGTTCTGATACACCTGCTGAGAGGAGTCATCATCTGGGAATTATGTATCAGACAGTTCTCATTTTACCAACATTTTGCCAGCATCATCCTTCTGAGTCTTTCTTGTGTTGGTAGTTTCTGCACGTTTATGAGATGCTGCAAATGATATCTGTGAAGGAGCCTTTGAGACAGGAAGACCATAAATCACAAAGCAAATCTTTTGGGAAAGGGACCTTTTGTGCTTTAGATCTTTTTTGTACTTTTCTGTAATTTTTTTTTTCTATTAGAACTGAACCTGCTTTAATATCTTTACCTGCATATACTTTAGTGGTTATCAAAATGGTTTCATAAATTGTTTAAGCTGGCAAAAATGCTTGTGAAAAAAAAATGCTTGGTTCAGCTGGAGCATTGTAGAAATCCAAAGACACCCACCCTGAGTGTGTTACATTTATTTGTGTCATGCATTGCTCGTATTTATCTGTAGCACTTCCAACAACAGTGTATTTTTGATATGTTTTCCATTTAAGGAAATGTGTCTTCCCTACACCTGTTTTTTCTTTTATAGACAAATGACTAAACTTCACTTAGCTGAAAATTGCTTTTAGTGGCCAGAAAATAAATGCTAAAATCTGGATGTCGCGTGAACCCTCCCAAGCCTGGATTAGTGTAATCAATTCCTTGATATCAAGAAACCTTACATCTACAAATTCAAATGAATCTCTTCCATTCTACTTGGTATATTTACTTTTTCTCATGAGCTCCATGTAGGTCTAGAGGCAGGCCGATGTAACTGGACATGTATCCATTTACAACCACCTCCCTCCGAGGCCGTCCAGGTCTGGACAAAAAAACAGAAAAGGACTGCATCCTTTTCCATTTTTCTGAACCTAAATATGATGGATCTGAGGTAGCTTGATGTAAACAGGCGCAGGTCTGTTTACATCTGACCACCCATAGAGCCATTATGGGTTTGTCCCTGTCTGCTGTGTAAATGTGGAGACACACTGAACGGGCACGGATGTAAAAAAAAGAAAACTGACATCCATCCTGCTCCAGTTCAGCAGGGGATCGTCTCACGAAATGGAGTGGAGCAGCACCATGTTAAAGCAGCCTAAATGTGCTTGTACCCCAGTATACTCTAATTCAAACCCCAATTTAATGTACTGTGTGACAATTTTATTTTTGTTTGAGTTTCACCCAATAAAGGGCAGTGCTGCTGTAAATATATACCAATAGCAATCGTCAATTAAACAAAGAATTGTCCAGAACAGGTGCAAATTGTCTTATTACTACATTTCAACCAAAATTTCCTAATATCCACCCTTTATACTAATGACCATGTGCTGTGATTACTATTGAAATATCAGATTAAAAATTGTGTGTACAATGAGCATGTGCTCTGTGATGTGAAACATACTTTATCCAAGTGCTTCACTCTTTGTGCTCATTATGCTCTGTTGTTGATCCATACATTGTTTTATAGGTCAAATATGCACCCTCCTCTTTAAAAGGTTATAACCTCACTCTCCCCTCTTCCACTTTCGGGACTCCTCCAATTCCACTTTACACCTTGTATCACAATTTGGCAACTCTTTCCCTGTAAATGGATAATAGCTCCAACATCCACTTTATAGTAATCCACCAGACTTGGCTACTTAATGAGAGTCTAAGCCCACGTACACACGGTCGGAGACTTTGCCAACCAAATCCGTTGGATTTTGCCCGTCAGATTTAGTCCGGATTGTGTCCGAAACTGTTACATATACACGGTCGGGCCAAGTTGGCAAAAAATCCGATCTTTCAGAACGTGATGACGTAATTTCATTACGATGGGACTACATTCAGGCTAGTAGCCAATAGCTTTGATGTAGGAATTTGATCTGAGCATGCGTGGCACTTGGTCCGATGAAAATGCTCTACACATGATCAGATTAGGTCCGTCCGGCCCAGTTGGTCGGGAAATATTTCCAACATGTTGGAAAATTGGGTCGGACGGAGATTCGGACGGAATCAGTCCGATGCATATCACACACAGTCGGATTATCTGACGACACGGTCCAATAAGACTCATTCCGACAGATTCTCCGACCGTGTGTACAAGGGCTAATGGATTCCTATAAAGAATAGGTGCATTCACCTACAAGGGTTGATTTACTAAAGGTATATAGGCTATTTTTTCAAGGGAAGTTTCCCTTAGCTTAGTGAATGAGGTGAAGATCTGCTGATAACTATTACCCAATCATGTGCTAGCAAAAATACTGATTTTGTTTTAATTTTCGTTGCATCTGATTGAGTATTCTGTGCAATGTGACTTTTTACGACATTAACGAATCTAAGGGAAAATTTCTCTTTCATCAATCAACAGCCAATTTGCCTTTATTAAATCAACCCCCAACTTCTATATTTTGCTGTGAATAGCCAGCTTTCTATGCTGAGCTATTGAGAAAGATATATTACTTTAAAAATATCCAGTTGGCTATGCTATGTTAATGAATATTATCAATCTTTAACCACTTAAGCTCTGGGCAAGATTCATCTCCCTTCCTGAAAAGGCAATTTTTTATGACAAATCTGACATGAAGTGACACTTTTTTGGGACCAGTGACACCAATACAGTAATCAGTGCTAAAAAAATGCACTGTCAGTGTACTAATGACACTGGCAGGGAAGGGGTTAACATCAGAGGCAATCAAAGGGTCAAATGTGTTCCCTGGGAGTGCTTTCTTAGTGTGTGGAGGGGTGGTTTAACTGTAGAAAGACAGAGATCCTTGTTCCTTCTTAGCAGAAACACAAGATCTCTGTCTTCCTTACTAGCAGAATGGCAATCTGCTTTGTTTACATAGGCAGACCACTGTTCTGCCTTTCATGGAATAATCAACGGGTTCCTGGTGGACATCGGTTGATTGGCTCCCAGTGTGTCACCGCCACCGGGGCCCGTGCCCCAGGCCCAAAGATAAAAATCCAGTACAGGTACATGATTTTGCACTTAAGGGCCACCCTGCCATACTATATGTACATGGGGTGGGCCTTAAGGGGTTAATGGACCTAATGGATATATTTTACTTAAAGCATAACTAAACACTCCAGTCCTTCACAGCCAAGGAAGATGCCATCTTAGCGTCCGCTTAATCTGCAATTGCCATGGTGCTGTGTTCTCAGCCAAACTTGACAGTTTGGCTGAGAACACAAGTGGCTGTGACAATTATCATTCATGTGAATGTTTTGTTAAAACGTTAAATCGATTCTGTTGAATGCATCTTTTGAACATCTCAACTTCTGAGAGATTCCTCAAAATTTTCTTTAAAAATAACAAACATGTTATACTTACCTTCTCTGTGCAGTGGTTTTGCACAGAGCTTACCCAGATCTTCCTTTTCTTGGGTCCCTCGCCAATGCTTGTGGACCCTCTCCCCTGCTGAGTGCCCTCACAGCAAGCAGCTTGCTATGGGGGCCCCCGAGCCAAGCCGCTGTTCTGTGTCCATTCAGACATGGAGCCACGACCAGGCCCTGCCCCCCCTTTCCTCATTGGCTCGCTGACTTTGAGAGTAGCAGGAGCCAATGGCACTGTGCTACCGTCTCAGCCAATGAGGAGAGTCCCGGGCAACCGAGACACTCCTGCAACATCACTGGATGAAGATGGGCTTAGATAAGTATTAGGGGGGCTGAGGGGGCTGCTGCACACAGAAGGCTTTTTATCTTAATACATAGAATGCTATTCAATAAACAACCTTCTGACACAACCACTTTAAGTTTAACTGATCCATCTTAAAAAGGATTTCCGCCCCCTCTCCAAATAATTGAAAAGTCAGCAGCTTCAAATACTGTAGCTGCTGGCTTTTTACTAGTAGGGCACTTACCTGTCCAGGCATCCAGCAGTGTCCTCACCCAGGCTGATTCTTGAATCGGCTCTCGGGTGCTGGCATGGTCATTTTGGCTAAGGGAAACCAGCAGTGAAGCCTTGCAGCCTTATAGCCAGTTTCCTACTGTGCATGCACGAATTGCGCTGTGGTTTGTGAATGGACTGGCTGCAGCGGAAAGGAGGGGGCAAACTTCCAGCTCACTTTGCCGTGGTGAACTGAGACGGAAGTGAGAGCGGGTACCCATCAAAACCAGGTACCCGTTCCCCCCAAACGGTGCCAAATGTGGCAGTGGGGGGGGGGGGGGGCTCCGCTTTAACTTTAACTAGACTGAATTAAATGTTTTGGTACAGAGAGGTAATTAGCAGAACTGCCAACTAATTGAATGTTGGGGGAATAAAATTTGTAAGCTATAATGTTCTTCTGCAATATTTTTATTGATTTCACAATAAAAAAAAACGTACAAACATTTGTTTAGATTAAAGGTCAGAGGGCGAGCAGTAGTACGATATGAGTCTGAGAACATATGCGATACATATACTAAGTAGACAGTGGAAGGTTTATAATAATACAGAGTATCATCTAGACATCCAGAAAATGGTAGAAACTATTCCGGTTTGATCCTCTGATATCCTAGGTTCTAGAGTCAAGTGGTAAAAACTATAATCTTCTATTAAAGAGTTATTCAACCCAAAAGCAATTGTTTATTGTATTGCATCTTACCATTTATTAGATGTGATGGATGCATTCATTTCTTTTTTTGACTTTATTTCCTTTATATTCACCTGGTGATTTAGCCAGCAAGTCTGTTGTTTTTCAACAGAACAAACTGTCCTGCAGATTTAACAGAGGATTGAGAAAAAACATTTACCATTGACAGAGATGTTTACAATGGTCTCAACCCTTATACATGTAAGTAAAACTTGTATCTCCAAAGGAACAAAACTCTTATTGTAACTTCTTGTAAAGTGTTAGTTGGAGTAGGTGTATCGAAAAAAAAATTGTACTAGAGGTTTTTCACCTTTTTATGTGCTTTAAAATTCCTCCTATTGAAATTGCATAAGTGTGTCAAATAGATTTTCAGTCATCATATGTCTTTTTTTGGCTCGTGCCTTCGTTACCTGGGCTATTTTCAGAACAATTCATACTGTCCTTGTTCTGTTCACAAACATGGCTATGGTCCATGTTTCTAATGGCATGCGGGCTTGGCAGCCCACTAAATGGAATTGTTGAATTGTGCTATCTGTAGGGTGCATCTGTTATAGACTGTCTTTCCTCAACTGCCGTCATAAAGAATTGTCTATGCTGAATTAAAAAATAGTACCAAGGATTTATAGTCAGTTATAGTTTTGCTCTTTAAGCTTGTGAAGGGAATTGGTTAGCCCTCCTCCTTTTTGTTGCTATACAGAAAACGGCTCTGGAAGTGTTCTATATTTTGTCATAATCATACCAACAACTAAATGGGCAAAGAATTACACACAGCTTTAGTCAATAAAAAAACCATCATAACTGTGTCTTAACCACTTGCTCACCGGCTCAGCCGATATACGTCGGCAAAATGGCACGGGTGCGCAAAATGACTTATCCGTATGTCTCTTGCGCCTGTGCTCCTGCCGTGCCTGCTGCAATCGGATTCGTTGCAGGACCGATCAATCGTCAGGTACAGGCCAATGATTTCTGGCCTGGACCTGGTGACCGGTTCTGAATGAAATGCCTCCTCTGCCTGTGAATTGCAAACACAGGCAGAGGAAGTGATGTCACCTGTCCTGGAAATCTTTCGATTCCAGAATATGAAGAAGACATCTAAAAGTGAGTTGCACCAACACTACACTGACACACGGGGCTGGACTGGGCCAAAAATTTGGCCCTGGACTTCATCCAGACCGACCCACTTTAATTTTGCAAACATGCACAAAAACATTATATAAACTATACGCAATTGTGCAAAAAAAAAAAAACATAAGTAAAAACATGTCACTGTAAGTAAAAAGTAAAAAAAAAACATTACTATGGGTGAGCAGGGACTTGGGTATCTGTGGTGTCAGTGAAAGAAAAAAGTCCCTGCATTGGTGGTTTCACTGGAAGGACAAATGTCCTGTCCATGTTGTCACGGGAAGAAAAAAAACATTGTCCCTGCATCCATCATATATGACGTGCACCAGTAAATTTAAGGATGTGGGGTTGTAGGAAGCTGGCAATGGGGATGAAGATGACAAGGGGTGGGGTTGTAGGAAGCTGACAGGGGGGTGAAGATGACGGGGGTGGGATGGTAGGAAGCTGACAGGGGTGGTAGGAAGCTGACAGTGTGGATGAAGATGATATACTCATCTGAACTCGCACGATTTCACTCCCGCATGTCAGTCCTGATTTCGGCCACGATTTCAGATACATCTGTGCAGGTTTCTGCACAGATATCAATGTAAATCACAGCCCAAAATCGCAAAAAATAGTACAGAAGCTACTTTTTAAAATCGGGTGGTGCCGCAAATACAGCGTCACGCCGATTAGGATGGAGCAATTGCCACCGATTTGACATGGTAAAAGGTAGCCTGTTGGGTTGCTTTTAGGAACTCTGTTGTCAGTCACCCACCCTATAATTTGGCCAGAACAGTAACCTTCAAAAGTAAAGGTTTTGTGCTTACTTCTCCAGAGCCCTGTGCTTCCTTCTTTCTCTCCTTTTTAAATACTGCAGCCTCTTTTGGACTCTTTAGCCTCAACACCATTAAGGGCTGGAAAGATACGTATTCCACACACCGTTTGGGACAGTCCAGATAGCCAGGGACTGTGCGCACTAATCTGATCTGTCGTGGGTGGGACTGGAGCCTGGAGGAGGGGATGACATCATGTTGAGGTGAGCTGAGGGCCGCGCCTGCGCTCGGCTGGCACGGCACCTGTCCTAGGCACACAGTGCCAGCGAGACTGCATTGATTGGCGGGGTCTGGCGGGTGGCGGCAACTCACCACCAATCCAAACGGCACACACAGACATCGCTGCCCGGACAGACCATGGAGCCTGCACACTGAACAGCAGCACATTATGCATAGGCACACACACAGTGAGTGACACTCCAGGCTGTCAGAATCACTCAGCACTATTCCGGCTACCCAGCCTGGCAAACTGATCCATCTGGGCCGGGCCTGCATCCTCCCAGCTAGGATAGGCTAGGCAGCAGTGCGCCCTAAGCAACAGGCTGTCACTGAAACCGACCCACTTATCCATCGGCCTACAGGGAAACTCCCGGTAGTCCCGATGGCCAGTACATGCCTGCTGACACAGTACACGTAGGCAGACATTTCGCCCCCCATTTACCCCTTCACTCCCTGTCACTGTGTCATCAATTGCAGTTTTCATATTTTTCACTGATCACTGCATTGGTGTCACTTGTGACACTAATCAGCGTTAGGGCAGTTAGTAGTAGGCCCAGGTAGCTTTAGGGTACCCCCCATTAACCCCCTAATAAAGGTTTAACCCCTTGATCACCCCCTGTCACCAGTGTCACTAGTAGATCTATTTTCTGATCGCGGTATTAGTGTCCTGAGTGACACTAGTTAGCCAGTTGGTTAGTTTCACTGTAAGCTTTTATAGCGTCAGAGTACCCCATATATTACATAATAAAGGTTTTAACCCCTGATTGCCCCTAGTTAACCCTTTCACCCCCTGTCACAAGGGATCACCATATTAGTGCCACAGGTGACGCTGGTTAGTTCGTTTTTTTATAGCATCAGGTTACATATATTACCCAATAAAGGTTTATCCCCTGAACACCCGGCAGGTGACATCAGTTAAGTTTTAGCATCAGTTAGGATCAGCGTCAGTCCCAGGCAGTGTCAGATTAGTGCCAGTAGTGCTAACACCCACGCAAGATTCATACACCTTCCTTACTAGTATAGTGTCTGAACGGCTCAATATCTTTGATCTGATCAGATCTATACTAGCATCCCCAGTAGTTTAGGATTCCCAAAAATGCAGTGTTAGCAGGATCAGCCCAGATACCTGCTAGCAGCTGCGTTTAGCCCCTCTGCCCAGCCCAGCCCACCCAAGTGCAGTATCAATCAATCACTGTTACTTACAAAACACAACACACATAACTGCAGCATTCACAGAGTCAGGCCTGATCCCTGCGTATGCTAACCATTTTTTTGGTAGCGATTCAAGCGGTTGCTAACAATCAGGTGCTCTTTTTGCCTGTGAGTCGCACTAGTTGTACCTAAAAATTTAGAGGCCAAAATGTCCAAACAGAGGTACACTAGTGAAGAGGCCTACACGTTGCTGAGCATGACAGATGAGGGTGATGGGGAAGTCATCCATCTATCAGATTTAGGCTCAGTATACGAACCAGTAGACAGCAGCGGCACCCTGCCAGATAGCTCTGGCGATGGAGTAGTGGTGTCAGAAACCATGAATCAGACTGAGACAGAAGTACAGTTAAATCACACTTGTTTAATAATAATAATAATAATAAAAAGGTAAACAGAGTAATTGTAGTCAAAACATAGCCAGAGTTCAGGAACCTGAACAGAGTCAGACAAGCCAAAACATCAGGGAGCCAGATATAAGCGTTGTAGAACAGCAAGCAGGATCTGGAGCCAGAAGGAATGCCAGCCAACCAAGTCTTTAACAGGAACACTGGGAAGCGTCTCTAGAGATGTGACCAAGGCGAAAGCAGAGATCACCTGGACTGCTTTAAGTAAGCAGGATATCAACAGGTGAGTCACTGTGGAGAGATAGGAGCTGGCAATTAGCCGACAGCGTTCCTCCGGACCGTACCCTTTCCAATACACCAGGTACTGTATGCGTCCACGGAACCTACAGGAGTCAACAATGGACTGTACTTCACACGCCTCATGGTTCTCAACCTGTACAGGGTGAGGACAAGGCACCGAGGTGGTAAAGCGGTCGCAGAACCAAAGGTTTTAATGAGGAGACATGAAATGCATTTGAAATATGCATTTCTCTTATATTCACCGACCAACACAGCTTCTCTCTGTAACTAAATTGGTTTATTAGCCTGCCATTAGGAGAAATAGGCAAAAAATTGTAATACAATACACAGAACTTTAGTCCCGCCCCAGGGGGCGTACCCTGTGCTAACAACCCTCCCTGCTCCCAGGCATAACTCCGTTTTATTTTGCCTAGTGAAGGAGAATGACCTAGGAACTCTGCGGGCCCTTTGGTCCATTTTTTGCTGCAGGTTTGATGTTTTTTGCTCAAGATGAAAGATCCTGGGATCTTCTATCAACTGCCGGCTGGGTGACAGGCTGGTTAAGTTATCTATGTAGTCTCCCCAGTCCGGCCATCGAGCGTGTGCAGGCCCCAGCTAAGGCTCGGCAGGCCACGACATACGTCAGCTCCAGAGCTTCAATGCTCCAGGGTATACATATGACCGGGCTACTGATGTCTGGATCACAGTATACTGGGCCAGCAGCTACCCTATAACTGCGCAGGAGTAGGTCTGTGATGGAATGTCTCCCAGCTCTTCAGGACTGGTAAGTACGACTCTCCCTGCTTCGGTGGGGTGAGCAGCTGGGCATTCCCTGGGAGGTTGATTCGGGGCCACTTCACCTCCTCTTCTCTCCCACGTTCCTATCTCCCCTCCTTCCCCCCTCCGGGGGGGTAGCTGCATGTTTTGCGATGTGTGTGTGTGGGGTATGCTTGGTCTCTCACCTGTAGCGGGCTCTGTGCAGCTAGCATTGGTCCTGGTTCTGGTCTGTGAGGTCCCAAAAAGGTGTCTGTGGAGGTATTCTTGCTGAATGCAGGCAGCACTGTTCTGTGTTTTTTCCTGTCACCGCATGGCGCTGTCCGGTGGCCATTTTGACTGTGGGAAAAGCAGGTTCTCCTTGTGAGCCTCAGCAGCCATTTTCTATAGGATTTTCCTATTAGTTGCATTGGCGGCCATTTTTTTGAAGCCTGAGCGGTTCTCTTGTGACAGCTTTACATGTGCTCTTACGTGCTGTTTCCTGTGTCCACTGTGTATACAGGACACTGGATGGCTCTTCCCTGAACGCTGGTGCAAGTTCTGCAGATCGTTTCACCGCTATTCTATACAGCTGCTGCCGACACAGTTTCTTCACTTTGCAACTGGGTAACCTCCTAGGGACTACAGGCATGGCTAGTGACATTCACAGAATGCCCCAGGGTGGTGAGTCTGGCGCTAGATACCCCCCCACGCGGCGGCAGCAGGAGGGTGGGACCTTCACTGTCCTAAGTCCCCTTGCAGGTGAACCTGGTGTTGTCGGCACTTTCTACGGAAGATGGTTTTGGCTTTTCATATCAATGAGGACATTGTATTACCATCGGTGTGTCCTAAGCTGAAGCACCCCAAAGAGGTGGTTAGGGCTCTGAAGGTGTACTTGTCTGCCACGGCTCCCTTTCGGAAGTCAGACTCACTGTTTAGGTGGCTGGTCCAAAGAAGGGTATGGCGGTCTCGTCGGCCACCATTTCCAGGTGAATCAGACAGATTGTAGTCCAAGACTACGCCTTGAAGGGGCAGGTGCCCCCCTTTCCAGTCACGCCCCAGTCTACAAGAGCTATCGGATTTGGAATGTCTTGGGCCTTCCGACACCAAGCATCTTTTGCTCAGGTGTGTAAGGCGGCGACCTGGTCGTATGTCCATACGTTTGCCATAAGTTCTACAAGGTAGATGTCAGTGCATCGGCTGATGCCTGTTTTGGCCGCAAAGTTTTGCAGGCGGCCGTGTAGTTGCAATTGCGGTTTTTTTTTGCCTGTGTTTTTTGATAAAACGCAGTACTGTTTGTTAATGCACTGTTGCACTACTTCCGCAAAAAAGGTTGCGGTGTTGGGGATTTCTCCTGTTGAGAATACTCGGTAATGGCGGTGTGTTTTTCTGTACAATGCTGTTTTTTTGTGGGTTTAGTTTCACTAGTTCCCACTTGCCATGGTGGATGAAGTTTTAATGCTGTTTTTTTCCCACCCCTCGTTTGGCACTGCTTGGGGACGTCCCATTTAGTTACAGAGAGGAGCTGTGTCGGTTGGTGAATATAAGAGAAAATAGGATTTTTGTACTCAGCGTGAACTCCTTTTCTCTGTAATTCACCAACCTACACAGCACCCACCCCTCCTTTTCTCTACGTTATACTGCTTGTTGACGTACTGAGTTCTGCCTGGGACCAGAGAGGGTTGTTAGCACAGGGTCCGCCCCCCAGGGCGGGACTAAAGTTCTGTGTATTGTGTTACCATTTTTTGCCTAGTTCTCCTAATGGCAGGCTAACAAACCCATTTAGTTACAGAGAGGAGCTGTGTCGGCTGGTGAATTACAGAGAAAAGGATTTTACGGTGAGTACAAAAATCCTATTTTTTAGAAGGAAGGTCTAATGCGTAAACCACTGGGTTAATCCTGCGAAGAATACAAAAAGGCCCATTAAAACGAGGTGAAAACTTCAGAGAGGGAACACAAAGTCAGAGGTTGCGAGATGACAGCCAGACCCTGTCCCCAACCTGGTAGGAAGGCTTGTCTGCGGTCAGCATGCAGTCTGTACCTATCATTAGCATGTCGCAAAGCCTCCTGGACTTGTGCCCAAGTGGAACGAAGACCACAGAGATGCTCCTCTAACACAGGAATACTCTACGGAACAAATGAGTCTGGCAACATGGAAGGTTGGAAACCATAGTTCGCCATAAATGGGGACAATCGGGAAGCAGAATTCAAGGCACTATTGTGGCAACTTCTTAAGTGGAATATGATGGGATATTTTTGAGAACCGGTCAACCACCATAAGGATAACTGTGTTGCCCTGGGAGTTGGGTAACTCCACAATGAAATCCATAGACAGGTGGGTCCAGGACCTCTCTCTATTGGGTATGGGTTGTAGGAGGCCCACTGAAAGGTGTCATGGAGTCTTACTCTGAGCACCCACGGAACAGGCAGGTACGAAGGCGGTTACATCAGCACATAGACAAGGCCACTAGAATTGTTGGAAAATGGCCCAAAAGAGTTGATTCTTCCCAGGGTGGCCAGCAGCCTTGGGAGAATGGTAAGTCTGGAGCACAGCAGTACGAAGACTCTGTGGGACAAAGCAGTGGTCACAAGGTTTCTCAGTAGGAGCATGGACCTGAGCAGCAAGAATTTTGTCACCCAAAGGAGAAGTGAGACTGGTGCGAACCGTAGCTGAATACGATCAGGAGGATCCGGCACTGACTCCACCTTGGAAGTGGAGGAAAATTGTCATGACAAAGCATCAGCCATTACATTCTTAGTACCGGGTAAGAATGAGACAATGTAATTGAAACTAGACAAGAAAAGAGCCCATCGCACCCTTTTAGGAGAGAGGAGTTCAGCCTCAGACAAGAATGTGAGATTCTTATGGTCAGTAAGAATGAGAACCGGCCCAGTGGTACCTTTGAGGCGATGTCTCCATTCTTTCAGGGCTAAAATGATCGCTAACAGCTCGTAATTGGTTAATCTACTTTGACCATATGTTCCCTGCTCCAGCTTGGGATTGAAGAGTTAGTCCCCTATATATTGGACATTTTTATATATGGACATTGCCCATTTGATTAAGTGTTCACTGCTGTGTTCACTGTGATTTTCTGTTATAGGATTTGTCCACAGGTCACTTTGAGTAATTTTTCTATGATTTGTTTTTTTCACTATGACCCTCGTTTTGGGTCCTGTTTATCGCTTCACTATTTGTTTGATATGAGTGATGGGAGCAAATTACGTCTCCTGTGGGCTGTTTTTTTCTTGCAACGCTAAACGACATGATTGATAATGGATTTACATTGTGCAGCGTTTTTTTTATGTCTTTTCTTTTTTTTGTTAAAAATATGTACCCTTTACTCATTCACATGGGGGGTGGCAGCATCTAGGGGCCCCTTATTGTTAAAGGGGCCTTCCAGATTCTGATAAGTCCCCCCCACCCACAGACCTAGCACAACCACTAGGCCAGGATTGTAGGGAAGAGGCCCTTGTCCCCATGAACTATAATATGACACCTGGACATTTGAATTGTTACTTGGATTCTTGCCATATCCATGTCCTTTAAAACCCATCTACAGGGTAGTATACACCTTCTCCAACTTGTGTCTGAACCCATGGTCATATGGTGCTTTAGCCCTGAGACTGCCTGCGTGATGTGGACAATTCCTATTGGATGTCCAGCAGCTGGGTTCTTTCAGGATTCACAAGCGCCTGACATCAGTGGAGGGAACCAGTGGTCTTGAGTGTCATTGCAGTGCTGGATTCACAGTCCCCCGCACCCAGAATGGGTAATGACAAGAAACCTGGACAGGGGACTTAGGTGAGTATAGCTGGCTTCACAAGATAAGGAAACAAAAAGATCTGGTAGGATGGGTTAGAGGAGGATGGCAAGGAGGACCAAATTATTCCTGAACATAGCTTTACCTGACATAAAACATAAGTTCACCTTTTGTAACATGTTACATATTACACCCATACTTGGGGTATAACATGTTACTGTAGCACTGGCCCCAGCACCTCCCCCCATCTCCCATTGTGACAGTGAATGGGGGGATCTTCTACCCCCTGCTCGCTACCCACCCGGCCACATCATTCATTCACAGCATTCTGTGAATGTGAAAACTACAAGTACTGATAGCCTTTACGGCTGTGGGCTTGTAGTTCTCAATGAACTAGCAGGGCACTGTTGAGAGCTTTAGTTCATTGATGCTTCCCATCATTGTGTAACTGCCTGCTCATACAAGGTACACAGACAGTCAGCAAAAGCCCTGCATTGCACCCATGATCAGCTGATCGCTGGTGAAATGCTTTGCAGGCTCATAGTAAAAAAAAAAAAAAATTCTAATTTTTACCTGCAAAAAGGTGTAGATTTAATATGTTGTTTTACAAAGGCTGGTCTAAACTTTAAAAAAAATGCTAGTTCCCTGGCTGGCATGTTGATACTTTGACTTCAATGCTGACTTTGTTGCTTAGCTGGATAAGGAATTGACACTTTTTTGACTGTTATTTACAGCACGGTTGTGACTCAAGAGAGTTAAAATCAGACAAAGTCAGTCATATAGCATTTTCAGAAGGAGCCAGCAGTGGCAGCCCTCATGTGTGTCTCTCAAGACAGATTCACTTTAATGCTGCCTACCTACATGTAATTTTAGCATGACAATCATTTTCATGTTAGACAGCAAAATGACCTTGTATTTCATTTTCTCCATGGATTTTATGTTTGACATCCCATATACAATAAAGAAGGATTTGCCAACATGAGCTGTATGTTCCAATGTAAAATACAACAGTTTTGTTCTGCTGGTAGCACCAGCTTGAGCTGTATCTTCAAATAAAAGGACACACTCACATAATACTTGTGCTTTATAGGTAGGTTTCCATTAGTATATCCTGGACAGCAAACTTACATTTTATAGTCGTCATAAAAGTTTCCAATTATTGTTTTTAAAAGAGAAACAGATGCTGGTATCGTGGTGATCATCAAAAATGAAATATTATGCATGCTGATCTTTTTAGTAATTTCTCTGATTTTTGTTGACCGCTGCAAAAAAATCTTCACCTTAGTACAGTATATGTAACACATAAACTGACCTGTAGAGGGTGTCTCCCCATCATCCACTAACTTGCTGGTAATTAATATTTTCTTTACTCTATAAATGTCAAACTATATGTGTATATATGTTTTTGAATGTGAAAAAGCTATTGGGTTTATTCACCAAAGTAATGGAGCATTTTCAGTGATAGAGCAGGTTCACATTTTTATGTTTACTTTGCATAGTAAGTGTCCAAGTGAAAGAGATGAAGCTGTATTCTTTTCAGTGAGGAAATCATGTGCAAGCACTGTACATCCTGTTGTTTTATTTATTTATTTTCTTTGCATATGATTGGCTATTCAATGTGAACATGGCTTATTTACTATGCTTATTTATCAACTACGTTTAGTAAATAGACACAGTACAAGTGTATATAATGTTTATGTTCTGTAAATCCGTTTCCTTTAGCTCAAATTCAAATGAATGGTGAAATGTAAAGCATTGCTAGCGACTTAAGATCCACCCTATAGGCGGCACCTCTGCGCCTGATCACATAGATCCATAGATTCCAGATTGCAGGGCACTTTCTACTGCTGTATGTGTGTGTGTATATATATACAGTGGTGTGAAAAAGTGTTTGCCCCCTTCCTCATTTCCTGTTCCTTTGCATGTTTGTCACACTTAAGTGTTTCAGAACATCAAACCAATTTAAACAATAGTCAAGGACAACACAAGTAAACACAAAATGCAATTTGTAAATGAAGGTGTTTATTATTAAAGGTGAAAAAAAATCCAAACCATCATGGCCCTGTGTGAAAAAGTGATTGCCCCCCTTGTTAAAACATACTATAACTGTGGTTGTCCACACCTGAGTTCAATTTCTCTAGCCACACCCAGGCCTGATTATTGCCACACCTGTTCACAATCAAGGCATCACTTAAATAGGAGCTGCTTGACACAGTAAGGTCCACCAGAAGATCCTTAAAAGCTACACATCATGCCGAGACCCAAAGAAATTCAGGAACAATTGAGAAAGAAAGTAATTGAGATCTATCAGTCTGGAAAGGGTTATAAAGCCATTTCCAAAGCTTTGGGAATCCAGCGAACCACAGTGAGAGCCATTATCCACAAATGGCGAAGACATGGAACAGTGGTGAACCTTCCCAGGAGTGGCCGGCCGCCCAAAATTACCCCAAGAGCGCAGCGACGACTCATCCAAGAGGTCACAAAAGACCCCACAACAACGTCCAAGGAACTGCAGGCCTCACTTGCCTCAGTTAAGGTCAGCGTTCATGCCTCCACCATCAGGAAAAGACTGGGCAAAAATGGCCTGCATGGCAGAGTTCCAAGGAGAAAACCACTGCTGAGCAAAAAGAACATCAAAGCTCGTCTCAATTTCTCCACAACACATCTTAATGATCCCCAAGACTTTTGGGACAACATTCTGTGGACCGATGAGACAAAAGTGGAACTCTTTGGAAGGTGTGTGTCCAAGTATATCTGGCGTAGAAGGAACACTGCATTTCATAAAAAGAACATTATACCAACAGTAAAATATGGTGGTGGTAGTGTGATGGTCTGGGGCTGTTTTGCTGCTTCAGGACCTGGAAGACTTGCCGTGATAAAAGGAACTATGAATTCTGCTGTCTACCAAGAGATCCTGAAGGAGAATGTCCGACCATCTGTTCGTGTACTCAAGCTGAAACGAACTTGGGTTCTGCAGCAGGACAATGATCCTAAACACACCAGCAAGTCCACCACCGAATGGCTGAAGAAAAACAAAATGAAGACTTTGGAGTGGCCTAGCCAAAGTCCTGACCTGAATCCTATTGAGATGTTGTGGTATGACCTTAAAAAAGCTGTTCATGCTCGAAAACCCTCTAATGTAACTGAATTAGGACAATTCTGCAAAGATGAGTGGGCCAAAATTCCTCCAGGATGCTGTAAAAGCCTCATTGCACGTTATCGCAAACGCTTGGTTGCAGTTGTTGCTGCTAAGGGTGGCCCAACCAGTTATTAGGTTTAGGGGGCAATCACTTTTTCACACAGGGCCATGATGGTTTGGATTTTTTTTCACCTTTAATAATAAACACCTTCATTTACAAATTGCATTTTGTGTTTACTTGTGTTGTCCTTGACTATTGTTTAAATTGGTTTGATGTTCCGAAACACTTAAGTGTGACAAACATGCAAAGGAACAGGAAATGAGGAAGGGGGCAAACACTTTTTCACACCACTGTATATATATATATATATATATATATATATATATATATATATTTATGGTCCAGAGCCCTCTGACCGATACGGATAAGGATGACAAACAAGGTTAACATAAACTCGCTTACTTGAAATGGACCTGAAAGTGTGCCCTGGTCTAACGTACGGTATACCAAAATAAAGGGGCATAACCTAGATAGAGAAGTGGGTGATAAATGAAATGAATATGAAATGGAGTGAAATGAGTACTCTCATGAGGAGTATAATGCTTGAGAAATGCCCTGAAAAAAGGGAAGGGTGGGTGGGTATCGCGCACCGGAACCGACGAGGAAGATAGGCGAACGGGCTGGTTATATACCCCACCGGGCTCCTCCCATAATTCCAGGCCACCATACTGGCCTTTCTATTTATGGTCCAGAGCCCTCTGACCGATACGGATAAGGATGACAAACAAGGTTAACATAAACTCGCTTACTTGAAATGGACCTGAAAGTGTGCCCTGGTCTAACGTACGGTATACCAAAATAAGGGGGCAAAAACATTCAGGTAGGGGTTGCATTTTATTGTTTCAAGTTTGTTACTGGGTGAGCTTGACAAAGGCCTGGGCCATCTCTACTTGCGGATTGGGTATGTAACGGGCGAAACAGGTGGACTTCCATCTACCCAACTTCTTGATAACATGGTCCGGGACCCCTTGGCGGGAGGCTGTCGAAGCTGCTCCGATACAAAATGAATGTCCGGAATAGTGAGCAGGATTGAGGTGAAGGATGCCCAGGAGTATCCTGACATGTTCCATAAACCGGGCAGCGTTCAGAGGTTTAGTGTGAAATGGCAGAAGCGGGCCAGTTCCTGGTTGATCGGCCAGAAGGGTCAACAAGCGGGTGAGAATGGCGACCGGGCACCAGCGGTTGTTGGTCTTATAGAAGTGTATGTCCGTACCTGAGCCAAGCTGCTGCGTCTTGGAGACTGCTAAGTGTAAGACGAAATGGTCTTCGTACCTGACCAGGTGGTGCTTGCACAGCATGCGTGCTGTGGGGCTATTACAGGTAAACTCGCCTGGCCGTAAGAAGCCGTAGAAGGCCAGGTGTATGGCTGATTGTAAGACGATACTAATGCGGAGACCGAAAGGTGAAGTGGCCAGAATATCTGACATGTTCCTAAAAACGTCTCCTGTGATAGGCAGCCGTTTGGTGCAGGCCATTGGCTGGCGCTTCTGAACGCCGCGCATAACAGCCCGAACGGCGTGGTAAGTGAATAAGGAGGGTTCGGTAGGGTCCTGGAGGGACGTGAAATGTTGTACCCCGGCCAGGTATAGCCGGATCGTATTAAAGGATAACGCCAACTCCGAGTGGCAGTAGGAAATGAAGGCCAGGACTTGCTTGACCCGGGAGGTCTCTGTGCTGTGATACGTCATGAAGCGGTTAAAGGCCCTCCAGGCCGATTGATAGGCCTTGCGGGTATTGCGTGAGAGGGAGTGATCGATGAGTTGGGTTGCTGCTAGGAGGTGTGGGGCTAATCCAGGGTCAGTTGAGACCAGTCCGGGATAGCTGCTGATGTTGGTCCGGCTCCGGGCGCCTGATCGAAAAATGAAACAAAGTTAAAGCGGGAGAGGGCGTCCACTGCCTGATTGAATTTACCGGGGATAAAGGAACAATGGACGTTGAACTGAAATAATAACGAGAGCTGGACCAGTCGACGTAGGAAGGACATAATCTCTAGAGACTTGGACCTGCCTTTATTAATGATCTCTGCAGTGGCCAGATTATCTGTTGAAAAGGTCACCGTTTGACCCGACCAACTGCGGCCCCATGTGTGTGCTGCAGCTACGATGGGGTATAACTCGAACAGGGAGGACGTCTCGGTGAAGCCAGGAATTGCCAGTATCTGGGGAGGCCAGGGAGCTGTGAGCCAGAGGTGGCCAAAAATTGCCGCAAAGCCCGTGGAGGCCGCTGCGTCGGTCACCACCTGGGGTGAAAGGGAGGACACGGAGGGAATGAACAGGGACACGCCATTCCAAGACGATAGGAATTCCTCCCACATAGCAAGGTCTGCTATCGCCGCAGGATCCAGGCTGAGGACTTGCTCCGGGTCCTGTGAGAGGGACAGTAAGACCAATAGGCGTGACACAAATGCGCGACCCTGAGGGATGATGCGCATGGCGAAATTTAACATGCCGAGTAGGGACTGTAGCTGTCTCTTGGTGCAAGTTCTGGCGCGGGTGAAGTCCCTCAGGACCGTCCTGATGCGGGTCAGTTTATCCGGGGGGAGGCTGGCCTGCATAGTGTTGGTGTCTAGGCTGACCCCGAGAAAGGTGATGGTCTGCGTTGGACCATCCACCTTGTGCTCGGCAATGGGGACGTTAAGGTTACTGAAGACCACCCTTAATTTATCCAGATCTCCTGGAGGAGAGCCGGGTGGCTCGATCAGCAGGAAGTCATCCAGATAGTGTATGACTCCCTGACACTGGGCTACGTGCAGCAAGATCCATGCGAGAGTCTGTGCGAAAGTGTCGAAGAGCCAGGGGCTGCTCTTGGACCCGAATGTTAGTTTGGTGGCAAAATAGTACAGCTCCCTCCATTTGATGCCATGCCATCACCAGAGAGATGGATGGATGGGAAGGAGCTTGAAGGCGTCCGAGATGTCGGCCTTGGAGAGCCAGGTTCCTGTGCCTGTTTTGAGAATGGCCTGGATGGCCGAGTCTACGGATGCATACTTAAGGGAGAACTCCTCGGAGGGGATAAGGGAATTAAGACTGGGGACAGAAGAGGAATGAGGCGCTGACAA